>NW_005366834.1:7113240-7134104 GCF_000412655.1 Myotis brandtii
ATTGGATTGTTTATCTTCCTTTTGTTAAGTTGTATGAGTTCCCTGTAAATGTTGGAGATTAAACCCTTATCGGTGATAACATTGGCAAATATGTTCTTCCATGCAATGGGCTTTCTAGAAACCATAAACCATAGTTTCTTAATGGTCCAAGGGGCATTCAGTATCATTACCCCCTTGTTCTGAAATTTCCTTCCTAACTTATAAGCTAATACGTCAGTTAATGAAAAATTAGACTGTCTCATAAGATAGGGACCACTGTTCACTTAAGAAAAGAACTCCTAGCATCCTTTCATGGTTAAACAGGAAACTAAAATGCCAATCTAGGATGCTTCTCAGTTTGTCAGTGTCTGTCATTTGGAATCCCTCACCAGGATCACCCTCACCCAATCCTCCTGCAGCCTTAGGCAGCCTGGGGCAGGGGACCAGCTCACACTGCCTCACTTCACACTCCCTTTGCTGCTACATATCGGTCCATCACTCTCTCTCTCTTGGGTTCCCGTCTTTCTTCACACCCGTCTCACAAAGCTGCCAGACATTCCTCCCCAAACTTTCTTTAGCTTAGTCCCTTGCCAGTTCTTTGGAGCTGAAATGAAGAGGAACATTTCTCAAGAGGGAAGCAGTTTTCTTCATTTTTGTTAAACATCATAAGCAGAACAAGAGGCAAACCTTTTAGGAAGTTGCTCATAAACCAAGTATGTAGAAAATCTCCGTAATCCTTTTGAGTAAAGCTTTGGTATATTTAACCTTGACACACTATAGGAGATATATAATGAACCCCTGAACCAAAAATTTAACAACAAAAAAATAAGACAGGCTAAAACAATGAGGTCAGATGAAGGTAAAGGTCACATGATTCTGGGAGAAAGACAAACTTTGTTGAGTAGTTAACAGGACACTATTCTGAGCTCCTGAACAACAAAGGGGCACCATGAATGGTTCAGTGACCTCCAGGGGGCTGTTTAATTTCCCTAATCACAAGCAAATTCTGTATCCACATCCTACTCTGAAATTAATCAGGAGCATAAGCCTAAGCCCAAAACTTAAATATAATGTATCTCTCCTTCTTTGCTATTTATGCTATTTATTTTGGTGTCATTTAAGATATATGCAGAGGGATGGTATGTATGTGTGTGTCTTTTGGTAGAGGTTATAGCAAAAAAGTCCGAGTCGGCATATCAGATATCTTAATGACATACTACATGATAGAAGCCCTTAATGACATACTACATGTTAGAAGCAACTGTCAAATCAAACCAATCAAGGGAAACAATTGTCAAAAGTGGGCTTATGAAATAATTAATTTTTAAAAGGGCACTTTGACATTCACATTTAAGAACTTGAATGTATTTCCAATTTGGAGTTCCCTTGGCCTACTAAAATAGGCAAGAGGCATGGATGGATAAGCAAGGGCAACAACCTAATTGCTGACAAAGGACATAGCAAATGCAAGTTTGTCAGAACCCGGACATTTATTCTCTGGGTCTATTAGTTTTGAAAACTATTTCAAAACAGCTGGAAGACTTTAAAGAAGTGGATCTCTCATCTACAGCTCAATGGTCCAATAACTGTCACTAACAAATGGCCCTCTTACTGAGCTTGGCCCCTCACTCTTTACCCTTCTGTGCATGTGACTGATAACTAGACCCTGGCTTGTCAAATTCCCACTGACCCACCAGCTGTTTATCCCTGCATGTTTCCAGTGTCATGAAGATATGCATCTGAGTGAATAAGTGTGCATTTGCTAGACCAGTCTCAAGAGTAGGTAATGTGCTTTATTCATCAGCTTATCCCCAGTGCCTAGCTCAAAGTCTGCTATACATTTTTTAAAAGTATGAATGGTTGTTGGATGAAATGGGGGTTGCTGACTTTCTTTTGGAAACACTGAAAGGAGATGACTCTCCTCCAAGGCCAGCGCTCCTCTGTGTACTGACAATTGGACATCCATTAAACCTATATTTAGCCTTTCACTGCTCAGGAACTTCAAATTTCCTGTCAGAATGGAAAGAGCATCTGGCAGGTCATCCCATTCGCCGCACTTTTTCTAGCTTAGGAAACCAGAAATTCTGTAGTCGGAAAGCAAAGCACCATTCCTGTTTGTGTAAAGGGGCATAAAAATTATGGGGACATGAACATAAAGCAGAGTTACCTTGTCCATGTTTTAGAGTATCTGCTGATTTTTTTAAAATATATTTTATTGATTTTTTACAGAGAAGAAGGGAGAGGGATAGAGAGTCAGAAACATCAATGAGAGAGAAACATCGATCAGCTGCCTCCTGCATACCCCCCAGTGGGGGTGTGCCCGCAACCAAGGCACACGCCCCTGACCGGAATCGAACCCGGGACCCCTCAGTCCGCAGGCCGACGCTCTATCCACTGAGCCAAACCGGTCAGGCAAGTATCTGCTTATTTTAAAAACAGAAAAGGAAACTACAGTTGGGAACATTTTAGATTTGTCTCAATCGAAATATGCAAGAGAACTTACGGATTCTGAAGTATATCTCTCTGTTCCATGTCTACAAACATCACCAAGGGTCAGTTATGATTTGGGGAATAAAAAATTAGGAGTTTGGAACTTTTAGTTCTTCACAAATATTAAAATGGTGCCAAAGGAATAGTGATAGTTATAGGTCTAAGTGTTTGGAATATATGATCAGATGCCCCATAATAGTTACAATTATATTAGGAAAAATGTTAAATTATAGAATGTTCTAATACTGTGACTAAAAATAATATGTCATTAAGGGCTATAGAAGAATGTTCACAGGTAGGTCTGATGGGTGATAGAAAAAAAAAGTCTCCTATACCTTCTGGACCTCCATTTGCTCATCAGTGAAAATGGAATAATCAAGAAAATGCAGACACATGCACATACTTTCACTTAATGCCATTCATAGAATGATATGAAAAGCAAATTAAAAATCTGCATGAAAGTTATTTGAAAATATGTAAAGAACCACATTGTTATATTATTAGCCAAAAATTTTGATTTTAAATATTTATTTCCAGTTAATAATAGTGCATCATTATACTTTATACCAGTGACCTTTGTATTTCCTGAAAACTCATAAATAGAGTAAAATAAAGGTTCTTTATTATTGTGGGTTTTTTTAAATGAATTTTTAAAAGGATAACTTTGAGTTATAAGCAGAATGTCAGTGTTTTGTAAAATAATCAATATATTATTTACATAATATTCTTCATTTTACAAAAGAAAGCCTAGAAGATGCATCTGGGTAATAGGGCCTCCTTTCATGAGGTCAAGGGACAGGGATGAACTCCTAGAGAAACATCTGCCCATACCTCCGTAAAATAACTTTACAGAGTATTCAATAAAATCTCTCCTATAGGACGCCAAGGGTCCTCAGGGTGTCTCCCTCATCAATAGAAGTTTTTACCAAAGATAAAAAGCAACATAGCCCAAAAGGCAAACTCACAGATGAATTATAATCAACCTAGGGGAACAAAAACGTAGCAAGTAAGCAAAGTACTATGTAGCCTAGCAAGAATTACCCAGTTAAGGAAAACCCTTCTGTGAAATTCCAGGAGGTTTTCTGGCACCCCTGTTCTCCTATTTTAGAAGCTGTGCTTTTTTTCTATGGTTCCTTGATTACAACGTCACTTATGACGTGTGTGCTGAGACATGTCTTAAAAGCTATCTAAGACACCGTATAAGTCATTTGCTATTGGGCATAGGAAAGTGGTGCTGTTGCATTTTTATTGCCATTAGAATACATTGTTCACAAGAGAAAGATGCTGCAGCTATTAAAATAAGTGAAGGGGAAAAAAGACCAGGTATATAAAATATGTTTTATGTGAAATGCTCAGCTGAACATCTGCAAATCATTTTCGTTCTGTAAGCTAATAAAAAAGTGTATGTGCATTTTCCTCCTGTTTATCCTTTAGGTTTCTTTTTTCTGTCTACCACTCATAAGAATACATTTTTATTTTCTCCATCATCAACATTTTTTACTGGCTCCTCGAATATACGCTGTCTAAATCTGCTCAGAAGAATTACTCAAACATGCTTTCTGAACAGACTTAGACAAACAAACTGATTCCCCCTACATTTTGCTGGAATCACACCAACACAATGCCACTGACCCACTGCTCCCAAACCAGCCCCTCCAAGGGCACACTGGCCTGTGTGGGGCCTTTCATAATCAGAGTAAATAGATTTAAATAACAGGCTCTGCCAGGATGCATGGAAGAGAGAGTATCAGATTCCCTAAGCACATTTGTCATTAATATTCTGAACTCATGAATGCCAGTAATTTCTTGCAAACTTGACTTTCAATGTCAGCTTGAATCTGTTGATTTCCCTCCTATGATTTAGCAAAACCCAATTATTCTACCTCCTCCGATAGTATCAATGCAATTGCATTGTGTAAGACACCAGAGGGGGTTAGTAGCATCTTCACTTTACCCTGAAGATGCTACTAAAATATTAGCCTTCACTTGAATTTTTTAGAAATAACAAACTCCATTGAAAAGCACAATTTGGCTTATTTCTATTCTCTGTTAGCAGATGAAGAATAGTAGAATATTAGTATCTTGCTTCTAAAAGAAAATCATGTTCTCAGAATTAAATGGGATCAAGAATTTTTTTCCTGTAGATAGTTACAACCTTCAAAGTGTTTTCTCATTGTGCCACCCTTTCATGGGTGACTGGCACATTGAATAGGCAGGACTCACAAGGCATGATTTATTTTGGTCCTCCGCTACCCCTTTAGAATCTATTGAATAGGAAAATTTTCCCCCTGCTCCTGGACAAAAACGCAGGGAGTGAGTCCTTTGGGGAGAAGAAACAAGGGGAACAGAAAAGATTTTATTTGACTGGCACTGACAGAACCTGGGTCTAGCTAGTATTTAATGCATTTTTCTGGATCCTATGGTTTACCCCTCCTTGCTGTAGCTTAGTAAATCTCAAGATAGTTCCCTTGATGTGGAAAAGGCACTTTTCTCTGGATGATCACTTACTTATTCCATAACCCACATGCCTCCAGCTTCTCTCTAGGGAGAGTTAGTCAACCCCAGGAGAACCTATTTGACAGCATCTAAGACCATCTGACACTTAGCTCTTGATCACGTCCTTGGGAAATACTCAAGCATCCTTTTCCCCATAAACTTATTTTGCTTTGTGCACAGAAGTAGGTAGCCAGGAAGATTTTCCAGGCAGGAGAAAATCCCATAGCTCTGTCACTCCTCCCAATTCAGGGCACACTGCAAGTTGTCCAATTAAAGCCTTCTCAATGACCAAGAGGGGAAGGGTGGGCATTCCTCCTGTCCCTCATTACTTAGGTGATTTTTCTGGCCTTCTGGGTTATTCTGCTGTGATCTGTGTTCCCTTCCTTTGCCTCCAAAATAACAGTTTAGTCAAACATTTTTTTGTTGTTTTTTTGTTTGTTTGTTTTTAAATATATATTTTTATTGATTTCAGAGAGGAAAAGGGAGGGAGAAAGCGATAGAAACATCAATGATGAGAGAGAATCATTGATTGGCTGCCTCCTGCATGCCCCCTATTGGGGATTAAGCCCGCAACCCAGGCATGTGCCCTTGACCAGAACTGAACCCAGGACCCTTCAGTCCACAGGCCAATGCTCTATCCACTGAGCCAAATCAGCTAGGGCTATTCAAACATTTTTTGACTTTTTGAGACTGTAATAGAAATTATGGCTCCTTTACCCATTTCTGTATATAATTTTAAATCTCTGCTGGCTCTCTGAAACTCATTCATAAATTCCCTCAGCTTCCTACATGTAAACAATGCTTAATATCACTCATAACCACATGTCATACCCTCTTTATCCTACCACAAAAATGTGTTGCCCTTTCTCTGGAGCCAAAATGAGAAAACAATTTATCCCCATGAGCCAATCAGTTTTTCATCATTTCCACCAAATGTTTACAGAGCAGCCACAGCATGCAGAACATTAAGACAAGAGGATCACTTACATCCAACTCACAGTGTGATTCTCTTAGAAATGCTCTCTTTGGCCAACCACATGCTCTCTAGTGATTTTAACTACAGGATGATGCTCCCAAATCTCTCTTACTCAGCTTTCTAACTTTCAGACTCAGATGTCCACTGGCCATCCCCATTTGGGCATCCCAGTCATCCCAACTCAACAGATTTGGAATATGCTATCGTGGCCCCAAATCATGCTTCTTTTGTTGCATTTCCTTTCTCAGTGAATGATCCCCCTATTCAACCATGCCTCTATGTCAGAAATGTGGAGGACATCTTGACTCTTCTTTATTCTGATATCCAATCAATTGGCACAATTCTGTTAATGTTAACCCCTAAGTGGTGCTTGAATAGCCACTCACTTATACAACCACTGCTCTGGTTGTGTCTGACTCATAACATTGATGTGAAAAAACCGTTTAACTGTGATATGTACCCTCTAAAGGCATAGAAGCCAAACCTCTCTGTTCTCTGGCTAGAGATCTAGAAGGTACAGGCAAAGGATGAGCAGATGCTAGAGGACAATGATGGAAATGGAGCCCATGGGAGAGGACACTGGTCACTGAAGTTTTATTCCTGAAGACAAGGCAACTGTGGTCCCTATTGGTCAGTAAGGTTTTTAAAAGGATGATTTTTACTCAGCCTTAATTATATCCTTCAACTTTCAACTTAGCCAAGGAAATATCTGACAGATAGAAACAATAATCTGTTCCTTAGAATACATTCTCAAAGAATTATCTTAGAAATATGGTCTTTATCCAAGTGCTGGATCTACAAAAATAAAGAGACTGTTGAAGAAACACTCAGTCATAGCTCTTCCCCCTAACAAACTAAACCAGTTTTTGAGTCAGATTATTTTAGAAGTGTTAATTCTCACTTTGAAGTATTTTTTAAATGGTGGAGGGCAATATTATTTTATATTAAAATGAGGAGCTCTATTAATATGCTAAGATTTTCAGGAAACAAAGACTCTTCGATTTTGTGTCTACTAGACACTACAAGAAGACACAGTGATTACACAACACTGAACAAACTTATTCACCAAGTGTATTCGGATACGCATGGTTTACTTTGAGTAACAACCAGGAATAAGGTTTATCTAACACTCACTATATATCAAGCAACATGTTAACATTTCATACAAAACATGTCATTGTCACAGAAACCTATGAATAAAAGCACTTCCATTTTATAGTTAAAGACACCAAGGCTTAGAGAAGTTAGTAATTTATCAAGATCACACACTCGACCCCAAGCCAGTAACACCAACAAAGGGTTTCTTTGAACATAACACTGTGCTGTAGGCGAATGGATAAGAGGCTATACCAGATGATCCATGATCCCCTCCAACTCTGCGATTCTATGATGTTCTGTTTTAAAATATCCTAAAAACACTTCCATGAATAAAGTTCATGAACCATATAACTGAAATAAAATGGATTAAAATGTTAACAGTGGTTATCTCTGGGTCGTAAGATTATGGTGATTGTAATTTTACACGTTTTGCTTACTTATATCCTCTAAATGTTTTGTAATGAATATTTTAGGACATTTTAGAGAAAGCCCTTTAAGATTAAAGGATAAATTCTGTCTACACACTAGTATACAGGAGAGTTAGCAGTAGATAAACTCCTAGCACTTAAAACCACATTAGCATTAATTTCTGATGAAGTGAATGTGAATATCATTTTGGCAAAATAACATTGACAAGGTAATTTCTGGTATTAGGTAAGTCATAAAGACAAATATTTTATCATCTGTCATGTTGACAAGAAGAACAAATAACCACCCTGGGTACTTCATTTTCCTCCTCAGTTGACTCTTTTGGTATTAAATTAAATTTAACCCTTGTGATACTAGACTATAATGATTAAAGGTGGGACGGTGTGTAGACCTAATAGTCTTATTATATCTTACACTACTGATGAAGGCTTATTTTCCAAAAATTCCACCTCACATCTGAGTTACTTTAAGCTCAAAGCAGTTTAAAGGCAAAACAAAAACTAAAAATGGAAAAATACACAATTGTATTTTTAAATTTTAAGGGTACTTAGTCTGAAAACAACAAATCAACATGTGTAAAGATCAATAATCCAACTGAACTACTGCAAAATGAATGGTCAGCAGGATTTATATAGCTCCACCCAATTTACGAAAGGATGGCGATTCCTTCTGATGTAAACCCAGGAATGATGTTGAGAGTCAAGGCACTGTAAGCACTCCAGGAAGTTTACAACAGCTTCAAGTACTTTCTAGGAAGGCTGCAATCCTTCCTTGGCATAGATGATCCTCACAGGCCCAGGGAGCCACTGAGCCAGGACAGTCTCAGTGGAGTATACATTTTTATGCCCCTTAATTCCCTCAGTCTAGATTTGCTTATGAGCTTTTCCATTCCCAGCGATGACATGCTCCTACACTCTTCATTTGGTTGGGATTGGATTTTATGCAGGAATGTTCCTCTTCTATTTGCGGATGCACTGTTTTTTTAAGCCGGCTTCCCTCTAGTGGAGCAGCAAGCTCTCCCCTATTCCTTGGAGTGGCCCAGGTCTGTTTTGAATAAAGCCTCTAATTGTTTTGAGATTCTGACATGAGATACTCATTGTTTTACACTGATTAAATGGCTTCTTGATCATTCCTCCCAGCCTTGGATGTTAACCAAACCTTTAAGGGCAACCAAAAGATGCCTTTGGAATTCCTGTTCCCACAAACAGGCACTCAGCTTTTCTCCCCAGACAAGGTATAAGCCAATGAGCTCACATAACAGAATCCTCAGGAGAGTTTCCACTAAGTTAATTGAGTAATCCGTGTCGACTCTTCTTGTGTACTCCTTGCCCAGGATCCCTGCTCCAGCCCACGACCCGGCCTGCCATGGACCTTTCTCCCAAATGCCCACCCCCACCACACATTCCATCCCACACATCGGTCCCTTTGACCTCACCCCTTAACTCAAAATCCAGGTTTCCCTCACAGTAGTGCCTCCTTCACCCACTCACTGCAGATGACCTCACTCATTCCCAGTTTCTTTCACCACTTCCACTTCATTTGCAGCAAGCACACAGAACACCCTTTTACTTTTTGGTGGGTGACTTCATACTAGTAACTGTTCACTGTGTTTATGTATATGTGTCGTCTACTCTACAAAACCCATTCAGGCTCCTAAACAGCAGGCGGCATATGTTCTAATGCTTTCATAATACTTCAGATAACATCGTGCAATACTTTGCAGGCAGGATGCTGTTTATTTCCAGAGGTGAGTCAGAGAGATGCTAATGAGCTGGAATCTTTAACATGGGGTCCAGGTTGGCAAAATTCAAATTGTTCAAAACTCTCTTCTCATCACATTCTGGGGGCTCCTCCTCCATCTACACATATCATGATTTCTCTCCCTTTACTTTCTCTTACAGAATAGAGCCCTTGGCTAAAAATGTACATATGAATGAATGTATATGTAGGCACGCGCGCACACACACACACACACACACACACACACACATACACTAAGAGCAATGCAGACATGCAGAAAAAAAGTGTTCTACTGAAAAGCAAGAGAACAGGGCTAAGGTACAACCCAGCAACTAAACTATCTTTGCACAGGTCATTACACTTTTTCAACTTCAATGACCTCATTTGCAAAATGAAGGACGCGGCTAGGACTTTATAGAGAAGGCAGAGTCTTATTCTAAGGTACCATGTTAAAGGAACAGCATTGTTATGAATTTTAAAAAATGGATGAGGTCAGAATCACTTGTTAGTAACCATATAAAAATGAAGAGACATGCCTTCTCAAGTATTCTCCAAGAGCGACAGTTTCTCTACTTAAAGATGTACCTAAATTAAATAAGTATAGAGACTATCTACCACTTATAAGGTGCTTACAATGTTCTAGAAACTTTCAATTCACTTTAGGAATTTTTAATCTCATGCGAAAAAGGTGAAAGGGATTAACTAGTACAAATTGCCAGTTATAAAAATAGTCATTGGGCTGTAGAGTACAGCATAGGGAATATAGTCAATAATATTGTAATAACTATGTATGGTGCCGGATCAGTACTAGACTTATAGGGGTGATCACTTCCTAAGGTACATAAATGTTTAATCACTAGGTTGTACACTTGAAATTAATATAATATTGTATATCAATGGTAAGTGAAAATAAACTTTAAAAAATAATCTAAAGAAGATTTTTTTATATATATCACTTTTGCCTTATGAATAGAAGGAGGAAGGTCCTTCTATTCTCATTTTAAAGATGGGGAAACTGAGGCACTGGAGGATTATTTTCCTGGCTCAAGATCACATTGCTCATAAGTGGCAGAGCCAGATTTCAAATTACATGACAACAGACGTACATGTTATATAGAAAGGTTTCTGTGGAGAGCTAAACATTAGAAAGTTCGGACACTCAAAATTTTGAAGCTAATGGGCAGATGATGAAAGTGACAGGCGCTGGGACCTGGGAGAGTGGACAACATGGGTCCCCCGATCATCTCATTGAGACATCTTCCCTTTCCATAGGCCTCTAGCCATTCCTTGTCCTTTCTCCATGGGACAGGACATAAGTTACAATGCATAATAGCTGCAGAAAGATTAATATAGGCAAGTTATCTATATTATCACTTAATCTCCCATGATAAATGGATAAAACAGAGTCTAGCACTCCATCTGAGAAGAGATAAGATTCAACATGTTAATAACAAGAAGAGAGGGAATTTCCTGGCCCACAGCAATTAATGCAATTGCATGAATTATTGTTTCAAGCTATAACCAACAGATAATAACACCAACTCTGCACAGTACATTCTAACACTTCATAATTCTACTGGGTTTGGGTGAGGAGAGGGAAGGGTCATCAGCAGCACATCGTTGAGAAAAACAACACAGACATACAAAGATAGCTACCATTTTTATTCTAAAAGAGAAAGAGGAAATTAAACTATAATTCCACCATTTGAAAGAATGCCTTGGGTTTCTCTAGAAGAGGTATATCGGTTCATTAGAGAAATAAGTTCTTCTACCTCCCAAGAAGAAAGCATCATTTACTCACACTAATAGGCCATAAAATTACTTCCCTTAAGTATATTTCCCTGCCATAGTCAAGCAAGGCTTTAACATAGAATAGCAAGTGTCCATTTCTTCAATCCTCAAATCCACCCAGCACTGAACACACGTGGGAGTCACAGCTCAGTGGTCCCACCTGAGACTCAACCTGAGCCATCCCACACACTCAGGTTATTTAGCAGATGGAAGAGCAAATCGTGGTGCATAAAATGTTCCACTTTACATCACTGGAACGATGACATAAGAAAAGTGGAGAGCCAAGCACTATTGAAATTAAATGCACATCTCTCCTGAATAACTACCAATTAACTACAGCAAATGAACTGTCACCTTAAATATCATATCTTCATATAGAACGTTAGGTCATATGGCAAAAATCCACTCTCCTCTTCTTCCAAGTAATAGTTTACACTGCTCAGATGCTGCCAAACTGCCACATTTCCTAGCCTCCCGTGCAGCACGGAGTGTGAATATGAGCTCCGGTTAGGTCAACAGGATGTGAACAAGTGATGTCTACAGTGTCTCAGTCGTTTTCAACCTGTAAGAAAGCCACCTGCCCTGAGCAACTCTTGTTCTCTCTGTAAACTGGGCCACACATGTGCAGGTGTGCCACGGGAATGATGGGTCAGAAAGACAGAAGGAACCACATCCTAATATGACTTAGGGAGAAGAGCACCATGTGCCAGCTGGACTGCTCACCTCCTGGATACTGTATGCAAGTTTTTAGAAAAATTATCTCATTTACCTATATTGTAATCTCTTGTGAAAGCAGCCTCCGTTTAGCCTAATTAATCAACTCCATGAAGTGTACTCATTAGCACCATCTAGCCTAACTTAGATGTCTGTAACAGCATGGTCCAGGAGGACTTACTTTCTCAATGATGGTAAGTGCACTGACCAATATGGTGGCCACATGTGGAGACTGAGCCCTTAAAATGTGGCCAGCGTGCCTGGAGAACCAAATATTTAATTGTATTTAATTGTAGTTAAAATTTTTAAAGCCATATGTGACTTGTTGCTACTTTATTGGACAATGCAAGTGTCTGGAACATATAAAATTGTGACTGTAAAACAATTAGGAAGACCCATTATCATCATAGAAAGATCCATATTTTAAAGCTTAGAGTTTTTTGCTAGAAGGTTACAGAGTAATAGAGGGCCCCAAATCACAATTTCTCAAAGTAGAAATAGACTTTGAGCTAAGACTTAAGCATGATGTGTTTAAGGTTGTGCCATCATTTTAAAGCTGACACTAGCTTATATTTCAACAGGAAGGACACCTGGGATTTTTACACTATCATCAATGCATTTATCTTCCATAAAACTAAACTCAGCAGATTATTTCTGTCGAAGAGATAAATGCAAAACCGTTAGCAACAATCAAGCTAAGCAATAAGTTACTATCTTTCTTCCATTACAGAGAGACCTGGGACAGTAAAACTTAATGTAGGGATATCTGGAATGCCTTCTGATCCATTAGGGTATTCATTTTGTACAACCCCGTGTTGAAGAGGTCAAATTTGCATCTATATTTTAAAATACTACAAAACTCCAGGAAAATACTGTGGTATAAAGGAGACAAATTACACTTCAAACATCCATCTAAAACATGTAACTGAGGCACTGAATACAATTATGAGAAACAAATAAACCAAACTGGGCAGTCTGCCCAGAGACAACAGTCAAATAGAAACTTTGGAGGAAGACAGGCATAAAGGGGAAGGGGGGTTTTCTAGGGCAAGAGGGGGGTAGCAGGAGGGGTAAGGGCAAGAGAAAAGGGGAAACCATGGATGAGAGACAGGGCAAGGAGGGAGTGGGGAAGGAGGACAGACAATAAAATAGTAATGAAGGAACAAATCAAACAAAGAAGTCTGGCCCAAAACTCTAAACGTATTCATAAAAGACCACTCTGGTGGGAGATTTACAAGCACACATATACAATTTACATGGTTTTCACCCCAGACTGAATTTATTAGTAATCTTAACAAATGGATACTCCAGCCTTCATTGTTGGATGAATTTTAATAGCAATGAAAAAAGTTTTGTCTAATTACTATGAAAAGCTTCAGCTGAATCTGAATTTTTGCTCAGCACAAAGAGATGTATCATTGCTCAGAGATTTAACCCATCCAACTATAAAGCAATAATAAATCAAAGAAAATATATGTGGCTCTATCACCCTCTTAGCTGGCAAGCAGAGCAAGGAGGCTCATTCTTTCATGGGAATTTGGGCGTGTCTTTATCTCCCTTTCTCCAAGAAGATAGAAGTTAGGGGCATCAACTTAGCCGTCTTTTAGGACTTAGACATATAAAACTTAACTGTCACAAGAATTTTACATGATATCCTCCACAGAGGAGTAGACTCCGTGTGCTCAGAATAAACAGCTAAAAACTTTATTGCCCAAAGTGAAAGTTTAACTTATTAACTGCAGTTTATAAACATTACCCAGATGTACAAGATAGAATAATGAACTAAGGACTGAACTAGGAGATGTAGACCAGCTAAATGATGATGATGATGATGATGATGATGATGATGATGATAGCATCTTTTTCAATTGATTCTAAACTCCACCCCTCACCGCCCATTTAACACCATCTTATAATCAATATTATCTTAAAAGCAAATTGTAGTGTATTTTGTGAAATCTTCCACTCAGACATTCTGAGATGGAAAAAGCAGCAGCCTCAATCCATCTTAGACTTAATGAAACACAGATTATAGTAGGCCAGTAAGCAGCTGTGTAATGTACTGCACACTATAACTTTTAATCTACTAATTCGATCCATCTCCCAACAACTCTTGGTGGAAAGAACTGTTATTGACTCTATTTCCCAGATGCAGAAATTGTGCACAGACAGGTTAGTTAAGTAACTTGCACAAGATCACACAAGTAGGAATTGGCTGAGCCAGTGTGAGACCCAGTAAGCCTGGCACCAGGTCTGTGCTCCTGGCCACATGTTCTGTTGTACTTCATATGGGACATTACATAGCAAGTCTTTTCAAGCACCTGGTACTTCAGTTTCCTGTTAGTCCCCAAAATAAGATCTCTGGACCAAGTCATCTCTAGAGTCCTACCCAGCTTTAAACTTAGGGTTCTCTGACATACACAAAGGGCCTATCACGTCCTCTTATAGGACAGATACCATATTATTAAAGAAACTAATAATACTTTAATTTTAATTATATTTCTTTACAGAAGGATACTGTATTTCTCTCATGTTACAAAAAAAATACACCTTATAGGCTAAAACTGAGGCATTTTGTTCCTAATTAAATTATAGCAATTTCAAATATTGCAAATATTATCCTTTGGGAAATCTGATCACTATTTTTGTACCACCTCCTATCTAATTCAACTGTCTTCTTCAATTTTGGTAGTGTTGGACATTGGGAAACAAACTAAATGCATAGCAAATAAATGTACTAATATCTGGCACATAGTACCTCATTTGATCTTGACTACTGAAGTAAGAACAATGACGTATACACATGCGTATACATCACACACACACACACACAATTTCTGTATGTGAGTAGTATTTCACATTGAATTGAGGACTCTTGAAACAAAGGCATTTTCTCCACCAGTTTTAGAATCATTAAAAAGTCTACTGTTGTATGAAATGGCATAGAACACTACAAATCAGAGTATCCCTCCCATTATACCAGGCCTTCTTTAAAATCACAAGAACATGTATTTCCCTACTTCCTAGGAATGTCCAGATTTGCCATAATAAAAGGATAGCTCAACCCTGGCTGGTTTGGCTCAGCAGTTAGAGTGTCAGTCCTGGGACTGAAGGGTCATGGTTTCGATTCCCGACCAAGGGCACATACCTGGGTGGCAGATTCCTCCCATGCCCTGACTTTCAGGAGGCAACCAATTGGTGTGTGTCTCTCTCTCCCCCTCCTCTTCCTCCCTCCCCGCTCTCTTTCTCTCTAAAAAAAGGTAGCTCAGACTCTTTTTGAGATCTTTCATGCAATTAGAATTCAGAATGATAACTTCACACACACAAAAAGCCACATTCTAACTTCCCTGCATCAAGTGCTGATCTGAAGGGAGGGTCCAAAAGAGCAAGAAATAGAGCATAACTTAGGCTGCTCATGTGACAACTTCTCCCAGCTATAGACAGGAATTTCCTGTTTTAAAAACGAATTCCAAAAACAATTGTCTAAGTTTCTGGCAGAATTTATTGATAGCCAATCCACTAGTTTACTGGGCCAAGTCGGGAGAATTTAGAAATAGTGTGAAATAGCATTGAGGTTAAACACCGACTTGGCTCTTAAAAATTGGGGCCCTGAAGAGGCCAGCCGTCTTGCAAGTAGCAGGACCACATTCTAACTCAGGCTGTTTGGCTCCAGAACTGCTTAGCCAGCACCAGCTCCCCCATCTCCCACTATATGTTGTTCTGGCTTTTTCACCAGACTCAGAGTTCCTAGCACACAAGTTAACATTTTCTTCATCCCTGTATCTCACGGGCAGGCCAAGCAGGGTGCTGACACATAGAAGGAGATTAACAAAACTCTGCTGGCTCCATGGATTAATAAAAGAATGACCAATTTAGATGAACAAATGCCCAAGGGAATCAGTCCCTGAAAAATTCTCTCAGATCCTGGGTGGTGGTGATGAAAGGACAGATAAGAAGGCAAAGTAACTGTCCTGGCCTCAAGAACCAACTCAGTAGAAACTCAGGTAGACAGAAAGTTAAGGTATATGAGTCAACATGGCACCCAACCACCCAAGCCAGAAGGAAGAGTCTTCCTAATCTCCCATCGCACTCATCCCCTTCAGCCAATTAGTCACCAAGTCCTTCAACCTTCTTTTCATCACTGAAACCCACACCTTCATCTTGCTCTCAGCTGCTCCCACCCCGCACTACTGGTGGGATCTCAATGGGGCTCAATGAATAGCATCCCCTTCTCTTACCCAAGTTAAAAAAAAAGAGGAAATAATAAAGAAGCCATGGCAGATAGAAAGAAAAATGGCACCTCTATTTCTAGGAACTTTTATTACAGCCAAGTGGCTAATACTGATGCAAGTATTGGCAGCATGAGACCAAAGCTGGTCTCCTCTTGGGCAGAAGAGCTTCTCCCCAAGGGCAGCTGCTTCCCAAGAGAAAAACAGGATGGAGTTGAGTTGCTGACTTGATTTCTCCAAAATTTATCAATCAGGGAAATAGTCTAGGCCTGTTGTAATATTAATGAGTAGAAACAGCAATCCACACACCTCTCCAGGGAACTCTCTAAACACGTGTCACTGGCTCCCTCCTGCCATTCGCCTGCCTACACGCTGCTTTCTTGACCATGTAACCTTGCCTACCTCTCCAGGTGTGAGGCTTATCCTCTCCTCCTTCATAACTAACCCACCGGCCCCTGCCTCCTTATCTGACCTTCTGTTTTCCCCTCTACCTCCTTCTCAGCCCTTACTCATCTTTCCAGACTCAATTCAAGCTCATCTTAGATCATTAGTCCTTGTGAACATCCCCAGTAAAGCTCACACAGCCAGGTTGGTGTTCCCATCACATGCTTACTTGGCCACCTATGGCTACTCTAGTACTTAATTATATTCCATCCACTAGGTCCCTTAACTCAAGAACAATTTCTTATAGTTTTAAACCCCCAATACCAACTACAGATTCTGATAAATGAATACCTACAATCAGCAAAACAGGACCACATAAGAATTATTAAGATGTCTGATTTCAGTGCTAGAGTTGAACAAATGGATCAGACAGATAAATGGTCTCTAGACCCATCTGCAGTCAATTCTGAGTTATAGCAGCAGAACAGCACTGAACAAATTCCAAGATGGCTCTTCAAAAGCAGCACCAATAACAATAGCTGGGAACTTTAAGCTTGTTTTTGCTCCTCTGCCAATTAGCTACATGCTATTGGTCAAGTCACTTTAGCCCATAGGGCTTGATTTCCTAATCTATACAATGAAAGGAATAAACAAGGCCCCCAAGCAGAAAACCAGTGCATGTCTATTAACTTTCCGCTGAATATTTCCTTTTAAGGACAGTCAGCATTCCCAAGAGGAAAATGATTTTCCCAGCAGTGGCATCCTGCCCTTGACCCCTGCCAAAATAGCATTCTAGTCCAGCTCTTCATTGTCTTATGTTTTGTTCCCCAGTAAACACTCTCTGAGATGATCTAAAGTGCAGGCAGTTTATAGGGAAGTACCCTCAGGATCACACATATGAAAGGCAAGGAAGAAGGCGGATTGCACAGAGACAGCAGTTGGTCTGTGATGCATTTGTAATTAAGGACTCAGCCAATTCCATGGGAAGTTCTAAACTAACAATGGTCCTTCAGAGTGGTCCCAAATTATACCCCACCTCAAATAGTCATTGGATGGGGGCTGCTCCCTTATCCTGAGTAAGAGTCATTTCTGGAGAGGTTCTGGGCTGTAAACCATCAGTGACTAATCTCTATGAAGCTGGGGGTGTGAGTGGGTCATTGCTGGAGGGGCTAACTGGACAGATAATACAGCTACATTTACCCCAAATATTCTGAAAGTAAGAAAAAGAAAAGTATGGTGAAGAAGAGAGAGATGGATTAAAAGGAAACAGCTGAACTAAGAAAATCCATTTTGGTATCCTACAGCCGTGCTATCTGTTTGATGTTGGCAAAGTTGTTTTGTTTCTTTATGCTTCAATCTCTTTCTCTGTAAGGTGATCAGAGGTCACTTTCACCACTCAAATATCCATGATTCTATTCCATATTTCATTTTTGGACAATGTCCAAAGTCCTTTTGTTACCTACCTCAAGCCTTACAATTAGCACTGATGGGAGTGGGGTGGCGGGGGGAACCCCACACATATCAAAAATCTCCAGTAGCATTTGAAATGCAGCTTCATTAAGCGTGAAGAGATGACCAGCAGTAACAGAAAATGCAAATCTACACACAACAGTGGACACACAGCAATCCCCAGATTGAATTGGATTTGCAGGCAACAGCTTGGGGATTTTGACATTAGACTGAATATAATTATTCAGTTAGTTGTAGCTTTATTACCCATGTTTCCCCTGGTGAGGCAATTTTCCTTATTGGAAGTAAAGCAACCCCAACCAATGCACTTAAAAATTAGACTTTTCCTGTTCTTATTAGCCTGTATCAAAGAAATGACTATTTGAAGTACAACCTGGGGGAAGAAATTGGCTCCTTATTGCACAGTTCATGTTGTTATGGCTTTTGGAGTGGAGAAAGACTCCCCAAGGAAATACTGTCTCTCAAAACAAGCTAGCAGGGTAATCAACAGGAGAGGTCTTTCCAGAGAGACAGAAAATGGGGAATATTATTAAAATATAATTAAATAAGCAAAATAGATGCAAAACAAGATGTGGCCCATAAGCTATTCAGGACAGAAATGTCATCTTAAAACTTACTTTCATAGTCGTATACACAATATTGTCCAAATGGGGTTATATAAATCTTTCCAACCAACACAGCAGCTGTTAATCCTTGGCATATGAATGTGGCCTATAGATCTGAATTTATACTCTAGCACTTTAAACAAATGTCCACCAGGCCTAGTATCATGCAGAGTAAAATTCCCACCAATGAGATACTACAATATTAATTCATCTGAACTGAACACACATTCAGGTAAATGAAGTAAAACATGCAGTTCCAAGTGGATGGATATCATGTCAAGAACCATTTCAAGCCCAGTCGCCATGGCTCAATGGTTGAGAATCGACCTATGAACCAGGAGGTGGAGGTTCCATTCCTGGTCAGGGCACATACCCAGTTTGTGGCCTCGATTGCCATTGGGGGGCATACAGGAGGCAGCCAATCGATAATTCTCTCTCATTATTGACATTTCTATCTCTCCTCCCTTCTCTCTGAAATCAATAAAAATATATATTTTTTAAAAAATTAAAAACCATTTCAAGTCCTTTGTTCATAAAGTTCAGTCACCTTTATCCCAAGTTCCAGCTCTGAATAGCTCATGTGTTGGACTATGTGCTTCTTCTTTTGCTTGATTCTTATGGTAACCCTTTGTCTGACACTGTTCCCCTAACAGATACCATGTTATTAAAGAAAAAAATGATACTTTAATTTTAAATGAATTTCTTAAATTCCTTATAGAATATGTATTTCTCTCCATTTACAAACAAGGATGTGAGGAACATTGGACTTTTTTTAACTTATAGCAAAGGGTTGGTTAAATATAATCTTATATATGTGTACACGTCCATACACCTTACAGCTCAATAATGTCTTTATTTTTTTCCAACTGATTATTTCACTTCTGATTTTAGTTATGTGGGAAGCCAGAGATAGGAGCTCTACTGGAGACCATTCCTAGCACACCAGACACATATGAAAGGCAAGGGAGAAAGTAGATTGCACAGAGACAGCAGTTGCCCTGGCTCAGGGGAGCAGCCACCCAGTGATAAAATTATTATAATTTTATCCCATCAGTAAAGGAATGGATATAAAAGCTGTAGTACAGCTATAAAAAAGAAGGGATTCTTACCTTTTGTGAAAGCATGGATGGACCTGGAGATTATTGTGCTAAGCAAAATAAGCCAGACAGAGAAAGACAGAGATCATATGATCTCATTTATATGTGGAATCTACATAATGAACAAAACAATTTTTATTACCTATATATATAAAGGTTAAGCAACCGTCCAACTGTCCGACTGGTAGCTATATGACATGCAACGACCACCAAGGAGCAGACACTCTGACCAGTAGCTATGACACACACTGACCACCAGGGAGCAGACACTTAATGCAGGAGCTGCCAAGCTGCGGTGACTTGGCAGCAGCAGCAGTTCTCCAGTGACGCACCCTGGAACCAGAGAGGAGGGAGCCCGATTCTGGGGTGCAGCACCCAAGAGATGCCCTCAAGAACTGCCCTCTTGCAATCTGGGACCCCTCAGGGGATGTCTAAGAGCCAGTTTTAGCCCAATCCCCGCAGACCAGGCTGAGGGACCCCACCTGCCAGAGGGACCCCGCTCACTCCGCAGACACCCTTCGAACTGTGGCATAGCCCCAGGTGCAGCCAACTGGGGAGGGACCATGGGAGGTTGGCTCCAGGGTGTGTCCAGCCAGTCTCGCCCAGTCCCACCCTGCTGGCCACCTTCTAATTAATTTCCTTTCAATGTGCATGAATCTGTGCACTGGGGCACTAGTCTTATCTAATAAAAGAGAGACATGCAAATTGACCATACCTCCACTACACTCACAAGCCATGCCCACAAGCCACGACCAGAGGCCAATCAGGATCAAGTATGCAAATAAACCCAACCAAGATGGTGGAAGCCACAGAGCTGGAGCGAACAGGAGGCTTGGGTTGCCCCTGGCGATGGAGGAAGCCAAGCTTCTTGCCTGCCCTGGCCAGCCCTGGGTTACACTCAAGGCTACAAAGTTTCAATTATAGAAGATAAATAAATCCCAGATACCTGCTTCCAGCACCAAGGCATCCACTCAAGGAGGATCTGGGAGCCTGGGTTGCCCAGGGCCATGGCCAGCCTGCAAACAGCCATCAGCCCCTCACCCAGGCTGGCCACGTCCCCCCAGCGGGGACCCTCACCCCATGGGGCGTGGCCGGCCTGCAAACCACCACAGGCCTCTCGCCCAGGCCGCCCCACACCCCAAGGGAACCTCCACCCTGATCCGGGATACCTTTCAGGGCAAACCAGCTGACCCCCACCCGTGCACCAGGCCTCTATTCTATATAGTAAGGGTAATATGCAAACTGACCCTAACAGCAGAAAGACTGGGAATGACTGGTCACTATGACACACACTGACCACCAGGGGGAAGACGCTCAATGCAGGAGCTGCCCTCTGGTGGTCAGTGCGCTCCCACATGGGGGAGCT
>NW_005366834.1:7134239-7145483 GCF_000412655.1 Myotis brandtii
TGGTGGCGAGGGGCAGTTGGGGGCGAGCAGGCCGGCAGGCAGAGTGGTTAGGGGAAATCAGGCAGGCAGGCAGGCAGGTGAGTGGTTAGGAGCCAGCAGTCCCAGATTGCAAGTGGGATGTCCAACTGCCAGTTTAGGCCCAATTCCTGTAAACTGGCAGTAGGACATCCTTCGAGGGGTCCCAGATTGGAGAGGGTGCAGGCCAGGCTGAGGAACACTCCCTCCCCTGTGCACGAATTTTGTGCACCAGGCCACTAGTTTTATATAACAAAAAAGATTAAAACAGAGATGTGATAAAAGTAGTTCAATATACAGGGTGTCCCAAAAAAATGTATATACATTTTAACAGCTGATAGCTCAATTGATGTTTCCTTCTTTTCAGATTTAACCTATTTGAATTAATTATTATTCAAAGTGTGTAAACATTTTTTGGGACACCCTGTATGAATTTAAAAAGATTCATAATCCTATGACCTTTTATTCCAGAGAGAGAACACAGAAACAAAGGAATGATTACTTAACTTAAAGTTCAAATTTTTAAATTGAGTTTTAGATTAATGATTTACTTAAATTGATATATAAACCTAATTTCTAATCAGTTAAACAAATATTACTGAACAATGTGATTTTCGATAAAAAATATACAGTAGCATCCTACTCAACGCTAATCACTGAAAATAGTTGTCACAATACCGTAAATCAGTGAAGCTGAAAAGTCTTCAGCAATGCTAAAAGTACATTTTTTCCTTAAGTACACAAATTAAACTATTTTCGTCCATAAGAAGGTGGAACCACAATGTTAAAAATAACAGTCCAAGTTAGAATATCCTCAGAAGAAAACATGTCCAGAGAAAAAAATTTTTTAAGAGTAAAATATCAAAGTCTAAGAAAAGTTCACTGAAAACATGATAGGGTTTTCATAAGCTTTTTTTTTTAGATCCAATAAAGATCATGGCTTGAGATTCATCTTCATGTGACTGTCTAACAAAAAATATATTGAGGACCTACTATGAGAACAGGGTAATATTCACATCAAGGTGAGCATGTAGTAGGATGAGCAATGAATAAATACAAAGGAACAGAAAATAAATTTTAAAAAATATTAGAAATTTAACTAAACGACAGAGAATTACAAGTAAAGCAATTAAAGACTAAATGAACAGGAT
Organism: Myotis brandtii; assembly: GCF_000412655.1. Lineage (NCBI taxonomy): Eukaryota > Metazoa > Chordata > Mammalia > Chiroptera > Vespertilionidae > Myotis > Myotis brandtii. The sequence continues at coordinate 7,135,406 of NW_005366834.1, forward strand.
GAATTTCTATCACAACCATGATAGAACCTCAATGACTTTTGATATCAACTCATCCTAAATGGCTTGCCCCAGAACCTAGACCGTTCTAAAGCCCTCTAAGAAATGTGGTTATTCAATAGCAAATGGTACAAGAATATCAAAGAGAATCAGGACTCCTGTGATGCTGAGGGTCCCCAATTTCAGAGCTGATCCTCTGATCTTCCCAGCAGTAAAATAATTACATCATCACCAGTGGAGGTTTTCAGAGGACAAAAAACACCCCTCAAAGCCCCAGCTGAGTTTTATTGACCAGCAAGTGGACTTTAATGAACAATGTCATTTTGTCATGAACATTTATCTAACAATAATTCACTCTGCAGTCTCATTATAATAATTTTATCACTGTGTGGCTGCTCCCCTGAGCCAGGGCACAATTCTGTGGCCTGAGATGACCAATAGGGAGCCAAGCTTCTCTACTTCTAGTAGAGACACAAAAGCTATTAAAGGATATATGATTGCAGAGTCCCACTTTCATCCTTGGATGTAAGAAACTTAAAATACTCAAGAATACCTGGTGATAATCCTCTAGCATAATTATATTCTTATTTTCTTATAGCACTTAAAGAAGAGTGATGGTATCATGGAAAGTGTACTAAATTTAGAATCACAATGACCTCATCTAATGTTCACTATCAAATTAAGGCAAGTCATTTAATCTTCAAAGCCCTCAGTTTCCCCACCTTTAAACTGGGGATAATGACGGACACCCTTCCCAAAGTCCCTGTGATGATAAATGAGATTAATTTCTGAAATGCTTTATAGTTTCCAATGCAATTTCATGGACAAATCCATGAAGGAGTCTCCCAGGGGCTGGCCAAAGGGCAAATTTTCAAGTAGATATTGGAATAATTCCCCATATCAATGGCTGTCTCAAATCCATAGTTTTGTTGTTGTTGTTGACACTATTACAGATGTCCTCATTCCTTCCCCCTTTCCCACCTCCACCCAGCCCCCGATTCCCCCTCTGGCCTTCGCCATAATTATCTGTGTCCAGGGGCTATGCATAAATATTCTTTGACAAATCTCTTCACCCTCTTTCATCCAGTTCCCCCTATCTCTGGCAGTCTGTTCCATGTATGCATGCCTCTGATTCTATTTTGTTCATCAGCTTTTTTTGTTCATTAGATCTCACATGTAAGTGAGATCATAAGATCTCTGTCTTCCTCTGTCTGGCTTAATTTGCTTAGCATAATAATCTCCAGGTCCATCCATTCTGTCACAGAAGGTTAAGAGTCCTTCTTTTTTATAGCTGTGTAGTATTCCATTGTGTAAATGTACCACAGCACACAAACAAAACAAAGACTGGGGAAAATTTTGGCTGCAGCAACAATGACAAGGTAGAGGGGTCATGGGCACAATAGGAAGGGGTGTAGACTCCAGCACAGTCACGGGGATTTTAGGCATGACTGGGCCACTCACCAGCTGTGTACCCTGGGCAGGGGTTAGCCTGCCTCTATGCTTCTGTGTTTACATCTTTTTAAAAATATATATATTTTTATTGATTTCCGTTAGCCTGCCTCTATGCTTCTGTGTTGACATCTTTTTAAAAAATATATATATATTTTTATTGATTTCAGAGAGGAAGGGAGAGGGAGACAGAGATAGAAACATCAATGATGAGAGAGAATCGTTGATCGGCTGCCTCCTGCACGCCCCCTACTGGGGATCGAGCCCAAAACCCGGGGATATGCCCTGACCGGGAATCGAACTCGTGGCCTCTTGATTCTGGGGTCGACACTCAACCACTGAGCCACACATGGCTGGGCTGTGTTGACATCTTTAAAATGGGGACATCAGAGCCCACTTCCCTGGCTGCCATGAACTACACGTGTGTGTAACGTGTCAGAGGGGGAAGGGGCACCTAGTAAGTGCTCACTAATTATTAACTATTACTAAAATGACCAAAAATGTAATACATTTGGCAATAACCATGCCAACCAAATATCTATTATTAATCATTTTTGTTCTGAGAGCTAAGATAGTTTTAAGAAAAGAGAAGTGAGTACAACATTGAGTCTGCTCTTTATATTTGAAGGCAATCAATGCCCTAATTCCCATGCATTGGATTGGTCCTCTTCTTCCCTCCCTTGTTCTTATGGTCTTCCATCCACTGCATACTTAGTCGCAGGCCTATTCTTCTTCCTGAGGTCTGAACTACCTCTGACAGTTGGAACAGGTAAGACCTGGCCTGAGTCTTAGATTGAACTCAGATGACCCACAATTTGACTCAAGTTCTCAAATGGGTCCAAGGCTTCAACTGCACCTATCAGTAGCTTTTCCCGACTTCACCAGGCCAAAAATGGGTTCCTTAAAGTCAGGAGGTCAGTCCACAAGCATAAGAAAAAGTGCTAACATTTTTCTCTAGACATTTTGATTCTCTTTTCACTACTATATCTGCCTGGGGAGGAAATGCAGCAAAGGAATTTACCACAGAAAGGGTAGCAAACAAAAAAATATTTTAATAACATTTCTACACATTGCTCAGAGCTTCTAAAGTTACAACTACAAGTTCACACAGTGTGAACAACTGTTTTTCATTTCGTTGGAGGGTTAGAATTTAAATAGGAATTGATAGAATGAGCACACCTAGTGCACAAACCTAGTGAAGATTCTCAGACACAGTCTCCACCTCTTTGGCGATGGAATGGGGAGAATGTTGACCACGGGTCTATATTTCATTAGCGAGGAAAATTCAGAGATGGCTAATGAGTATTCATGTCCGAAGTGTGAAAGCTGGAGTCTCTGGGGTATTAACCAGCATGTGTTGAGAGTATTTGCCCAGTGTTGCAAGCGTGGAAGCTCCCAGGTGTTTCTGCCCCTCCTCAAGGCTTTCCAAGGTCCTCACTTACAGAACCCACGGGAATCACTTTTCATGAAGTAAACATGGAAAACAGAACATGAAGATCTGAGGGAACAATGAGAAGGAGTCTCTTAACAAAATGTTTTGTTTTCCCCAAAGGTAGAAGCTCCTCCTCTTCCAATTTACCTGCTTTGTTATGGTTTTGGTTTAGAACTCACGGGCATCCTTCAGGTATTCTGGGAATTGCAGACACTGTCCAGAGCCGTCGTTATTTAGACGGTAGTTCTATTCTTCCATACACTTCCCCCGTATCACAGCCACACTTAGCACATGGCTGAAGCGGGCTCCTCCTGTGAGTGAGCACCTACCTTCTTGTTCTGAATCACTGGCCATCCTGCCCAGCTTCTCAGTTAGACACTAAACGTTTACAGCAAGTATTATTCTATTTAGAGATTACTGAAGTGAGCGAATGGAAGAAGTCCTCTACATTTCTAAAAACAGAACAAAAACTATAGCTACATTCTGGGAAAGTTCAGCTGATACGGACTTTATCACCACATACTGCTCGGGACATGTGCTGAGCAAAAGTGTATCATGCTGTGTGGTTCTTGCCCATTTGTAGCTTCTGCTCAAATAGCACTAACCAATAATACCAATTAAAAGTCTTATATACAAAGTCAAAGCATTTATTCAAGACATGGAATGTATGCACAATTAATTTAGTAGGTCTACTTGTTTTAGGGTAATAATACAAGTAATAGCAATGCTATAGGTAGAGTCTGCATCCATTCCTGCACTGAAAATAGAAGTCATTTATCAAACTCAATTTTGGGTGCAGGAGGTTATGTCCTGCAGAAAGCAGGGAAATAAATAAAATCAGTGGATTTTCCAGTTAATACCTAAATATATCTAGATAGATATAAATAGATAGAAAGAAGGGAGAGAATGAATTAACCCCAAGAAAGTTGATTAAGGGGGTACTTTTAACAATTAAAATGCGAGAGATATATTTGAGGGAGAAAAAGCAGCCATATGACTTAGAACGAAACAATACCACTTTATCAAACATTAACACAGTCACACATGACAGAGTGTTTGCTAGGAAACTTGGTGTAAGGTTCTATGGTAGAACCCAGCCGTACCCAATGCAGAAAATCTCTGGCACAACATCCTTTACTGTGATCCCTGCCTTCCCATGTAAGGAGACTCACTGCCTTATTAGGGAGCCTATCTCAGATGGGGACAGCTCTCATCATTAGCTCCTCCTCAGACTGAGCCAAATCTACCTTCTAGTAACTTACATTGGTCTTTGCTCAGCACTCTGAAATTTAATTTTCCTCAAGACAGCTCTTCAAGTATTATTTTTAATGTATTACATTTTTAAACTCCATTTATTCCCTTCTCCATGATTCAGAGAATTTATTCGCTGTACAGTTTATTCAAGATGCTGTCGTGTATTTTAATACATCCCCAACGCCATCTTAAGATGCATGATATCTACAAAGTTCCACCAATCAAAGATTCAAGCAAAGTTGTTTAAGCAGCTTTCAAGATACCAAATAGGTAAGGGCAAATCAGTAGATGAGAGGATAAAAAAGCCGTGTACCATTTACACAAAGGAATATTACTTGGCCATAAAAAAGGAAATTTTTTACCTTTTGTGACAGCATGAATGGAATGGGAGAGCATTATGCTAAGTGAAATAAAACAGTCAGAGAAAGATAAGTATCATATGATTTCACTCATATGTGGAATCTAATGAAAAAACTGAACTAACAAGCAAAATAGAGACAAAGTCATAGATAGAGAGCAGGCTGACAGCTGTGGGGAGGGGCTACTGGATGGGAAAGGGTGCTGGGTGGCAAGGGTGGAGAGATTGAGCAAAATAGAAAAAAAGAGAAAGAACTCATGAACTGGGACAGCAGAGTGGTGATTGTGGGGGAATGAAGGAGGTGGAGGAGGGTATGGGGGAATAAATGGTGATGGATGGAGACTTGACTTGGGGTGGTGAAATACAATACAGTGTATAGATGATGAGTTGGAGAATTGTGCACCTAAAACCTGTATAATTTTGTTAACCAGTGCCCATTCAATAAATTCAATTTAAAGAGTGATTATTAATTACTCAAAATCAAGCCAGAGTTCACTCTGTTTCAAAGGGAAGAAGGAGTTAAAACAAAGTTTTTGTGAGTTAATTCCCAAGGGGACAAAGAAAAATTACCTCTCTTTTCTTTCTCTTATTTTAAACATGTAGAAGGATTTCCCAAATCTCTGGAAATATCTTCTCATTGTCAGATCAAAGATGGTATTGTTAGCTGTGCTAACGCTATGATTTGAACCAACAGTGGAATCAATATGGCTTATCTTCTGATTTTTATCAGAATAAATTTATTTACTGGAAACAAAAGACAAAGACATACACTTCTAGCTAAGAATTAATAAACCTTTGAAGGTATCCTTATATAGCCAATAAATCAAGCAACATCCACCTTTCATAGCAAGAAGAGCATGTCCTAGGCCTCCCCGACCCTCCCCCAAAAAACAGTCACAAAAATGTCTTAGAATTGGATAAAACATATTTGCAAATGTTCTAGGCAAAAAATTATGCCCACTGGCCAGACTGATTTTGTTCCGTAGCAGCTGACTATGGAAGACTGATGACACTACCCTTGCATAAAAAGATGATTTATGCTCGCCAGCATAGAGTATTCACCTCGGTATAACACAGTGGCTCAAAGTAACAGTCAACATGCTCCACGAATCCTCAAAGGTCAGCCCTTCACTTCTTTTACGTCTTGGTCTACGTACCAAGTTTTCAATAAGGCCCACCATGGTGATCTATCTAATTAAAATTGCAACACCTTCTTCCTCCCAACTTTGAATTATCTTAATCTGATAATTTTCTTTATTTAGAAAATTTAGCTACTTAGAATGCATTGCAAGATTTACTGAATTATCCTATGGGTGTGTACGCATGTTAATCATTCCATTTTCCCTCCCTACACACACACACACACACACACACACGAAAATAAGATTGACAGGATTGGATCTTTATCTATTTAATGATATATCCCAAGAATCTAGAAGAGTTCCTGGCACAGAGTAGGAAATAACTCAACATGCATTAGTTGAATGAATGAATAAATATGGCTTATCTTCTGATTTTAGAAGGACTCTGGGCTTAGAATGACATGGCCCTGAGTCCCAATTCCACCTACACTAGCTGGAGGGCCTGGGAAATGACCATCCTCTCTGCAGCTGTGTTTCCTCATCCATAAAATGAGGACCTCAGGAGTGCCTTCCCATCGGATCCACATGAGGCTTATGTGAGTCAATGCATGTCAAGGACTTAGGATCATGCTTGGCCATAGTAAGCTTTTAATAAATGTTAGTTGCCATTGTTATTATTATTTCAAGATATGTTCCCCACAGTCGTGATGGATTTGTGATGATTTATGTGCTCAGGCAACTGACTCTCCTCATATCTGACATCACAGATCTGAGATTGGGAAAAAGGACCCAAGGATCTTCATAGAGCAGCAGAGCTGCCAAGGGTCAAACCCCATCACTGTGGCCTCATCAGCTGCAATTCAGTAACACACAGGATTTTGCAAAGGAGCTGTTAAGAGTGTAAGTGCTACTGTCTCAGACCTGCTGGAATAGAGTAAACATGACAATGAACCAATGAGTAAGTGAGGGTAAGGCTCAGAAACCTTAAAAGGCAGGGAAGGCAGCTCCTCTCTTCCTACTTGAACAGAGAGTTTTGTTTATTTGGCTGAACTAGAGTCAAAGCTAATGGTTCTGATGGCTTTGAATCACCCACCACACCTCATTCTGTGGACTTCTACACAGGGGCTGAAACTCACACTTTATGAAAAAAGATAGAGGGGAAAAAACAGCTCCCTGTTAAAGAATTTACCAGGACATACTCATCATTTAGACATTTGCTTACGTTTCTAGAAAGCTAATGATCAGAAATGGGAAGGTAAGTTTTTCCTCAAGCAAAATCCCAGTCCACCTAAAGGTTGCAAATGAAATCATTAACCTAAATGTTCACTAAGTATTTAGGAAAACAAAACACTTTGGAAACACTTATTATTGATTGGCATGGATTTCAGAACTGATTAAGTTAAGAAAGGAGGTAACTATGAGTGAGGAAGACAGAGATGAAGGAAAAACAGAATGACAAAAGCAAGAGGGACATTTACTGATTTCGAAGCAATCATCGTCTTAACTTCCCTATTTATTATAACATGTCTCCCCACAAGGCTAATCTCCTCCCTGATGAATAACTACATGCTCAAGGATTATTAGATCATGACAAATCAGGCCAAGAGGAATTTCTCTCCTCACTCTAGAGAAGAAAGACCCCATGATTTGGGGGAATTGAGCAAGGTCACAGTAGCTAAGTTGAAGCTGGAATCAAATTTCCAGACTCCCAAGTCAATGCTCTGCTCTGCACAGGAACTTCCCCGGACTCCAATGTGCACGTGATAAATGATTCAGTAGTTCCAGGAGGAACCCAAGATTCTACACTTCTGACGGTGGAGCGGAGGCCGCTGGATTACAATGAGCAGCGAGTCTCTGCCCCATTTCACCTGCTAAAGTAAGTCTGGGAATAGGTTTTCTGTTGTTTTAATGAAAAAAGATGTTTTCCCGGAACAAGAGAAAGTAGGTTGCAAATGAAATGCTGAAGTTTTAAATGTTGTAATAACTCAACACTGTTGTAAAATTTACGGGGATTCCCATTTACATGGTGGTGTCAACTGTAAAAGATATACTTAAATTGCAAATTTTTAAAGTACATACAAACATCAGTGTATTAGAGTTGAGCGATCTCAATGCATTCTATGGATATGCATTTATTGGTTATTTCCCCTTTATGTTTGAAATACACCATGCCTGTATTGCACTAAATCTACTAAAGCTGTCTTACTTCTACCTCCGATGACAACAGAGATACCATGTCTAGGGGTTGCTTTCACTTGCTCTGAGATTTTACATTTTAGAACAGAAAGATGGCACTGACACATCAAATTCCAGAAGGCTTATCTGCATAGACTTTACCTTCCATTAACACAGCGGAACACAATTGACCATACCCCACTTGTGTTAAAACCCTATTTAGGGGAGACCAGGTGTAACAGGAGGAGAAAAGATTGAAATCCTTGTTACTTCTATATCTCTAGTTCCGCCTCACCTATCAGAGGACTCTCCATGCATTTGAAGAGATTTGATGCAAATAAACACAGTATGTCCTCTCCAGCCAAAATTCAGTTAACCTCCCCAACCTTCCTATTGGTCTCCTTGAATCAGCTGAGCCCGAGGTTTTTCCTATAAAACGTCCTAAATCTGATCCCAGTAAAATTTCACTTCAGCTGAAGTGAAAATGCAGAGGTAGCATTTACGGATAACAGCTGGAGAACATTAGTTCTCTGTCTCTCCTTTGCTCTCCCAAGGGTTGAAAACTCTGCTGTTCAGACAGGAAGTCGTCATACACCACACACTGTACAATACGAGAACGCTGGGATATACGGACAAGTTGCAGAGGATTAGGGGGAGTGTGCAGGGGTTTTGTTCAAGAACCCAGAGCAGCAACCCGGCATTCTTCTTAGGGTGTCCTTCCCCCCCACCATAGTATTCAAGTAGCATAATGTATGCACACCCAGAACTGACAAGCACACACTTCACTCCCTGAACGCTTTGTAATAACTCAGCATAAGAAGGCTTCACCTTCCATTTTTCGACAAGCTTTTAAAACATGAACTCCAAGAAGTTTGGGGGAGTGGCTACGATTCTCCAATCTTTTCTGGCATACTTTCAAATGTGCTATTCTAAAACGACAACCTTTTAACTTTTTTAAAATGAAATTGTCACCAAAAAGAATCTCTCACATAACTGCCCAGAATAAGGAAATCTAAGTATTTCAACATATATGTGGAACTCAAAAACATGATGATCTGGGAGAGAATGATTTAAACAAAAGGCTCTTGTGGATATGGTGTTTTGGCGTGGGTTTCTGATTGGTTTCTGCTGGAATCTCACAAAGCTACTGAGAAAAACACGGCCACAAACAAGGGGGGCGACATCCACAAAGTTTCGAGTAGGATGATAGGAGTTTCCCAAACACCACAGGCTGAATAGCCTTTCTGCATTCCTACCGTCTGCAGGCTCTGAACCCAGTTTGCAACCGCAGGTCCTCTGGAGGCGGGCTATAAAACCGACCCTGGCTCTTCCACGCCCCTCCAGCCAAGTTCACGAGAGACCCACCTTCCTAACTTTTGAACGATGGGAATGCCTTTGCCATGTGCGTATTGGGGGCATGCTGTTAATCAATGGGGTGACAACACTACAGTTTTATGCGAGGAGAGGGAGGAGGGGCGAGGGGGAAGCCAGCCCACACATCCATCATCATTTTAGGAGGAGGTGGAGTTTAAAGTTTCTCCAAGTTCCCACTTGACAGGCAATATTTCTGTGCAATTTCCAGCCCCATGGAACAGATGGTCCTTTGCCCGTCTTGAGCCCGGAGAGAATCAGACAAAGCCCCCCGCCACTCCTCGCCTCGCGGGGGCCCAGAGGTGGTCAGTTTCACGAAGCTGTCACCCAGGGGCCTTGAGCAGAGAATGGAAACTTAACTACTTTTTTTCAGAAGTTTTTTCCTGCTACCGGAGAGCGGACTGGAGCACAAAGGCCTGAGAAAGTTTTCACTTCGTGATTTCTTTGAAAAACGTTTCTCCACCATCTGCCAAACCATCATCCTAAATCCCAGACGCCCGGGGTGGGAAAGTTGAGGCACGGGCATTCGGAAACACCGCGGCATTGCCACTTGAGCCGTCCCTAAGGCAACCTGGGAAGTTGCTTAAAAGGACAGCCCCCCCCCCTTCCCCCGTCCCGGGTGGGAAAGCATCCTCGGGGCGCCTGAGCCCTCAGTGCCAAAGGGAAGGTGACGGCCGGGACAAGGGGCCAAATGGGTGTGCGCCACCGCCGCGGGCGAGAACCTTCCTTCCCAGACCCGAGGGCGAGGGAAAAGGAGGGGGGCGCGATCCGGGAGCGTGAGGACGGGCGGCCCACTCACCCTCACTGCCGTACTGTTTGCCATTGTTCGCGCCCATCCTGCCGCCGTCATGCCCGCCGTCTCCCGGGACACTCCATAGCTGGGGCGCACCGCCTGCGCGCTCCGCCCGAGGAAAGCCCGTCCGACGGGACCGTTAGCTGCGCATACCCCACGCTCCGGGG
>NW_005366834.1:7145771-7185410 GCF_000412655.1 Myotis brandtii
CGGCGCAGCTCGCCCGCGGGCCGGACTTTTGTTAGCGCCAGGCGCCTCCTCTCGCCGCCCAGCGTCAATCACAGCTGGAGCCCCCGGGAGGAAGGCCGGAGCGGAGATGCGCGGCCTTTTAAAGGGGCAGCGCTCCTTTTTGGGGTTCTGGCTCTGGGCCCCAGCCACCCGCGAACCATTCTGAGCAAAGGAACGTGCTCTTGGCTGCATTCACTATTGTTCCTTTACGGGCTTGGCCCTCAATGTGTAAGATGAGCTTCCAAGCGTCGTTTGAAATCCCTTGGCTTTTGCCTGCAAATATGGCTTATCTTAGGTGCAGGGGCATTTAAAACAAACATGCTTCAGAGTCTGATTGTACCTGGCAATCTCAGGTATCTATGCTGGCATCCTCCTCTCACGTTTGGGACTGAGGCAGAGAATGGAAGACAGAAGGAGGGAAAACTGGAGGGGAACTTAGCAGGGAGTCACTGGGGAGCCAAAGCCATTCCCGCCCCGGTGCGGGAGGTTTCCTGGCTCAGAACTTTTTAAGAGCTTCCAAGCCAGGAAGTGTATTTTCTCCCTGGTTCTATGATTTTTATTATTATTATTATCTTGTGGTTGGTGTTAGCCTTTGTTTAATACATTACTACCTTTTCTTGGAGATTTATATGGCACTTCTAGAGCCTTAAAACGGCCCATTGGTGTTCCCTCCTTGAAATGGAAAAAGAAAATTCTTCTTAATGTTTTATTTCCTTTCCATGTAAATACCTAGAATTTTATAACATTGCATCTGAGTAAAGACCAGGACATTCCCAGTGCAAATGTCTGTGTAGGGAGGCAAGCACATAGCAGTTTCTCCCTATAGGTGTTAGATGTTTTGAATTAAATTAAATAGATAGATAGATACAGATATATAGGGTGTCCCCAAAAAATGTATACACACTCTTTGAATACTTACAAAGGTAGTGTTTATTAAAATACATTTCATTTTCAAAAAGCTATCAGCTGTTAAAGTGTGTATACATTTGGGGGGGACACCTTGTATGTTGTATAAGCACATATGATAGCTGCATGGAGTACCAAGATTTTTGTAATTACCTGTTTCTTAAAAGGCTTGCAATCATATGCAGAGATTGTTAGTGATTTGACTTCCTATGGATTCTATTTGGGTAATTTCCTTTAATTTGGTACCGTTTTCTTTCTTAAACATCATGCATCAAAAATTTTAAATCTTGATTTCTTGTGCAGGAGAGATTATGTATTGAAAGAAAAAAATCATAAAATTATCTGTTTTACAGGACAAAATTAGTTTTGTTGTACTAGTAACATTTCAGTTGTCCCAGTGCAACGAGATTAAGGGCTGAATTGTAAGTCATCTTTTCATATCTAGAATCACTGCCTGGCCTACAATATGTGCTTCCCATGTCTTTTGAGTTCAATTAAAATCCTGTGACATGGACCCTAAATATATATGGATGTCAAAAATGTGGAAGAGTTAAGTAAGTTTTTAGATTCCACCTGAAAGTATAAACCCAATCTAGAAATGAGCCAGAGTCTACATTATCTTCATCCAAAGTGGGTTTCCGCTCACCTGATCCTTGAGATTTTCCATCGCCATTTAAGGAAGTTGCATTGAGGCGCACCCACCATAAAGTAGTTGAACAATGGAGCTCATCTTAACATTTGGTGTGTAGCAGTTGACAACTTGCTTGTTTGTATGCATCTCCCTGATGCTCGAAGTCTAAGGTCTACAAATTAGGAAACTGACAGGGGAAGAAACAGGCTCAACCAGTTTAAATATTAGAGTCACTAGGCTGGTTAGTGCCCAATGGACTCCGAGTCTTAGGTTCTCTCTTCCCAACTCCACCACCTCTCTTGACCTGGCCACTATTTATCTTGGAGTCACTGTTTCCTTTGTTGCTATTGTTGTTGTTGTTATTGTTGTTGTTGAGTCTCCTTCCAGGGTCTCTAAGATCAAAGCAAAGCTAATAATGAAAAGTAAATCATGGTGACTAATTACATTTATCCCCTTTGAAATTAAAGTCTATAAATATTTTGCCTATCATAAAAGGAGATAATAACAATCCCATTTAAGACATTCCAGTTTGAAACAAAATAGAAGAATAAACTTAACTTATAACATCCTTCTGATTATTAAGTATATGTTGTCATAGTTACTATAAATGCTTGGGAAAAAAAGCATAGTTGAGCAAAAAGAAAGAAAAGCACTATTCCTGTTTAAAATAAAGGTATCCTGGGCAAGTGAGGGCCCATGCTCAGGCTGGCCCAATTACACACCCACCTGCCCCTGGCAGGAAGAAAGTAAGCAAGTGTCTCCCCCCCTCGCTGTCAGACTGATACCAAACAAATGAAAAAGGCAATCAACAGATGCCAACATCAAGAACGCAAGGGTGTTAGAATTATCAGACAAATGTTTTATTTGTTTTTTTAAATCCTCACCTTGCACCAAGAGGTCACTGGTTCCATTCTGGGTCAGGGCACATGCTTGGGTCAATCCCCAATAGGGGGTGTGCAGGAGGCCAATCCCCAGTAGGAGGTATGCAGGAGGCAGCCCATCAATGTTTCTATCCCTCTCTTTCCCCACTCCCCTCCTCTCTCTCAAAATGAATAAAAGCATATTTAAAAATAAGTAAAAGGTATTAAAAGAGAAAATACTGTTTTTAATTAAAATAGATTTATTATCAAAATATAAAGGTAGATTCTTGACCACACAAATATTTGTATAGAAAATGAGGGTGTAAATGATTATTCTGTCCCCTAAGAACATTTAGTATATTATTAATTATCTGTAACATTAGAGAAGAAAAAGAGCATGAGCTAATTTTAATTTATTATGGCCACTGTACTGTTTTGAATTGTGTTTTGCATGTCTCAGTTAATCAGGCAGTGCTCTCGGCTCAACTTTATGGATGAGAATACTGAGGCTCAGAAAAACTAAGTAAATCCTATAATGATGCACAGCAAAATTGCGACCAAGACTTATTTGCAAAATCTATGATGTTTTTCACTACTTTCTGCCACCAGTATCAGGCCATTGCATGCTAGCCTCATTTTGGACTAAGCCCAGCTTTCAGCAGAGGTAGTATATGTTTAATTTAATAAAGAGTGAAACATTTTTGGCATCTGTGAAATTTCATTGGGTTTCAAAACAAACCTTTATTATGCAACATGAATCTTCATCATATCCATAATGATGAGTGGCTAGATATTTTAGATATTTAATTTAGATATTTTAATAATTATAAGTAAATAGATAGCTTAATGGGATGGGTATTTTATATAGGACTCTTGAAACTCTGTCTCTTTCTCCAATTAAAAATATTACAATATTCACACTCTCTGACAAAATGTTATACTATACCTTGATTCTAAATTGAACATATAATTCCATATTACTTTGTCACTGCTCCTTTATTAGGCAACTATTCTATATCAGAGGGCCACCGAAGACCCTACAATAGGCCAAACTAGCATCATAAATTTTATATGCTTAGCTCAGCATATTGTAACATTCAGAGTCCTAACACAATTATCTGGATTCTTAGAACACAGCCAATTAGAAGCAAGGAATTATAAGGAATATTGCTCAACATATTGAGAAACTGTGAAAAGTTGCAGCTAATTATAGGGAGGGTGATGAGGAAAAAAATCTCTATAGAGAAAATGGAAGAACTAAACAAAGAAAAACAGAAATAAAAAACAAATGAAAAATCTGGGGTGATATCATCATGTGTTATTGCTTTAGATAAAGTAATGATAGTGCTCATAACAAATAAATCTCCAAATTTTAGTAATCTGTATTAATACAATAGAAATTTAATTATGGGTCATTAAACAGTCCAAGTACATGTTACTAATCCATCCGAGATTATTCTCCACACGGTGATTCAGGGATCCAGGCTTCTTCCATCATGCACATACAGCTGGCAGAAGACATAAAGGGTGAGTGAAAAAGTCATGCCACATCACATCTGCTCACAACCCACTAGTGAGAGCAAGTTCAATGGCTACATGTGGATGCAAAGGAATCTGAGACATGTAGCCCCTGGCTGGCCTACTGTGCCCAGCAAACAACCCACACTGAGGAGGAGACGTGATATTGGTGAATATGCATGCAGCTAACAGTCTTTAGTAGCCTCTGAAGATAACACTTTATTGTACAACAATTCATACATATAACTATTATATTTCACACACTGTTGGCTGGCTCCCACAACACACACTTCCGCTTCCTGTCTCCCTTGCCTTGCTTTTCCCTTCTCTCTAGGTCAAAGGTTAAATATTTATTTTCCTAGAATCCCCAGCAGTTAAGAATGCCCATATGGCAATATCCTGGCCAAGGTGTAAGCAAAATTCACTAGGAGCACCTGAAATAGGTTTTTTTATTAAAATAAAATTCAGAGATAGCTCCACTACTGTTTTTCCTCTCTTCTCCCTACCTCAACGTCACTGTTTTTTGAATGTGGTAGCCAGGAGAACTTAAGGGAAAGAAAGGACAAGAGAATTGTAATGATGGAGACCAGAGTCCTGAAGACATAAAGCCACTGGAATATCGCCAGCAACCTCCTACTTCCAAAGTCCCTGTGATGGAAGGATAGGAACTATCGTTAGCGCACTGTTACTTGGCTTTTCTGTTAGTTAAAGCCAACTGCAAACCTAAGAGATGCACATTGTGTTTACTTGAGAAAGAAGAAAAAACAAATAACACAATAATATTTTCATTCATAGTAATTAAACTATTAAAATGCATTGGTGCTTAAATGGGAATTTTTTAGTTATGTAGAAAATGTATACATACAAAACAGCACATTTTTCACAATGCTGACCCCTTAAAATGGCACCCTCTTAACGTTCCATCACATCTAAATATACTATGTGAGTAACACACATTTACTCAACATGAAGAAATAATATTTTCAATATCAAGACTCAGTCTGCACATATAGCCAAAATCTTAGGTCATATAGGAAAGTTTTAAAATAACAAAGGAATATAGCAGCACATTTTCTCTCTCAAGTATGGATAATATAAAACTTTCCTGGAATTCAGTGTGACTTTAAAAAAAATTTATTAGAGTTTATAATTTGTTTTAAGTAGAAAGGTATGTATTTGTTCTCTGGTAGCAATAAATTAATTCCCTGCTATAAGCAGTCTTCACATGTGTATTACATTTCTCTGCAAAACTCAAAGGACTTTCAGTATTAGACTGCCCCATTTCCAGCTATAAGTGGGCACCTGGGGTATGATTAGAAAAGGTTGTGTGTCTTCAGCCTTGTGGTCTTGAGAGTCATGCAAAATAGGATGAAAACTAATGGTTTTATAATTGGCAATTGCAGCCAGCTGCATACGGTTCCAGAAGGGTCCAGCACCCACAGCATAATGCATTCATCAATTCAACACCATTCTAAGCTCTAGAGGTACAGGAGTGAATAAGGTAACGCAGTTTCTGCTCTCAGGGAGATGGAACCATTGATGTGGAGATAGACAACATGCATGTTCACATATAAAGAAATAATTTCAGATAGTGAAAAAAATGCTATGAAGAAAACAAGTCAAGATAATGGCATGTAGGAGGTGAGTTTTGTAGCAATGGCTACTGTGGCCGGAGTGATCAGAGAATGCAATTTTGTGGATGTGACATTTAGGCTGAGACTTGAACAATGAAAGAATGTAGACATGTGGAGATTTGGGGGAAAGAATGTTCCAGATAGAGGAAACAGCAATTATAAAGTCCCTAAGACTGGAATGAGCATGGTGCATGTCAAGGCCAGGAGCCAGTGTATCGGTCAGCTATTGCTATGATAATGTTACATAACAGTTTATTTCCCAAACTCAGTATGTTCCTCTATGTCAGCGGTTCTCAACCTGTGCGTCGCGACCCCTTTGGCGGTCGAACGACCCTTTCACAGGGGTCACCTAAGACCATCCTGCATATCAGATATTTACATTACAATTCATAACAGTAGCAACATTACAGTTATGAAGTAGCAACAAAAATAATTTTATGGTTGGGTCACAACATGAGGAACTGTATTTAAAGGGCAGAAGGTTGAGAACCACTGCTCTATGTCTTCCTCACAGGTCTGCAGGTCACTTGGGGCCATTTCAGTCCAGGTGTGTGGGTGAGCTTGGTGCCCAAATTCAGGTCAGGTTCTGGTTTCCCCCACAAGTCCCTCTGGAGCCCAGACCAAAGGAGCTGAAGCTAAATAGTGTGTGCTCTTCTCATGGTGGGCCACAGTGCTCAAGCCTATTTTAAATTTTTGCAAGCATTGCAAACAAACAAACAAAAAAATAAGTCACTAAGTCAGGTCCAAGTCTAAGGGACAGGGATGAGGGAGCTACTTGGCCCACTATTGTGCATTTGAAGGTCACACGACAGAAGGAGGGAGTAGAGAATTAAGAAAATAATCTACTGGGGCCAGTATAGACAGAATGTTGTGAATAAATGGAAACTTTTCAGGTTTGCCAGAGAGGGGACAAAAGCCAGGTTATGTAGGATTTCTTAAGCATGATAATCGTTTTTAACTTTATTTTTATTATAATGCAAAATAGGAAATTTTTAAGTTGGGAACTGATTTGATGTGACTGATATTTTCAGATCAGCAGGCTATCATGTGGAGAGCTGACAGACTATTAGGAGGCCGGGGACCTAAGTTAGCGGCTTCTATCCTAGAAAAGGTGAGAGAGATTTGACTTCAATTTGTCCAATAGTGGAGAAGATAAAAACTGGTCAGATGTATTTTAGAGGCAGAGCCAGCAAAACTCACCTGATTGTGAGTTTTATGAGAAAAGAGGAAAATGAAAGATGGCTCATAGGTTTTTGCTTGAGCAAGAAGAGTGCTTGGGGAAGATGGAGAAAAAGTCCTTTAGGACTGGTTGCCTGGAGGGAGATTTTGGTGACCCAGAAACTTGTTCTGGACACATTAAACTTGAGGGCAATTAGATACACAAATGAGACGTCAGGCAGCAATTGAGTCAATGAGTCAGGCATCAGGGCAGAGAACAGCACTGGATGCTTCTACCCGGGAGGCTTCAGCATATATAGACAGTGCTGAATGGCATGGCATGGAGCTAGATGAGGGGAATTAGCAAGGAATGTAGCTCTTGTAGAAACCTAAGGAAGACCCCAAATATATGTCAACATTTTATCATCTCACAGAGGAAAAGTAACTGGCAAAGGAGATTGAAAAGATGTGGATAATAAGGTGGAAAAAAATACAGGAGAGCATTAAGAAAGGAAAGAGAAAAATATTTCAGGACAAAGGAAGTAGCCCTGTGTGCCAAATGCTGCAGACTGTTCAAATTCAATGAACAGATCATGGATTTGGCGGGTGCTCGTGGTGAGCTCATATAGAGCCATTCCTCTGGACTGGTAGGAGAAAGGGCTGCAGCATATTATGAAGGAAGAGAAGAGAAAATGTTATTGTTTGTTTGGATGGGTTAAATTTGTATATTGATGGGAATAATTCAGTGTAGAGGCGTGTGTGATGAGACAGAAACAAAATTCTGGAGGTGAAGAGAAGGAAGGGACCTAGAGCACAAGAGAAGAGGCTGGCCTTGGCTAGAAGCAGGAATAGGAGCTCCACCCAAAGAGAGGGAAGGAAGGTGGGTTCTGGAATCATATGCAGGTGAGCAGCTGGATCTAGGGGTGAGGACGTAGGTTGTGCTGGTCTAATTTCTTCCATAAGCCAGCACCTGTACAGATGTACAGATCACTGTGTACATCTATTTCAGAAGCTCCAGCATACAGAAAGTTTGGTGCTTTGTTAGGCAGTCAGGCATATTGTCAGAAGAGATCCTAATCATCTCTGCCTGGTACTCATCCCACTGTCCCACTCATCACACTGTCCCACTCATCCCAGGTAGGCTGCCTGTGTGCTGGTCCACACGGGGCTGGTCAAAAGGATTATAGTCAGGATGGATTGCCAGGGCTCAGCTGCTACTAAGCAGCATCACAGCAGCCTATGGAAGTCTTGGCCAATTGCTCAACCTTTAGTCTGTTGTGCCCGATGTTCAGGGTCCCCAAAAACCAACAGGGAGCCAAGTCCGATGCAAGACGCAAAAGAGCCTTTATTCGAGCTAGCTCGAGCTCCCCATCCACCACACTCGTTGACGCAGCAGCAGGAGGCAGAGAAGAAGATCAAGCTTTGTGGGGAGAGGGGTTTTATAGGGGGGTTGGAGTAAGGGGAGGAGAGAGGACTGTGGGCCCTGCCAATTGGCCAGGCACAAGTCAGGGTCTTATTACACATGATGTGGTCGTATCTATGGTGCGCACTTCCCTTGATTGGTCTTATTACACATGATGTGGTCTTATCTATGGTGCGCACTTCCCTTGATTATCATTGGTTAGTTTAAAGAAATCCTAGGTGTGGCTAGCAGAGGCTTGGGCTTCCGGGAAGAAGCTCCTTGCTGAGCACATGGCTAATGGCTGTTGCCCAAAAATGGAGGATCCGGGGCAAGATGGAGGGCGTAGCCCTCGCCCTTTCATAGTCATTATCTCCACCTTTGCTCTCTGTTCTAAGCCACTAACATCTTGCACCAGGATTATTATCATAGCCTCCCCACTGTACTCTTTGCTTCTCCCTTTTAGTATATATATTTTTCAGAATATACTCCCTGACAATGTCAGCCAGCATGATTCTTTTTTAATAGGTTAGACCATGTTTCTCCACTGTCTTGAAATCTCTTGTGTTTTCCCTTCTGATTCACAATACCAGCCAATGTCCTTTTAATTGCCACGTCTGTACTTATGTAATCTTCTGATATCTATATGGACTTTTTACCTGCTTTTCCCTCCCCAGACTCTCAACCTGGATTCTTGAGTTTTGTTTCCCAAATTCACAGACTCTGCATTGCTTTCTTCCCCAGACCCAGGGTTCCTGATGGTTACTACCCTCCAGCTCCCCACCCACAACACTGCATCTTTTATGACTTAGTCCCTTTTTTTGTCTGGAGCCACCTTCTTCCTTTGTGCCTTTTTTGATTTTTTTTTTTTACTTTTAATAGTGATTATTTTTAACCTCTGTGGTTGAGGAGTGGGGGAGTAACAGCCCTAATCCTATCTCACTATGCTCCCAACTTTGTCTTAAACTTCTGCTGCCAAAGTTTCTGCTTTACTTCTTACTCTCACATAACTGTGGTTATACTTGGGGGAAATAGATCTGTATTCTCAGGGACACACAACCAAAGTAGGGTGGTTTTGTTTCTAAGATCACCTATCACATCTTCCTGCAGACCTGCAAACCCCAGAGGGACAATGCCTCATGGATCTTCATCACAGCTACAAGTTTGAAAGGCATAAGAAATGTCTCAGGAATTCCTTACATTGTAATGCTTTTCAGGTTCCAAGGAGTTGGAAAGCAGTGCCTTCATCCTCCAGTCCTCCACAAATTTATTCCCAGGCTCTTGCCTTCATTGTCCTGCCCAATTGTCTGAGCATCCCTGGGATGGGCTTTGTCAATTACCAAATCAGTTACTTAGCATACATGCAATAATTTACAAAGCCAGTTCCCGAACCTCCTAGTTTAATTAAGATTGTATTTGGCCCCTCTACAGATGCTCCTAAGCTTTTGGCAGTTTTCCCACATGAATTCCTTAGTTAAATATTTTTGATAGCATGCACAGGACAAGTTTGATTAAATATCTCTTAATACCGGCAATACTCACCAATCCTGAAGAGTGAGTGCAGTTACTATTTTTAAACTAAAAATGTATTCCCATTTTCTCATCACTCCTGTTCTCACCCATCACACCAACATTTGTTGCCATTTTCTAATGTATGATACACTAAACATTTGCATTCTATAAACAACATTTTAAAGCTCCAATGAAAGTTTCAGTGTAGCCTGGCTCCACTGTGATTCAGCAAGACTGTAAAATAACAACAGAGTAATTCTGATGAACTAACCAGCTTGTTTTAAAAAAAAAAGATATTACTTGCATTTGCTTTGAGAAATGGATGCTTCGAATTTTACTATTTTCTAAGATGTAAAGGGATTTTGTTTTATTTCTTCCTGTCTTTTCTTATGAACCCATAGTATGAAGAATAAGGACAAGGCACTTCAGAGGTATTTGAGGGTAAAGAAGAATCAGTGTATTAGGAAAGACTTCTATGGATTCCATTTTTCTCTATTAATACTGTTTAGATTAGTAAGCAATATGGATTACAACCAAAGAACAACTCTCTCTTCTGGCCTCATTCTTACCCCCTAAATACAGGCAAACCCATATACTTTTTTTACTCAAAGAATTTCTACTTATCTTTCAAGGAACAGCTCTAATGTTTTCTTCATGTTGAGGGTGTGAGTAACCTTCCTCCATCTAGCCACTTATTTTTCTGTTTATACTGTATTTTCCATCTACCACTACTTATTATTATTATTATTGGTTGTTTATAATATTTCTTCTGGATTCAAGAAGATACTCAAGGCAAAGGCCATGTATTTTCTTTAATATTCAGTATGCAATAATAAATGATGAATAAACTGATGACAAACTGAGTAAATAAAATAGATTTTGTTACCTAATTAACAGGAAAAGAAATAAAATTAATAGAAGAGAAAATAGACTTCTAGATATACTAGATAAACTAAAGCAATTGACTCTGGAATGAAGGGGAAATGCTATATTTGTTCTATCCTCTTAAGATGTGAGTATTTGTTTCCCTAAATATAGAGGTAGGTGGACAAAATGTACAACATCAACATTATAACCTCCTCTTGAGAAGACCCTATCACAGAATGGCCTTGATTTTTACCTAGACAAGTGAAAAAAACAAACAAACAAAAAACAACAACTGTGACCACAGAGCAACAGAGAACATACATGAGGTTATTCCTCTTATTCTCAGTGAGAAAAGCTAACTTTGGGACCTGCAAGGATACCATCAGCACCAAAAGGGAGTAAAAAGGAAGTGGTAAGGTGGAAGTGAAGCAAGCTATCATGGTGGGACAACTCTTGTTATTCTAAAGAAGAGAGACAACTGCAATTCAAGAGGGCGGTAGATGTACTCAGAGGTGAAAGTCAAGATAATGACTTGGCAGTGCGTACCACACTTTGGTGCTGGCTTTCAATCATAGGTGAGAAATGTAACCTGCCCCCCTAGAAGGATTAGAGCCAGTCTATGGCTCAATAAGAATTGTCTAGAAATCAACTTGAAGATAGTTAGAGAACAGGTGATCAGAGCACATTATGAGGAATATGAGCTCTGTTACATTCAAGAAGAGCAATAGTGAAATTAACAGAACCATATTTTCCAAAGGGTGTTCTCGAGACTCCAATCTAGGGGCTCCGGACACTATTTTCATTTATTTTTGTTTTGTTTTGTTAAATTTACTGGGGTGACATTGGTTCATAAGATAATATAGGTTTCAAGTGTACAATTCTATAATACATCATCTGTCTATTGTGTTCACCGTCCAAAGTCAAGTCTTTTTCCATCACCATTTATCCCCCCTCACCCTTTTATATCTCCCCCCACCCCCTTCCCCTCTTGTAATCATCATACAGTTGGCTGTCTATGTCTAAGAGTTTCTTTCTCTCTCTCTCTCTTTCTCTCTCTCTCTTTTTTTTTGTGCTTAAACTCTTCAACTTTCCACCCAGCCCCCCAATGCCCCTCCCCTCTGACAGCTATCAGTCTGTCCTCTGTATTTGTAAGTTTCTTTCTATTTTGCTTGCTTGTTTATTTTGTTCATTAATTGCACATATATGTGAAATTACATGGTATTTGTCTTCCTCTGACTGGCTCATTTTACTTAGCTTAATAACTTTTGAAACCAAAGCTCTTGGGAATCCAGTTGTTCTTGGGCCCTAGCTTGTTTCTTATCAGGCAGACAAAGACTTCAGAATGTTTGGTTTTCTTGGGCAGGGAACACCAGAAAGACTTCATTGTCCTTAATTCTCTTTGTTTCCCCAATACTTTCCCCCAAAGTAGTACACCTTGCAACTTTTGAGAAGAATTTGGACCAGTTTAGACAGCTGTTTTACTAATTTATTCCCAGGGCATAAATATAGAAAGGTAAACTTTTAGGATTTAAGATCATGTTAGAGATTATATTTTCAATTATTTCTTTTCTGAAAACAAAGAAAAGTGATGCCCATAGAAGTGAGGAGCTTGTATAAGAATCCTAGCTATAAATAATTTTCAAAATCATTAAACTGGCTAATGAATTTTGGAGGGGAAAAATTATGCAATATCTAAATAAATATCTTAAGTAAAAAGTTTGGTCTAATTTAATTTTGTCATGTTAACTTTTATTCTGAACAGAAAATTAAACACTAGTAACTAAAGCGTTAATAACAGTTGCTAATTTAAAATATGCCCCCCTAAAAATTATCTTTGACTTGAAAAGAAATTTTACATTAAGTGTGTCTATTTTTTAAAATAATATTCTAAATAGGAATCAAGAGTATTAATGGCAAGCCTCAAAAAAATTGTTAGACTACAGAACAGATAAAATTTCTTCCTGAATTATCAAAATCTGAAATTCCTAATTCTTGAGAAACAGGGCATAGATGGACTAGGCATCAGCTCTACAATGTGATTTTATCAGCTGAAAGAACAATATGAGTTTGGTCCTAATATCTCAAATAGCTCCTAAATCTAGAAATTTCTCTCTATTTAATTCATTCCTTTGAGTCAGAGAAAATGGAGGGGATCATTGAGTCCAGAATGTCTCCTCCTTCTCTCACCTACAAATCCGTCTGCGTTCCCCCCTCTTATTGTATTCATTAGTTTATCTCTCAGTCAATTTTGAGCTCCTTGAGGGCAAGAACCAAGAGCTATGCTTGGCACATAGAGGAGAATCTACCATTGTTTGTCAAAGAAATAAAGATGAGTAGTGATTGGAGAAATCACAATAGAGTACTTCTGTGTGATTTGCATAACACAGCCATTGAAAATAACATTGCCAAAGAGATTCAGATGGTTAGAGAAGGATTGGATATATAGAAAAACAGGTTTGGAGAAATAAGATAGTAACAGGATAGGTTCATAGGTTTATATGCACGTGTTTCAGACTTTACTTACACTAGCTATTGTCAATTATGTGTTTCTTATCCTATTGTGGGTGTCTGGGCATTTTCATACTTTTCCTTGTCTGAGGTTAAAGAACCTCCCTCCTCCCCCTACCACTGTTATTGCACACAGGTGAACCTCAAATAATAGTCCCACCCAATGTTCTGGTGCCCTTAGTAGATAGGACAGCTAGGCAGTCTATGCAAATGTATCTGAATGTTGTTATACTTGCTTGGGTGAGCTGCACATTACATGAGACCACTTAACCACTTGAAATTAAATCTTAAGAGTTGAAAAGAGAGTGAAGGAAGGGAGAAGAAAAATATGTGTTAATGAGCATTAAATATAAATTTTACCTCTCTAGTCTCAGCAGAGTGCCCAAGAACATCTGATTTTCTATTAAAAAAATATATCTGAACAATACAGACCATAATTGCAAATTAGCTCCACATTCCTCCTGAAAGTACAGCAAGAACTAAGTATTTGAATACTTCAATATAACTTCCTCCTTTTTTCTCCTAAGAATGACTCAAAGACACCATTTGTGTGGCAAATACAGACACTGGAAAAAGGTCAATAAGATTCTAGGCAGCGGTTCTCAACCTGGGGTCTCCTAAATACATCCTGCATATCAGATATTTACATTATGATCATAACAGTAGCAAAATTACAGTTATAAAGTAGCAACTAAAATAATTTTATAGATGGGGGTCACCACAACATGAGGAACTGTATTAAAGGGTCGCAGCATTAGGAAGGTTGAGAACCACTGTTAGACTTCAAGCAACAAAACACTAATATTGTTCTCCTTTTCCTTTGCCTAAATCCCATTCTAATGTGCCCCTCATGGTGTTTTCTTTGGGTGTTTATAAATTCTCTGTCCTCATTGAAGAGTAGAATTAAAAATTTTGCTCTAGGGAAATGCACTATAAATATTTACAGTGGATAATTGCTTAACTTTTGTCTGAAAACTTCTCAGTAGTTTTCAGGGAACATAACTGTTGCAACAATTAAGCTTAAATCTTTTTGCAACCTGAATGCACATAGAAAAAGAGTTTCCTTCAGTTCTTGCCCACCTTTCATGCTTCCTCTCTTCCTTTTTTTCCAGAACTTTCCTTTTGGCTCAATCAAAGATCACCAGTAGCAAAGATGTGTAAACTTCTAGACCATAATTGCTTGACTTTACCTTCTCTCCAATGCTGCCTTAGCTGCCTTCTATCAGTGACTGATCCACTTAGAATACAAGGCTCTCCAGCCAAAGGCACAGTCAACTAATTATAAAACTCTTCTTAAAAGAAAAAGGTAAGAAATTATGTTTTCTGAGACCTAATGTGAGTATTTTGATTTAGTGTAATTTTGTTTATAAATCATTTTTATTCTCAATTAATCTCAATTTTAATGGTGTTTGTTAGTCTTTATTTGCTTACCTTGAAGCTACACTGGCCCCCCATACCTTTTGCTTGAGTCTATGGCCTCTCAATTAGATGGGCCTGTCCCTGAAGAAAGCATGATAAATTTGGCTTCTTACTTTGAAACCCTTCTCTTTTATCATCATCATGCTGAAATTATATCTGCTATCTATACCTACGCTGACTCCAATCATATTGCATAAGTATCTAAATTATTATACATCCTCATGGAATGTTATTTCTGTACTAATGTCCATCTTTTCAGCTCCTAGCCATGGCGAAAGGGAATGAATGGAATCAGAAAGAGAGTGTCCAGCATGTTAATCATTAATAAGTCTGAAAAACGTGTTAGAACAAGGTTATCTTTTCCCTTGTGTAATTCTTTTTCTTTTAACATCAGCAAATTCTTCTGATATTCCTGATTGTCTCTTTGAAATTTCTTAATAACCATTGATTTCAAAACAAGCACTGGCCAATATTTTATAGTAAATTTATGGCTGGCATTTGCATTTATAATCAACCTTTGTTTGTTGCTTGATTCATCCAGAGTTCCTCTGTTATATATATAATTTCATTGAATAGAAGATACTCCATGCAAATAAGTACATTTCAGTTACAGAAAGCAGCTGTCAGGACACATTTATATTCTAGCAGCAGAAAAGAAATTAATCTCACAGTGGCTTCAGTTCAAATTGGTATGATATTCCCGTAATAAATTCCCTGCCCAGATGGAATCATTTTCTCTATCATAAATATTTTAAAGCACTTGATCTGTATTAAAGTTGTACAGGACTGAAACTGATTTTAAATATTTAAAATCAAGCCCCAAATAGAAAAAGAAACAACATTTGGTTACATAGTTTAAAAAATAGTTTCAAATTTTATAGAAGTTTTGCTATCATATAAATGATTTAAACAAAAAGAAAAGCTCATCAAATGCTAATTTTGTCTGACCTGGAGCACCAAAAAGAAGCATACCTATATAGTCTGCATTAATCATATTTCTATCATATGTTTTAATGACACCAAGTCACTCCTTCAATATTAAAGTAAACTGAAAATAGATATAACTCTATCCCTTTGTTTACTAGAATTATGTTGCCAATTGGTTTGTTGGTTTGCCTTTTAAAGATGACATTCTTCCTAATGTTAAAATAAAGGTTTTTGTAGTAAGGAATCTCAACAGTCACATGCAAAAGACATCCCAACCTCCACCCCCACTGTAATGATCTCAGTATGCTCAGGATCGTGACCTTAAGGAGAGCAGACATTGGCTTCATCAGACCAATGGGTAGAAGCCAATTCCTGAGTTAAAGTTAATCAGTTAGGAATTGCCAGCTTGCAGGAGGTAAAATTCAGGACCCATTGGCTTACATCAACCATCAAGATGATGTGGAGAGAGGGAAGCTGTCTTCAGGATTGCCAAAATCCAAATCACATGTGCTTCTACAGATTAACATCAGCCCTAAAATTATATCTGGAAGTAAACTGGAAAGTAGCCTGGTGTATTCAGTGTAAGTATTACATAACCAAACAAGCAATCCAGAAATCAATGAGAGTTTTTAGGCACTAGCAGATGTTTTGAACTATCTGTAAAACTAATCAATCCCATGCATAAAGCAGGGAAACTGCTCCAATGACATTGACATTCAAGTTCGTCCTTGTTTGATAGTCTATGGACCAATCCCATATCAGGTTCTGGTTCTCACACCTTGAAAGACTGGGAAGGCAGGGATGCATTTCTCCAAGCATTTCAAGTGGATGCTATGATTTAACTTGAGAGAACACAGTGGTGGGATGGTTTCAGCAAGATGAAAGTGCCCCACAATCATCACAGTTTCAGGTAGCTCTAGAATTTCAGGTCACTGAAGTCAATCATAAAAATGGTACTTAAGAAGAGAAATGTAATCTTGGAGGCGGGGGGAAGCCAACGTATAATTTAAAAATTTTAAATAGAATCAAAAATGAAAACAGAAACTCTGTTTATTTTAGGGTCCAAATAAAGCTATAGTTTCTTTGTTGCCCTTGATATTGATTCAAACTATGAGTCAGGGCCATTTGAGGCTTAGATTTTGTAGTTTTAAAGTTACTAGACATAACAAGTCACAATACAGGCAGGAGGGAAATGAAAAGAACTTTTTGTTTTCTCTTGTTTCGTGCCAATCTATTTTTCATCAACATAAAACACTTATCCTTGTGTAAAAGATCTTCAGAGAGGGGTGGGGGATTCTGCAACCTTTCCAATGGTCCCCTTCTAATATATACAATTGACCATTGAACAACAAAGTTTGAACCGCGCTGATCCACTTATATGCAAATATTTTCAGTAAATAGGTAAAGGTATATTTCTTCCTTATAATTTTCATAATAATGTTTTCTTTAGCTACTTTATTGTAAGAATACAGTATATAATACTGTATAAAATATGTGTTAATCAACTGTTTATGTTATCAGCAAGACTTCTAGTCAACAGTGGGTTATCAGTGGTTAAGTTTGGGGAAGTCAAAAGTTATACACAGACTTTCAACTGCTTGGGGGGTAGGTTGCCCTAACTCCCATGTTGTTCAAGGGTCAACCTTTCTTCACGAGGATTCTGATACACATTCGTACTCTGTCTACCTCGAATACCTGGTCACCCCTTGTGCATAATAACCTTTCTGTCAGATAGAATAGTATGTCTCTATTTCATCCTTTATTTAATTGCAATAGTCCCTGGGCATGTTAATGATGATGTCAAGAAAATTGTAATACTTATCAATTTTGGGTCTAAAACTTCAGAAAATTTACTGACCAAGAATCACCAATAACTCTTAACATAATATATATTCTAGATTAAAGAAAAAGTACACCACTTCAAGATGAAAGCCTCTAAGATGATGAGACTGTGGTTATATTTAACTTTTAAAGCTCAGGTTAATAAGTGGAGGTTTCATACCAAGGTACTTCAGATTTAGAACATAGTGCTGCCCCTAGGTGGGGTAGATACTTAGGTATTTTCCACTAACCACAGTACATACATTTCTTTGTTATCTATAAGTCTGTTTCTATTTTGTTTGTTAGTTTATTTTGTTCATTAGATTTCACATATAAGTGAAATCATATGGTACTTGTCTTTCTCTGACTAGCTTATTTCACTTAGCATAATACTCTCCAGGTGTATTCATGCTGCCGTGAAAGGTACTCATAGATACAGAAAACAGACTGACAGCTGTCAGAAGGAAGGAATGTTGGGGGTCTGGGTGAGAAAAGGTGAAGAGATTAAACAAAACAACAACTCTTAGACACAGACAACAGTATGATGATTACCAGAGGAAAAGGGAGGTCGGAGAAGTAGAAGAGGGAAAGGGGAGGATAAATGGTGATGATGGAACGTGATTTGCCTTGGGGTAGTGAACACAGTACAAGATACAGATGATATATTATAGAATTGTACACCTGCAACCTACATAATTTTATTAACCAATGTCACCCCAACTAATTCAATAAAAAAGAAAGAAAGAAATGGCACATGAGAAGTTTAAATAAAATTGTTTCATGAAAAAAAAACTTTCTTTGCTATAAAAAAAATACAGTAAAAATGAATGTCAAGAACCAACTTGAATGCAAGATATACAGAAATTCTCCTCAGAGCCTGACAGGGATTTGTGGAAGAAGGAAAGAATAGTAATGATCACAGAATATAAATGCTGAGGGGAATTGTTTTACTATTAGATTACGGAAAAGGAAACTGAGGTCCAGAACAAAAAATGATGTTTCCAAAGTAAAAAAGTTAACATCAGGGCTAAGACAGTAATACCCAATGCCTTATGCAGAGTTCAGTGTACTTTTCAATGGTTTTCACAATTTTAGGTACTAGTATTCCTATTTTGATTATATGTATATACTTGGAGATATATATATAAATTTTTAGGTGACAATTCCTCCTCTGTAATTATTACCTTGTGAGTCACTCTAGCCATAAGTGTCCCAAGAGCATATTAAGACAGCAGGAGACATTCAAGTCCATAGAAATGACTGTTTATATCTTTTAGCATTCCTAGAATGTGGATCAGGACTTGGCACTTACAGATGCTTGGCTTCTAACTCTAGTCATCACTAGAGCAGATCTGCTTCTCATCTAGACTGCCCAGAGATTGGTGGTTCTCATGAAACAACACAGTTCCATCTGTTTTCCAAACCAATACTCAAAGCCTCTAAGTAGCCCAGTGGAGAAACACACTCCATATGGGTTTATGTCTTGGGAATCCTCTCTTGACCTTGACTCTCAAGCCAATGGGACAGGTAGATCTGGGCTTTCTTAGCCCACTGTGACATTCAAATGTCTGACATTAGAAGACATTTCATGGGATCTCTATGGCTATGTTGGTCAAACAGTGACTTTCCTGAAGCTGGATGTTACTAACCTCTCAACCAATGCTTCTATTCCTCCTACTGAAATACAGCAAGTTTTATCACTGAAGAACATATCAGAAGCCGAGGAGTAGAGTTCAAACTCTGAATTCAATCTTGAAACATAAGCTCCAAAATAAGGCCCTGGCTGAATACCATACAAAAGGAGTGACCTGAACATACATTTAAACAGAGAGAAATGGACAAGGATTGCTCAACTCAAGCTCTAAATTGCTCAACAAACAACTCCGCCTTACTATGGGTTTAAAACACATTGATATTTCACTTGTGGATTAGTCTACATTTAACCTCACATCTTAGATTACAGGATATTCATCTGCAAAATTGACGACTGGAAAAATGCAGCCAATTTTGGAAAATGATACCAGATTCCTTAAAGATCTGAGTCAAACAATGTTCTATGTTTTTTCATGCTGTAAACTATTAAGAAGGACAATTTCTGTCAGAAAAACCTACTTGGAATAAACCCATACCAGCTTATATTTAAAGATATTTAAAGGCTTTTAGACAGTTGGAGACTGGGCTTCATGTCTTGTGGATCTTTATCTTTTTCTTGATATTGGCTGGATATATCTTTGGCCAAGTTACTTTACCTCTCTGTGATTTGATTTCCTTATCGGGAAACAAGGATCCATTCATACATTTATCTAACACGTATCTCAGAGCACTGATTACCTTCCTGGCTTTTTACACACCACAGATTATGTGAGAAATAAAGATGGTTTATTTATAGGAATTCTTCTGAGAAGCAGGAATCATTGAATAAGTAGGATATCAAAATTACCTGTCCTCTGCTAAAATGATCCCCAGAGGAGAGAAAGCCTAAATATGGGCAAGTCATATAGGAACCAAAAGTGAAGTCCCCAAATTGTGGACATATAAATTGATGTAGATGTTTAAAGAAACCCAGATGCCCGGCTAGGGTGGCTCAGTGGTTGAGTGTCGATCTATGAACCAGGAGGTCATGGTTCGATTCCAGTGAGGGCACATGCCCGGGTTGTGGGCTCGATTCCTAGTGCAGGAGGCAGCCAATCGATGATGATTCTCTCTCATCACTGATGTTTCTATCTCTCTTTCCCTCTCTCTTCCTTTCTGAAATCAATAAAAATGTATTTAAAGAACAGGGCTAGGTGCTTTATATAGTAAATTCTAATTTTCAGCCCAATCCTATTAAGTAGATATTATTATTTTTAATTATCTATGAGGATATTGAGAAACAGAGAAATTAAGCTATTTGTCTGGAGTCCCACTCCTAATAAGTAGCAGAATTGGGAGTTAAATTCCTAACAGTGAGACTGCAAGGCCATAGTTTTGTCCATTACCCTACATGGCACTGACCTGAAAGGCTTTGTTATTGAGAGGTCAATAATTGACCAAAAAAGGTCTTTCTACTTCATACCTATTTTTTGTGCCTCTGGGGGATAATAGGGTAGCATTTAAGTCTGTGTTTTGCACAGAAATGAGTATTATCCATGTCAGAATCCTATTTTAAACTTTCTAGCACTTTTCTCAAGAATAAAGATTTTCAAGGACAAACATCATGGCAAATTTTAACTTGACAGTCAATGTCTTAAAACTCTGCACAGTCATATTTGAAAAGAAGCCAAATTTATGGGGGGGAAATGCCCATTTCAAAAGCTTAATGAAGGCAATTTGTCAACAATTTCACACATCATTTGCCCACAACCTTGGAATAAAAGGTTTTCCACTTGCCTTTTTCCCATGTGAACTACTGATCATAGGCATTTAGTGATTCATTAATCATATCTTCCCCAGAAACAGAGATGCAAGAAGAGTCTGTGAAAATATATTTTATGTGATATGCTTATTGTTTTACATAATGTCAGAGAAATGTCTATGCATAACACGGGTCTTTAAGATAAGAGGCTGGTCTAAGACTTGGGGTGAATTTGCCATATAAAAGTTTAAAACAACTTAATGCACCTTAGTATATCTAGATCTTAGATTTCTAAAAATTCTGTGGAGAAGTAAAGAGAGGATGGATGAGGAGAAAACCAGTTATAGATGATCAAATATGACTTACCCAAAAAACAAGCAAAGCCTCCCTGTGGCACTAATTCTTTAATAATTAACAAGAAACTCTTTGCAAAGGGACCTACTTGTCAAATAACTAACTTACAGCCATTACTGCCCGTTGTCTGCATACTTTTGTAACCAAAATGCTTGAGGGATAAGTTGATGGAAAGTAATTAATAAGACCAAGAATAGGTTTACTGCATGTAACTGATACTGTTTGTAAATCTGGGACTCATAAAGTGTTGTACTGATTGAGGGAGGAGATGCAGATGTTTCTGCTATTTCAGTAAAGGAAATAAGTGTAAAACACGGCAACCAACAGAAAAGGGGATGCAAAACATTGGAGCTGCAGTACTTACCATGGAAACTATTTTCTGTTCCGTTTTATGATAAGGTTCAACTTCCCTATTGCATAGTTGGGGGCCCACATAGGGAACTCAGGTGTGACATCTACATTGACAGATAAAGGTCGTTTTATAAGACAAGGTGACATATATGGTTGACCCAGCTATCCAGATAATTTGGCAAAAAGTTATAAATGGTAAAACTGGTGGAGGATGTGGGAAAATTTTGGAATAAATTATCCAGATGATTTTTGCCCTTTAATCCACTTTTTCATCATAAAGAAGAATTGTGTTTGCTAAACTACTTAGATCATAATGATTCATAGTACTGGTGTTGGAATTTGGCATGCGTTTGTGTGTGTCTCTGTGCACACATATTTATGTTTATGCTCCTGAGTGCTCTGTCAGAATGAAATGTTTGGGCTACCCTAACTACCCACCTGATATTAATTAGTTTTACCAGATATTTACTGAAATCATTAAAGTTCTCCATTTAGAGATAATTTGGCAAAGGGCCAGTTGCTGCTATTTACATTTAGATAGATGCAAAAAAAATGCACTGGTGTTGTGGCAGACAGACCCGAGGGCAGTTCTGATGTTCATGCTCTGGATACCTGCTCCCCTTGAGTGTGGGAGGGACCTGTTACAGATATTGTCATCACCAAATTACAAGAATCTACCTCTTTCTACTGCTTCAATTTTTAAGCAAAGACCAATCATTGGATCAAAATGAGATACACAAAACAATCTCACCCAAGAAAAACAAAGCAGGAAGATTCACTCATCTCAATTTCAAAACTACAATAAAGCAACAGTAGTGAAAACTGTGTGGTACTGGCACAATTATAGTCATATAGACCAATGGAATGAAACCGACATTTCAGGAAGGCATCCACAAATCCATGGTCCACTGATTTTCATGGATGTCAAGACCATCCCTTAGGGAAAGAATAGTCTTTACAGTAAGTAGTGCTGGACATGAGGAAAAATAAGGTTAGACCCTTACATCACACCATAAACAAAAATTAATTCAAAATGGATCAAAGACCTAAATGTAAGAACTAAAATAATAAAACCCCTAAAAGAAAACAGGGGTAAATCTCACGATGTTGAATATGACAAAAGTTTCTTGGATATGATACCAAAAACACATGTGACAAAAGAAAGAAAGAAAAAAAAACAAGAAAAATTAGACTTCATCACTTTATGTTTCCAATGACATCATCAGAAAGCAAAAGGACAATCTACAGTATAAGTGAAGGCAGTCAAGACACATCTTGAGACACTGCTCTGTCTTTATCTTGGCACAATTGACTTCTGTCATTACACAAAGTATATTGAGCACAGGAAAGAAATTTGACTTGATAATGGAATAATGATAGGTCACTTATGGTTCTTGTCAAACCCAGCTCAGGTAGTTGGTGACCATTTTTGGGGATGCAGAGGGTGACTCGATCCCTGAGTTACACAAGATTTTAGATGAAGCTAAGATCATTTGAGCTGTTTTGAGTAGCTGTAGTATAAATCCTGACAGTTGGCTTTTCTTTTTGTAAAACAAGTGCCTCGACTATGCTTTGATTGCCACTAGGCATCCAGTCCCCAGAGGCATCCACTTCAAAGATGGCTATTTCCATAAACACATTGTCAGCCCCAGGACGAGACTAAGAGCCAGTCCAGGTCTTCCCCTTGCTCAAATCCTTTGTTTTAGAGATAATAGCTGACCATTTGAGCCACTTGTTTTTCTCTCCTCCTGCACTTTAAATTCCTACTGTTGTTTTAAATTCACCAATAAAGATTGATCCATGAAACTTTAGGACCCTACCCTCAACCTCTATAAAAGGCAGAACCCCATCCCCTCTCCTACCCCGCCCCCCTCATGACCTCTCTGTGTGGCCCCAAGTATGGTATATACTTTTCAGGGCCTGTGAGTAATAAACCTCTCCCCACCCAGAGTTTTTTTATGTTATTACTGAGGGTGTCTGCAACCATAAAATGAACCACAAGGACCAGTCTAGCCACAAGAATAGCCATTCACAATCAAGAAACCTTTTTGCATGCCACCCCTCCCTCCCTGCTCCCCCTTGCCAACATATTCATGTACGGTTAATATGGTATCTTGGTCAAAATCTTTCACTTGTTCTGAAGCATACATGGATTGCATTGGCATTTGGTATCATTTTTCTAGTCATTGGGAAAAACACACAAATCTAAGAAGTGAGAGAAAGAAACTAGCAGGACCTACATGGTGACATAATTAAGGTGTGTTTCTACTCTTATTAGATAGTTTTGCCTGGCAGATGTGGTCCAGTGGGTTGAGCATCATCCCATGCACCGAGGTCAGAGGTCGCTGGTTTGATTCCCCGTTTGGGCATATGTACGGGTTTTGGACTTGATTCCAGTAGGGGGTGTGCAGAAGGCACCCAATTGATTATTCTCTCTCATTGATATTTCAATCTCTCCCTCCTAATCTCTATAAAATCAATAAAAAAATATTTTTAAAAATATATTGTTTCAAGACTATTATAATCAATACTAAAAGACCCAAATATATAAGAAAACTGAAAGAGCTTTACTGCTATGGTTATCTTTGCTAATTTGTGTGAAGTCTGTTCATTAATGAGATCACTCAGAACTGGTTATTAATTAATACATCTCTAAACCATTTTGCCATTCTCATTGCTATTTGATATTTGATGTGTGGCTAAACATTGATTTAACATCTTAAGATGTAGAGTTGGTGGTTAAGAAATAAGAATTTTGTTTACAGGAATATTTCACCATGGGCTTGGGAGTCTATACTATTTGATGGTACAAATAGTACCATGAGGTAGACAAATTCAATGCCATAGTCCGCCTTTTTTTAAGCAGGTCTAAAGAGGCTCAGCAATGACCATCTTTGTGGGAGTAACAAAGATTAATGAAAAATCTAGGGTAGTTTTAAGGTATTTCTTGTTGTTGTTTTGAGCATTTACATTACACTTGGGGCATACTTTTATGGCGTGAACACCAGTGGTGTTGTGCTGAAGTTGTATGGGCATTCCTAAATCTTCCCATGAATTAATTATTCACTATACTCTTAATTCAATCAAGTGAGTTGTTCTTGAAGAATTGGAAAATTCTTAATAGAACTTTCTGATATTGACCTCCCTTTGCATAAGTAACATTACTTATAAATATGTCTTTGGTTACAACAACTGTTACCTTGCTATGGAGAAGCCAGGACAATGACAGGTGTGGATAGGATCTTTTCTCCACGAATAAATTACACAGTGACTATAGGTACTGTACTGTTTTAAATGCACTTAATTCATTGAGCACTTTAAGTCTCCAGGAAGTCCACCTTTATTTAAGAATTGGTGCAAGGAGTACCCTTAATGACTACCAGTTGTAAAAAGTTGAATGAGAAATATTTTTCTTGATTCAATGCTCTTGCTCTTCTTTTGTTTATATAAAGCAAAAAAAAAATTTAATTTTGCGTTCAAGTTAACTGATCAATGACAGGAGGTGGACACCTGACCCCACCCTGTAAATGCCCAGGTCGCTGGGGAACTTTGTTGATAGCTTTCTCTGGGTGACTTTGATTAGCCTAAGAATTCTCTGCTGAGTGGTAGGAATCATTTTCTTTTCCTTGAAACCATGAGTATATTGCTTCATTGTCTTTGAGCACTCTATGTTTATCAGCATTCTCTTCTCATGACATTCTCTTCCTTTCCTGCTTCACTGGGATATAATTGATATATAACATGCGTTAAATTTAAGGTGTAAAATGTTTGAGCTGACATGCTTATCTATTGCAAAATGATTATCAACACGTTAGCTAACACCTCCATTGTATCACATAATTACCATTTATATTTTGTGGTAAGAACATTGCAACTTTGAAGTATATAATACCTATAATCACCATGCTAAAGATAAGTACACTTTCAACCCCGGTCCAGTAGAGGGACAACAGGTATTTTGCTCTAGCACTGTTATTGACTAAATGTTTGTGTCCCCTCAAAATTCCTATGTTGAAATCCTAACAACCAACGTGATAGAGGTAAGAGGTGGGGCCATTGGGAGGTAATTAGGTTGTGAGGGCAGAGCCCTATTTAATGGGATTAATCTAATCTAATAAAAGAGAAACATGCAAATTGACCATACCTCTGCTATACCCACAAGCCATGCCCACCAGTCAATCAGGGGCAAATATGCAAATTAACCCAACTAAGATGGTGGGCCACGGAGCTATAGCGAGCAGGAGGCTTAGGTTGCCCCCAGAGGTGGAGGAAGCCAAGCTTCCTGCCTGCCCTGCCGGCTGTGGGCTCCGCTCAAGGCTACAACGTTTCAATTATAGAAGATAAATAAATCCCAGATACCTGCTTCTAGTCCACGGTGTGGCCAGCCTGAAAACGGCCATCAGCCCCTCACCCAGGCTGGCCACACCCCCATGGGGTGAGGGTCGCTGCTGGGGGGCTTGGCAAGCCTTCAAACAGCCATCAGCCCCTCACCCAGGCTGGCCACACCCCCATGGGGTGAGGGTCGCTGCTGGGGGGCTTGGCAAGCCTTCAAACAGCCATCAGCCCCTCACCCAGGCTGGCCACACCCCCATGGGGTGAGGGTCGCTGCTGGGGGGCTTGGCAAGCCTTCAAACAGCCATCAGCCCCTCACCCAGGCTGGCCAGGCACCCCAGCGGGACTCCCACCCTGATCTAAAACACTCTTCAGGGCAAACCAGTCGGCCCCCACCCGTGCACCAGGCCTCTATCCTCCTATATAATAAAAGGGTAATATGCAAATTGACCCTAACAGCAGAATGACTGGGAATGACTGGTCACTATGACACACACTGACCACCAGGGGGCAGACGCTCAATGCAGGAGCTGCCCCCTGGTGGTCAGTGCGCTCCCACAGGGGGAGTACTGCTCAGCCACAAGCCAGGTTGACGGCTGCCAGCACAGTGGTGGTGGCAGGAGCCTCTCCCACCTCCTCAGCAGTGCTAAGGATGTCCGACTGCAGTTTAGGCCTGCTCCCCACTGGCAAGTGGACATCCCCCGAGGGCTCCCGGGCTGCCAGAGGGATGTCTGACTGCCAGCTTAGGCCCGATCCCCCGGGAAGCAGGCCTAAGCCAGCAGGTGGACATCCCCCAAGGGGTCCCAGACTGCGAGAGGGCACAGGCCGGGCTGAGGGACCCCCCAAGTGCACAAATTTTTGTGCACCGGGCCTCTAGTTACCTTATAAAAAGAGACATAAAAGAACCCTCTGCAAACCAGAAAGAGACTCTGGCCAAACAGTGGATCTATGAGTACTTTGATCTTGGACAGTCCGGCCTCCAGAAATGTGAGAAATAAATACTTGTTTAAGCCACCCAGTCTATGATAATTATGTTATAGCAGCCAGAATGGACTAAGACAAGCACCATTCTAAGTTGTAGAGCCCACAAATGCAAACTTTTAAAAGGAAAAATATAATGTGTTAATCTTTAATAACGTTAATATAATATCTCTGTGGTTAATGATGGGTATATTTAATGGCAGAAAGCTAAGCTGCAGTTAGAAAAACTTTGAGCCTTGCAAACGAGTTTGGGAAACTCTAGAATTAGAACAAAATAGACAGTTATTTTAAAGTATGTTTATCAAAAGGTTACTCTTGAGTTTCAGTTTCTGCTCCTGTCTATTGTTTGTGGTGTTGCTAATTGCCATTTTCACTTGCCAGTACTATTCTCTCAGCTTTAAAAAATGTCCAGTGTCCCAAATATGGTGCTTCAAAAGAAGACTCATTCTGGTGCAAGTCTAGAAGTACAAATAATTTTTAAACTGGAAGGATCCTATAAAAAAAAAAATCGATTAGTTTGCCCGGCCAGTGTGGCTATGTGGTTGATCTCCTATGAACCAGGAGGTCACGGTTCAATTCCTGGTCAGGGCACTTGCCTGGATTGGGGGCTCAATCCCCAGTGTGGGGCATGCAGGAGGCAGCTAATCATGGATTCTCTCTCATCATTGATGTTTCTCTCTCTCCTTCTCCCTTCCTCTCTGAAATTAATAAAAATATACTTTTTAAAAATCAAATAGTTTAATTTTAAATGCAAGGCAACTCTCAAGATTTTAAGGGATGTAGCCAATGTCTCATAACTTTTTAGAAGCTGAGCTCAGTCTTT
This sequence comes from Myotis brandtii, assembly GCF_000412655.1. Taxonomy (NCBI): domain Eukaryota; kingdom Metazoa; phylum Chordata; class Mammalia; order Chiroptera; family Vespertilionidae; genus Myotis; species Myotis brandtii. Next base: position 7,173,125 of record NW_005366834.1, read on the forward strand.
CTTCTAAAGCTTCCACTCTGGGAAGTAGCACAGAACTGCACTGCCAGCAGATAGACAATCCCTGGGAGGAAACATGGAAAATAAAAAGAACTGCTTTCATGGGCAGATTTCTGAATAATTTCCCTCATTTTTCATTTCTTTTACTGTTATTATAATATGTTGTTGCAATGAACAAAAACATGGGAAAAATAAAAATGAAACAAATTGCAAACAATTCGATTTACCAGTTCTTCGTTAAAGATAACATATTTAACATATGTTTCTCTGGATTGTAGCAGCCTGGAGGAAAAACAGTTTTGAAATAACAGCTACAAGGAAGTATTTTTCTGACTCAGGCCTTGCCCACAGGATTGTAAGAAATTTAGCCTCCCTTAAATTTTCCCCAACTAGTTCAGAAAGTCATTATCTGGGGGTATTTCATCCAAACACACATGCTCATTCCTCCAGCTCCCATAGAAGCCTACCAGTTCTTCCTCTCTGTGCTGTGCTGCTTCCTCTCTGGGCCAACTAGCCACTCACCCCTGCCTTCTATCCAGAGAAAAGTATGGGAATCAGAAGGGATCTATGCATATGGTGGCATGCGTCCTGGATGGCTGTGTCTGGGATATTGTTAATGATGAAAGCAGTCATGTCAGGGAGTTACTTGCTTTTGGCCCAGACACCTTGTGATATGTCCCTGAGAAATGGGGTCCATGTCCTGGCAGTGGGAAGACTTTATCTACATGATTTCAGATTAAACATTCTTACACAAGTATCTACATGAGCTTCGAAGGTCTTTCTTATATTTAATGAATCAACTCTGAGCCCTATTTACAAAGGTCAGCATAATGGCAGTCTGAAATCCCTTGCCCAAGAAAATAAATTTGTAAATAACTTTATTGTGTTTTTTTAAAATATATTTTTATTGATTTCAGAGAGAAAGGGAGAAATAGAAGCATCAATGATAAGAGAGAATCATTGATCAGCTACTTCCTGCACGTCCCACACTGGGGATGAAGCCCGCAACTTGGGTATGTGCCCTGACCTGGAATTGAACCATGATCTCCTGGTTCATAGGTTGACACTCAGCCATTGAGCCACACTGGCCAGGCACAGTCTGAAATTTTAATTCAACTTCATAACATTCAAATATATAAAGCCTTCTCTGGGTATTATTATACAGGAATAATTGAATCAGGTGAACATTGCTCATCTACTAGAATCTTAATTCTTGTGCTCAATGTGGAGAAAGACAAGGAAGTAGCATCATCTATCAGAGAATTCGGCCTCGGGGAGATAGATAGTTGTTCTGTTTAGGTTGCATTGGATAATCTCCTCTCTAGATACAGGACAGCCCTGAGCTGACTGGGGGGTCTTGAGCTGCACTACTTTGCTTGGTAAAATGAAGAGAGAAGAGCTTGCTGAGTCCCTCAAAGGTGGGGATCTAGGAAAATGGAGAGAAAGGGAAAATGTGAGGGGATTTGGAATGAGTAAGATGGTAATACAAAACCTCTCCTTTGGCAGGTTCTGCTACATATTTAAGTGGTAGGTGTGAGTGTTTTCATTGGGATCACAGAAAGCGAGCAGTGTTCCACATTTAAGTCAGTGTGGAGCAGAGTAATAAGAGAAATGCTGGGAGGTGAGAACAAGAGCTAGGTAGGAGCCAAAGGTGACCAGGAGAACACGAGCCTCCTGGGAGGTAACAAACTTAGGGAGGCTTTGGACTCCCCACCACGTGTGGGTTAAAACATTTCCCCCATTTAAAGAGATTTGAGGGCCTCAATGGACATCTGAATTACATTCTTTTCAAGAAAGTCAGTCTCTGTTTTTGAAAGAAAGTATGTTTTATAAATCTCTTGAAGCAAAGGTGAATTATGAATCCACTACACTGTGTTACCATGAGCTGGACAAGAATAGGAGGTTGAGATGCACAGAGAAGAATTCTGTGGTCAAAACATGAAAGGAAGAGCAAGGACATGGCAGCAGAAAGGAAAACAGAGCAGTGAGGGTCAGTTGAGAGAAGAAACAGGCGATTCCAGAATGTGGTAAAGAAGGTGGCAGATAAGGGACAGATAACCATGATTCTCACCACTGTGGCAGTAACAGAATGTGCAGATTCGTTTTGGGGGGCAATGACATAACAGAAAAGGAGGCAGAGGAAAACCAAGATGGCGGCATAGGTTAACGCCGGATGTTTTGGAGGGCAATGACATAACAGAAAAGGAGGCAGAGTTGCTGGGGGTTCTCCATAATTATGTTGAAAATTTTTGAAGGAGAGGAAGCTCTGAGATTTAAGAATCATTTTGAAAACTCAGCTTAGTTTTGGCCATCAGTTTGGTCAATTGTGGTGATTCACGTTTGTTGATCTTCCTAAATATTACAATATGTGGCAAAGTGGGAGAAGTTTTTAGACAGATTGAGTTACTTTTATACTGAGTAACATGGGAAATCTGTCAGTGAAGGTAGTACATTTCAGACTTCTGAATGAAAGACAATAACTTCTCTAGCACATGAACAGAGTTAGCCAATGTAATTACTGTAGATTTTGAGAAATTGGCCAAAAACATTCCAGCACACTACTTGGGGGAAGAAAAGGACCCCCCCACACACACTCCAAGTCACACTAGATCAACAACAAAAACTCGTTTTAGACACTGTCTTTCTAAAGGGAAATAAAGTTAGGGCCAGGAAGATCTATTTTAAGAGCCTTAAAATAATTGGATAGGTAGTCAAGTAAACTTTAATATGTCCTCTTGATGAATTAACCCTTTTGATATTGCCAAGATTTTAAAAATCATGAATGGATATTGTCTGTTTCCAAATAATTTTTCTGCATCTATTTAAAGAATTTTTTTAATGTTAAACAATTTTCATTATTTGGATAAATTTGGTTATGATTTATATCTATATAAACACTAGAGGCCCGGTGCACAAAATTTGTGCACTGGGGGGGGGGGATCTCCAGCCTAGCCTATGCCCTCTCACAGTGCAGGAGCCCCACTATCGATCTCCCCAAAGAGGTAGACCCCGCCCACCCATTTGGGGCTCCTTGATGAATTCCCCCAAAGAGGTAGGCTGGAGCCGCCAGGACCCGCCACCATGGCTTCGCACAAAGCTGCCGGGACCTCCAGCATCGCCACTGGGACTCCCAGCATCACCGTGCGGAGTCGCGGGACCCACCTCCATGCTGCACACGCAGCGTCAAGTCCCAGCCCACCCATGTGCGCCTCACCGCACACGTAGCCCCTCCCACCCGCACGTGCCCGCTGCACATGCAGCCTCCTGGTGATGGATTGTTATGGCGTGAGGGCATCACGGCATGACAGTGTGATGACCAGATAGGCTTTTATTAGTATAGATGTACATATTATTTGATTTAAATTTTTCAATCTTTTGTTAAATTTTTTTTGCGTTTGTGCTCTTTTGGCTATTTGTCTGTTGTTCTCTTGTCTGGTTTTGGTGTCAGTGTGAAGCTTGCTCTATAAATGAATTGGAAAGTATCCCCTCCTCATCTATTTCTGGAGGAATTTATGCAGCCACTCTTGTTTGTTTCTTAAATGTTTGCTACACCAGTAAAGCTGTCTGCTCCTGAGCTTTTTATTTGTGGGAAGGTTTTTACTATGCAGATTACTTCTTGACTGAGCTTTAGTAGTTTTAGTATTTTTCAAAGAATTTCTACAATTTGTTAAAACTGTCATATTTGTTAGTTTATATATTTTATATTTGCCACTTATTGACAATCTGTAAGTCTCTTCATTTCTTTGTGCAGATTCAGATTTTTTAAAATCATTTTTCTCCCCTCTGAAAAACTTCCCTGAGAATTCTTATAGAGGGTTGGTGACAATAACATCTCTAATATTGGTTTTTCTATAAAAGTTTTTATTTTACCTTTATTTCTATAAGATTTTTTTTGCTAAGTACAGAACTTTTAGTTGACATTTTCCTGACTCTATTTTTTGAAGATATTGGTCCATTGTTTTCTGGGTTGCATTTTTCCTGACAAGAATTACACTGTCATTCTTATCTTTGTTCCTCTATTCTTAATGGGTCTTTTTCTCTCAGGCTGCTTTTAAAATAACCTCTTATTCACTGATTTCCAAAAATTTAATTATGATATAATGGGATGATTTTACTTATGCTTTCTCTACTAGCAGTTTGTTGGGATTCTCAAATCTATGGTTTATAGGTTTCAACAAATTTATAAAACTTTGGCCATTATTTCCTTAAAATATTTTTCTGTTTCTCCTTCTCTTTTTCTGGAACTCCAATTACATATTTATTAAATTGTTTGAAATGGTACCTCATTGATTCACTGTTAATGATTTTGGTGTTTTTCTCTCTCTGTACTTTGAGTGCTTTTATTATTATGTCTGCAAAGTAACTATTTTTTTAAAAAAAATTATTGCCTACTTCATTTAATTTTTATCCTGTGTAATATCCATTTTTAGAGATCACACTTTTAATCTATAAGTTCTCTATTGTCTTTTTAAAACATTTTTCATTTATATCTTTACCATAATCATTCCGCCCCCTACATTCTTGAACATATGGAGCATATTTCCAAGAGCTGTTTCAATGTTCTTGTTGGCTAGTTCCATTATCTTTGTCATTTCTGGGTATGTTACTATTGCATTAATTTTTATGATTGTGGATTTTGTTTTCCTGTATTCTCCCATACCTAATTTTTTTTGGATGTTGGTTATCATGAAGCTTACAATTTGGTTCTGGTTGCTAGATTTTTTTATGTCTTTGAATTGTTTCTAGTTCACACATTATTATTTGGGATCAGCATGATCCTTGTGAGGCATGTCTATATGCTTTGTTAGGACATGCTAGAGCACCATATAGTTTAAGGCTATTTAATCCCACTACTAAGGGGATACCTTTGTGGACTCTATCTGATGAATCATTTATTACAGGGATTTTCTACTCTGGCTGGTAGGCACACAAACTATTCTCAGCTTTTGTGAACGCTGGGAATTGTTCTGCCTATAGCTTTTCTGTACTTTTCCCCTCCAGACTTGAGCATTTTCCTTGCCTGTACATGGACATCAATACTCAGTGAAATACTTGAAGCATAACTTCCATAAATATCCAGACCTCTCTTTATGGAATTCCGTCCTGTCTGGCATTCGCACCTTTTCTCCATGAAAGGGACAAAGCCTCTAAACTATATCTGCCCAACTCAGCGAGACTGCATGGCTCTGTTTGGGTTCTTCCTCCTTCTACCACAGCATAGGATTGCATCCAGATGGTGAGCTGGTGCCATCATAGGGATCACCTCCTTTGTTTTTATTGTCTCAGGAATCAGAACACTGCACTATCTGTTGTCCAACGTCTGAAACCACTGTTTAATATATTTTGCCTACTTTTCTAGTTGTTCAAGGGAAGCCATTACTCCATCGTGAGAAGAATCAGAAGCAGCATCTCCTCATTAAGAGCTTTGACAAAGGCCATAATGATCCTTGACTTTATCCCAAAGGTGAAGATAAGTCACTGTATGATATTAAGAAGAAACATGGCATAATCAAAGCAAAATGAGGAGCAGACAGTTTGGATACTTTCTCTAGGATTTTGCTGGTATCCATCCTTCAAGAGGAAGCAGAGCTTGGCATCAGTCCCAGGGAGGGAGTCCCAGAAAAGAAACAAAACTGTTTTTGGAGTCAGAAGGCTGAGAGTAAGTCCTGGTTCTTCCAGATACGAATTATATTATCTTAGAAACTTTCATGAAATAGTTACTTAATAGGTGACACTGGTAAATGAACTTGTTTCTTTACCAGCAAAATGGTGGTAAAACCATCTCTCTCATAAGGTTCCTTGGAGAAGTAGCTGGGCATAAGAATGAGCAGATGTGTAGATGTTAAGATATGAGAGTTCTAATTCCATTTCAGCCATTAACATGCTTTACTGACTACAACTATAGAAAGTTAACCATTAGGAGTGATCTTGTACCTAATGAATTTTAGTATCTTTAACTTATAAATAAGAAAATTCAGATCTTGCAATTATCCACATAATTTATAATATTTTTACTATTACAATTACTTTAAGACTATAGTACTTGGAATAAAAGCATTTCTACACTTCATGTTTTGACAAACAAAAATATTTTTTAAAGTTTTATTAATATTTTTAAATGTCAAGAAGGCAAAAGAGAGGTTTTTAGTGTGACCATGAGTTTATTAAAAATATACAGTCTAAGTAACCCTTGCTTAGGAGTATAGGTGATAAAGTTGGGAACTGGCCAGGAATGTGGGGGGAAGACAAATAGCTCACTTTGCTCCAAAGACAGTATGAAGTGGTGATATGAAATATAGTGCTAAATATTTTCCATATCCTGTACTAAAATTTGGAATGAGTAAATTCAAATGTCATCATAAACTAAAGATATAGCTACTATAAAATGCTTAAAATATTTGTGAGAAAACTTGAGGTGGGAATTCAGTGGAATCGCAAAGTAAAAACAAAATTCTAGTAAGAAAGCCTAACTAGGAGTTACTTTTATGACTTCTTGCTTACTGGTGAGCCATAACCCCTTTGTAGTTACAATATTAAAGTATTATTAATATCATTTATCCTCTTACCTCTCTTCTAAAAATGAGTTTTTGTAGTTTCTTCTTCCACAAACTTGAAATAGGTATACTTTTCCCTATTTCTCCTGCTAAGTACATACAGCTAAAAACCTTGACATTAGATATAGAGCAAACATAAGAATACTTTGAAAGATGAAGAGAAGGCAGTAATCAAGCTAGGACCTCAGGATCCAAAGAACAACATGGAGGTGAATCCCCTGGTTTTGTTCTGTGTTTGTCTTATATGTTGTGTTTGGAAGTAAAAAAGCCAGCAACCTGGAAATACGAAACGATGCAAACAATACTCTCTAGCCAAGAGAACAGGAACTGGGGAGTTTCTTACCAACAAAAATTGAGTAAAGAGCCTGAATTCCATCCTCACCAGGCCATAATGAGATGCCCCAAATTCCTGCTGCGGTGATGTCAGGGAAGGCTGAGTAGGACACTGGATTTTATGCAACTGAGCAGTAATTAGGGACCCTCCACCACCCAACTGGGATGATGTCAGAGGACGCTGAATAGTAACAAAGCCACCCACTGCCCCATGGGATCATTGGAAGCCAAGTGGGAAATGACAATGAAGCATTTCTATCCTCCAGACAGGTTAGGACATTTAGTTGGGTGTTGAAATTCCCATAGTGCCCAGCACTAACAAGGATTATCTCCTTTCAGCATCAGAGGAGGCTGAGAAGGGAAGCTGAAAGTAATGGGACAGTCTCCCCCACAGTTCTCCTGACAGGGTGGTGCTAGATAAGAGATTTAAATAACCCATAACATGATTCCCAAAATGTCCAGGTTCAATAGAAAATCACTCAGCATACCAAGAACCAGGAAGATAGTAAGGTGAGTAAAAGAAAATCAAAAGATGACACCGCCCGGCCAGTGTGGGTTAGTGGGAGAGCATCGACCCATGAACTAGGAGGTCATGGTTCAATTCCTGGTCAGGGCACCTGCCCAGGTTGCAGGCTAGATCCCCTGTATGGGGGGTACAGGAGGAAGCCAATCAATGAATCTCTCTCATCATTGATGTTTCTATCTCTCTATCCCTCTCCCTTCTCTCTGAAATCAATACAAATATATTTTTAAAAAAGGTAACACCAAGATGAAAGAGATGTTAGAATTATGTCAAAGATTTAAAGCAGCCATCAAAAAAATGTTTCAGTGAGCAATTGTGAACATGTTTGAAACAAATAAAAAAATAGAGATCCTAAGCCAAGAAATACAAAATATATAAAAAAATCTAAATGGAAATGTTAGAGCTAAAAATATAATAACTGAATTAAAAACTCAATGGATTATATCAGGAGCAGAATGGAGGAAACAGAGAAAAAAGGTATGAAGGATTATAGAACAATAGGAATTAATCTGTACAACAATAGTGATAAAACACATTGAAAAATAATATCAACAGAACATGAGACCTGTGGGACTGAGACGATTAATTTTATGAGTCAACTTTGCTAGACCATGGTATCCAAATAATTTGTCAAACATTATTCTAGATGTCTCTGTGAAGGTATATTTTAGATAAGATTAACATTTACACCAGCTGACTTTGAGTGAAGCATATTATTCTCCATAGTGTGAGTGAGCTACACTCAATCATTTGAAGGTCTTAATAGAAAAGAATTACCTTCCCAGATAAAGAAGTAATTCTGTCAGCAGGCCATCTTTGGACTTGAACTGTCACTCTTTCCTGGATCTTCAGCCTGCTAGCCTACTCTGCAGATTTTGGACTTACCAAACCTCCACAACTATGTGAGCTAATTCCTTAAATCTATCTATTATATAGGTATAGATTTATTAATATAAACATATGTTCATAGAGATATAGATAGGCAGGCAAGAAGGCTTTTAAAAAAGTACCTAACGAAAGGATGGCCAAAAAGTTCACAAACTTAGCAATAGATGTAAAATACAGAATCAAGAAGTTGAGTGAAATCCAAACAGGATAAATTCAATGAAATCCACATTACAGTGAGACTTCTGCAAACTAAAGACAAAGAAGACATCTGTAAAGTAGTGAATTTAAAAAATGACACCTTATCTATAGGGGAAAAATAATTCAAAGGACAGTGGATATCTCCGAACAGCCATAATGGAGACCAGAAGAAAGTGGCACAGTATTTTTCAAGGACTAAATAAAACAAAACAAAACAAAATCCTGTCAACCAGAAACCTACCATACTGGGACCTTGATTTTGGACTTCTATTCTCCAAAACCATGAGAGAGCAAATTTCTGTTCTTAAAACCGCCAGCCTATGATATTTTGTTTTGGCAGCCCAACCTGACTAGCAAAGGGAGCAATTGGGTACAGGGTACACGGGGTTTCTCCATATTATTTCTAACAACTGAATGTGAATCTAGAAGAATCTCAAAACAAAAGGTTTAATTAAAAAGAATAAAATTTTGTATCAATATTGAAAATTAATCTTAGTTTAGGACTATTTTTTGGAATGCCTTAGTGTGCTATAAGATTAATACCTTCCATTAATATGGTACTTGACCTTGTTCCAGGAGTTTTTATACAACATTTCTTACAAGAACTTTGTTACATGCTGGGGAGCAATTGTTGCCCTTTTAGAGATGAGGAAATTGAAACGTCTAGAGGTAAGCGAGCTTGAATATAGCTGTGTAACTAATAAGTGACTGAGGCTTTGACACCGACTGAGGAACTTTTCCTGTTTCAACAAGCGTCACGCGTTGGCCTAGCCATAGAAGATGAACTGCTTCTGTATTCCTAAGAATAAAATCAGCATCATTGGAGAATTATATAGTGACACATTAGGGCCAGGCTGACAATAAAAAGAGCAGTGTGACTCCATGTCCCAGAGAGCAGTCCAAGTGGACTGGGTTGGCCCTTGATGGGAGAAGCATCTGAACGGGATGCCTCTGAGCAGGCAGAGGAGGTGCAGGCCCAGGAGCCTCACGAGCACACAAGGGTTAACTTGCAGTTGGTTATTCTAGCCCCGGCCCTCCAGATGAGGCTTTCCTGTGCACACCCTCTGAATGCAGAACTTGTAGAAAAAACTGTCTCCACAGAATACGTCCAAGTATAAATATGTAAGGAATGTATGGGGGAAAGTAGTGATCCTCTGTTTGCTTTTCATTAGGAATGGATGCCTGATATTCACTGTCCAAGCAGAAAATCAAGGCCAGTTCCTAAAACCCAACTGTCTTTTCTTTGTAGGCCTCTGCCAGGTTTACAGAAAACATTATACGAAGCAAAAATAGTGGAGCTGGGCTTTGCGTTCTCTCACTCCAGCTGCTTTCCCCGTGCTGGGAATGAAATGGCAGGTTCTGCCTTTCAGCCAAGAGCCCAAGGTTTTATTTTGCATTTGAGAATTCAGAACAGAAAGAACTTCTCCGGTAGTTGTTATTTTTTGCAAACACACAGTAAGCTACATTTATTGTAAGAAGAGCCCATTTGAATTTAGAAATCGGTGTGTGTGTGTGTGTGTGTGTGTGTGTGTGTGTGTGTGGTGTGTGTGTGTGTGGGTGTGTGTGTGTGTGTGTGTGTGTGTGTGTGACTAGCCATGGCATTTGCCTCGCTGTTATTACTTTAATTTCCTTTTTCAGGATATAAACCACCAAGGTGCTTTGACAAGAGGCTTGTTAAATGTAGAATGGAACTAAGTTATTCACTATGTTGAATACATCTATGGAAACCAAAATTTATCTTTCAGGTAGTCTGATGGCTCACTTTGACCTTTCAGATAACAAGAGGATTAAGTAATGAGATTCTTCCCAATGTTAGCCTGAACATTTTACCCAATGGCAGTGCCACAAGCCACAGCCAACTATCACTGAACTAGTACCTCTTGGGGCATCACAGTTAACACAATCTTCCTCCAGGTCTACTATCAAGACCTATACATCTAATATCATCAGGGCCATACCTAAGGAGGCCACTTGGATAGAGGATAGAGGCATTTTGCTCATGGCATCCATATCATCTGGATATGGTAGTTTCTTAACTCTTGGATAATAACAATAGTCACTACTTACTAAATTGCTATTATTCACCATGTACAGAGGTAGGTGTGTATGTATTATCTCACTTAATCCTCACAAAAATTAAAGAGGTGGATCAGATTAACATAATGTTACAGATGAGGAAACTGAGTAAGTATGTATCCCGAGATTGTACATCTGGCAAATACAGAGACTGGACTTGAATATAAATCTGGCTCTCAAAACCCATGTTTGCTTATTTGTTTTCAAATCCCATTCAACATAATGGTTGGCATTAAAACTTTTTAAGAGATAAATCCTTGAGGGATCCAGAGATTAGTATGCTGGAATGGAATGTCAGAATATGGAATTCTGATTATTAAACTCAACCGATTTTAAAATCTCTAAAGCTACTCTGACATGCCCCACATGTAGCAAATAAAAGGAATCTCTTACGCTGATTTAAGTATCTCTGAACAGTTTTTTCAGGGTTACCTTTATTGGTTGGTGGCGTTTTATTCTTCTAAGCTAAGGCCTGGACATTTGACTGGTCAATATTTAGTGACTTCAGAAACTCAGGGTGTTCTTGTGGCGGGAGCAGAGGGAATTATAAGCCAGGAGACCTGGACTCTCGTCTTGTGTTCACACTAATTTTGCAGTTCTGACATGAGAGAAGTCAGTTCAGCAACCTGTGCTACAGTTCTCTTATATGTCAAAAGGACACATATCTATATTACTTTACCAGTTAGGAATGTTTTCAGATGTAAGTAACAAAATACATGACTAACAGTAGCTAAGGGTATAATAATATTTATTCTTTACTTAATAAAAAGTTTGGTGGTTGGAGGCCTAAGGATGGACCAGCAACTCAGCAATGGTGTCAGGGACCTATTCTTTTTTATATCCATTGTACTCCACTATTTGCTGTTTTTTCATCCTCACGCTTATTGTCCTATGGTTGCAAAGTGGCTGCTGCAGCTTCCATATCATATCTATATTCAACAAAAGGCAAATAAGGAAGTAACAGAATTAATAAACTCTCCCTCACAGCTCTTTTTTTCATCAACAAGCAAACTCTACTTCTCAGAAATCTCATATCACATTTCCCATTATCAAAAATCGGGTCACTTGGTCATCTACCCACCACTGAGAAGCCAAGAAATCAAGTGTCTGCCTTTTCAGCCCCATTATTGGGAGGCAGAAAGAGAGAAAATGGTTCAGAATAGCTTTTGTAGGTAATCATCACTGTCTCCCACATTCATGACATCAAAGGATTTATTTCATCAAACCAAACCTTCCCCCCTTTTCCCTCTCCATTCTAAATAATATTTGTAAGCAGTATTTTAGATATTCTATGTATCCAACCATGTTTTTCTGTGTAATGTTTCATACATTTAAAGTACAAAAATGCTAAGTGAATAAATACCATAGGTATTCAAGAAATGAATTATTTTAATGCAGGGAAATGTTCACCTGTGATCTAATGCCCAAGACATTTTTCATGTCATTTGAACTCACCTCTTACATTTGTGCTCTCTTCCTGTTTCAATGAATAGTAAACTAGACATGAGCTATGCATAAATAATGCCAAAACATCTGGATGAAAAGGAAAAAAACACAATCATCTGGATGTTTTGTCTACATAACAAAACATGTAGCATTGTGTAGACAAAACATCTAGATGATTGAATATTTTATTCTTCATCCAGACATTTTGTTGTCATGTAGACAAAAAGCACTGCCAAGTTAGGGACAAAGGAGAAAATACAGGGTACAATAA
>NW_005366834.1:7185859-7190015 GCF_000412655.1 Myotis brandtii
AGAAAACACACAAACACTTTTTTATTTGACATTGTGTTTATTTTATAAATGAAGCAATGCATTCACAGAAAAGAACAGTGACTACTAAAACCTCCTTAATATTCTGGGAGAACAAATATAGAAACTGATTCCAGTTGCCTACTCCTAGGTCAATTTGTGAGGCCAGATTCAGTTCGAATTCAAGAATTACTTAATGTTGGTATTCCAGGTATTGTGCTGGCCATCATTTAACTTATTCTACATTAATTCTGTGTGGTTGCTACTGTTACTCCCATTTTATAAAGTTGGAATCTGGGTCTAGATGAGGGAAACTCTCTCAAATCCCACAGGTTGATTACTTCTACAAATAACGTGATGCTTATTTTTTCCCCTTTTCATTTAGCATGCGTTATTCTTTGTAAAAGGAAGGAGGGTCATAGAAAACCAAACTTCCCAAGTTTGGGTGTCACAACTCCTAAAAAGCTGGGAAATATGGCTAATGCATTGTCATGCTATTTTATTTCATGTATTAGTACATATGTTTTTCATATCCTAAATCAAACATACTTCATTGAGAACTTAACTTGAGAAAGAGGGATATTGGCATTCGACAGGAATCTTTCATCCTTGAAGCACCTGATAGGCCAATGTCCTTAAACACTATCTGAAGGGCCTTGCTGAGATAACCAATTGTTTTATGACTCACCATCCCCATTCCTTCTTAAGCAAACAGTTCCAAATTCAATACACAGAGGCCACTAGGGAAATATTCTGCCTTCAAAGTCAGCCTTATATAGTCTCTTATTTTTCTGGCAGTGGCTTAGCTGGATGGGGTAGTAAAGGAGAGCTCGGAGAACATTATTTGGAGCCAAAAACTGTGTGATCAGGACCCAATGGTCTGGGATTTTCCAGGTCAAAAAACTGTCATAAATATCATCCGTAGAGAAATGGATCTGGTCAGGAAAGGAATAGACTTTTGAACTTTGGCCACAGTGGTGTATTACTCACAACAGAGAAACCCGTCCTTGTGTTAACCCCTGAGCTTTGCAGCTACTTTGTTAAATAGATAGTTTTCTGATTTATGGCTGTGGTATGAGGGCTGGAACGAGTCTCTTTTCTACAGCAAAAACTCACATCAAGTTCCAGACCAGGAGCTTCAAGGTGAACTCCACCATGCAGCTCATGCATACATTTTCTACTGTTAAAATTCAACACTCTTTAAGACGATGTGTTTTAAACCTGTGTCGGCCTCTGAAATTAGAAAGTGGTAATGGTTACACATCTTTGAGAAGATACTAAAAGTTACTGAATGGTACACATTAAAGGGGTGAATTTTATAGTATGTGAATTATATCTCAACTTATGAAAACTGTGTTGGACTAATTCACATGGCTTCTAGGACATCAAACAGATCTTACAAAGCAATATTTTGGTGATTTCAATGTAAATGAAACAGAAACATATGGAGTAAATTTCTGCAAAATTGCACATGATTTCAAAAATTAAGGGGGAAGCGTTCTTGGCAAAACCTAGTTTGGTTTTATCTAATCCAAAATACTTGGAAAATAAATTGAGATATTTCATAAACCAAAATACAGCTGGTTTTTCCATGTAGCACATATTTGTTATGAGCTGTCCTTCTCACTAAGTGCATTTTTACTTATATTGAAAGGTACAGGTAGTTCAGGTTCCCAGGTACAAAACTATGAATACTTACGGCATCCTAGAATAAAGCAAGGTCAAGTTGTAGAAATTTTGCTACAGTCTATTAAACACTATTTTCAAGGAAATATTCCTCACTGAAACAATTAGGGAAGAAAACCTCTTGTAACAGCCTCTGAGTTAAGTTAAAAAACACAGAATCACTGAAATCCCTGAGTCTATTCTTTGGGGTCCAAATTATCTACATTATGTGTTAACAATCTCTGGCCATATAAGTACCATTGTTACTAAAAATGTAGTCTTCTATATCCTATATAATAAAAGCCTAATATGCTAAGTGTCTGGTCATCCATTCAACCAATCAAAGCATAATATGCTAATGATATGCTAAGGTTGCTCAACCACTCACTATGAGGTGCACTGACCACCAGGGGGCAGATGCTCAAAGCAGGAGCTGCCCCCTGGTGGTCAGTGCACTCCCACAGGTCAGCCAGAAGCCGGGCTCATGGCTGGCGAGTACAGTGGTGGTGATAGGAGCCTCTCCCACCTCCGCGGCAGCCCTAAGGGTGTCCAACTGATGGCTTAGGCCCACTCCCCACAGCAGGCCTGAGCTGTCAGTTGGACATTCCCTGAGGGCTTCCACTACAAGAGGGTGCAGGCCAGGCTGAGGGACACCCCCCCCCCGCTTTCCAGTGCACGAATTTCATGCACAGGGCCTCTAGTGGCTTTATAAAACCCAATCACAAAAATGGTAGATATTTACCCATATGTCAAACTTTTGAGGTTGTCACTCAAGCCCTTTAAATAATTTTTAATCTCTTTATTTTCTTCTCTTTTTTTTAATTAAATTCTACACTGTAAGCTCCTAAGTAGCAATGGAGGGTGTCCTTTTTACAGTTGATTTCCAATGCCTGATAGATCCTTTGAACCAACAAAGATGTATTGGATAAATACTCCTGAAAGAATGAAATTTTAACTTCCCTCACTTCTGCTCAAGTGTCATGTCACAAAGAAACCTTCCCTGGCCACTCATGACCATCAGCTCTCACTCTATTCATGACCCTTCTTTACTTCTGAACATGCTGCAACCTGGCATTATATTAAACACCACTATTTGTTTACCATCTGACTCTCTCACTGGAATATTATTCCATCAGGCTAGGCCCTTAGTTTTGTTCACTGTTCTGTAATAATCTGAGGACAAATAATTGAAAGATACAGATAAGCCAGAGTCTAAATCAACTAAGTGAACATTGGCCCCAAGGCCATAGGAAGAAATATTAAAAGAGCACTGCCCTTCTCACAAAGAGCCATTTCTAAATTACCAGTATTTAGAAAGGGAGCCATCACATAGGACTACTGGACCCAGTTTATACACCCCACAGATCTGCTCAGATTTGGCTGTCCCAAGGGCCTCGGCAACTCACCCCACCTCCTGGTCCACATGGAGCCACTGGTACTTCATGTTTCTGCTGTGACGGTCAAGCCCCATTATGATGCCAGCACATGTCTCAACACCATTGATTTTAACAGTCTTTAAGCAGGAGGTGGGACTTCAGCAGTGAGATTCAGGAACTCTAGCATCTCCGTCCTACCCAATTGGACTCAAGAGGCCCTGGCTTCTTCAGCAGCTACACAAACAGGCTGATGCTAAATGTCCCCTGGAGGGATCTCTGAACAACTAAAGATGGAGAAAAACAGACAGATATATTGTTCTCCATCCCTCCCCCATGGAGTGTCCTGAGAGATAAGAGCTCCAGTTTGCCTTACTGGAGACATTTCATAAATCCATGAGACCAGCTATGTGTCCTTGTGAAGCTGTGACCAGCTTGGTAATGCCAAACTTGAATTTTCTTTCTTTCCCCCTTGCTGTTGCTTCACCGGATGAGAATGGAAACGTTGCTCTACACTAATTCTAGTTATTTAGGCCAAGACAACCAGTCATAGAGAGCAGTGCCTTGGCATAGGATTTTGGAATTTGATTTTCCACCTGTCTGAAGGTCATATGAAGGACACATGGAGTAGTAACAATTACTAAAGCTTTCACCTATTGATCATTGAGATATTATGCAGATGGAAAGCAGGACATTGGGGACATCATAGCTACTGTCATTGATTAGTATAGAGGACGTAGTAACACTAAAGATTGTTGTGGGGAGTGGATGCTTTGTTAGCAGCAGAGGACTTGTAAGAAAGAGACAGACCACATTAACGTAACTTTTATTATAGTATATTGTTGTAACTGTTCCATTTTATTTTTAGTTTTTTTTATATTGATTTTAGAGAGAGGAAGGGAGAGGGATAGAGTGATAGAAACATTGATAAGAGAGAAATATCAATCAGCTGTCTCCTGCACACCTCCTATTGGGGATTGAGCTTGCAACCAATATACATGCCCTTGACCAGAATTGAAATCTGGACCCTTCAGTCCGCAGGCCAATGCTCTATCCACTGAACCAAACTGGTAAGGGCTATTTTTAGTTTTTTGTTGTTAATATTTCACTGTGCAAAATTT
>NW_005366834.1:7190323-7193709 GCF_000412655.1 Myotis brandtii
TAAACAGTATGTATATGGGCTATCCATGGTTTTAGGCATCCTCTGGGTGTCTTGGAACATATCCCTTGCAGATACGGGGGGACTCCTGTAATTGAGAAAATATAAGGACAGGTTGTGTCTATTACACTGTCAGGGTAATCCATTTCCCACCTACTTTTATAAACAGGGTCTAGTATTACATTTTTGTGACTATGGAGAAATGTCCTTAGTGACATTTTTAATCAATTTCCCTGCCTTAGCAAATTAACCTTTGATAGTTGATAGACTTGGTTTTTAAGAAAAGTGTATTTTCCATGATAAACTATAAGCAGAACCATTTCAAAGTTGTCTCTAGGTTCTTGGGTGAGCACAACCCAAATAAATGTCTTCTTTTCTTAATTCTCCCCAATATAGCACCAGTATTCCCTCGTCCCTTGTCCAGTTGGACCTCTGTCCCACTTCTGTGACTCTTCAGGAGTTCACAGAGCTTTATGCAACACAAGACTGTTGAAGTGGGAAATCAGCATGCATATTAACAAGATACTAAGACACTGACATAAACGCACAGAGATTTAAGTAATTGATACAAACCATTTATGGTTAAGCAACATGAAATTAACAGTTTACCTCCCTGAACTATCACTGTTGACACAAGTGTTTGCCAGTCTGTTGTGAAAGTGATCGCCAGCACCAGCTGTCACCTCTCGCTTCCTCCCAAGAAACTGGATCTGATTTGCTCGATAATTTTGAACACTTTTCAAAAGGATACTTTTTAAAGAGCTGATAAATTATAGATTTAAAATGTATTTTCAGTTTCCCGAACTTTTTCTACAACCTAAACTGAGAGTCATGCATTATTTTTCTAACCAAAATGCTATAGCAATTTAACCTTCGGAGAATCTCTCTGAAGAGTGTATAAAAATTTCAGAGTGCACAAAAACAACTAGTTTGAGGGTCATTTAAATAGCTCCAACTGTTGATCACCTGCTGCACCTACCTGTATGAGAAATTCCAATACTACACTGTATATATGTTCATAATAAACACACTAAGTTTTTGGATCTGTTGGATATTTTTCTTTGTGTTTTTTTTTTCTTAGCTAAATATAGTGGAAAGTGAAAATTACTTCTTCAGTGAATGCGTCCCATTTTGTGAGTCATTCATTCAGCAGTGTTTGGTTAATTTGATTGGGGGGGGGCGGCATTTTTATAAATCCAATATATTTTCCCAGAGGATTTTTGGCACTGGCAGCATACTAAAATCTGAAAAGAAACACACACACACACACACACACACACACACACACACACATACACACACACACACATACACAACTGTCTAGCCTAAGATTGGGAAGACTCGATTGCATCCAGATGAGGAACAAATCCACTTCATATTTTCAAAGCAAATAAAATTAATTGTGTCAAAAATTAATCCTGTGGAGACCTCTGGAATGTATATTTATTCCCACTGTAATTACTATGGCATTCCAGTGACCTTACTTTGCATTATCTGCACATTTCTCCCATCCTCCTTCTTGTCTTCCTTTTTATTCCTCATGCTCCTTATTTCTGAGTCACACAATTTTTCTGAACCCACAATTGAAATGGAAAGTTGAGGCAAGTATATAGGGGATTTGAGTAAAGAAAAACCACATCATATTTTCCAAATTTATATATCACTAGAGGCCCAGTGCATGGATTCGTGGACCGGTGAGGGTCCCTCGGCCTAGCCTGTGGGTATCGGGCCGAAACCGGCTCTCTGACATCCCCTGAGGGGTCTTAGATTGTGAGAGGGCGGTTCTCGGGTGCTGCACCCCGGAATCAGACTCTCTCCTCTCCTTCTGCGTTGAGCGTCTGCCCCCTGGTGGTCAGTGCACGTCATAGCTACCAGTTGGATGGTCAGACGGTCGCTTAAGCCTTTATATATATAGATTTTGGACTCCCCAACTAATTTGTTTGGCTCTGGAAGCTCATGCTTTCATTACCGAGTGTGCCTCAGCAGACAGTCCTCCTTAAACACCCTAGCAGCTTATCTGTCTAAGGTTAGGTGGCATCTTATAATGCCCAGTGTTGAGACACACACAAGAGTCACTGCCAGGGAAGAGAAAGGAAGAGAGTTTATATTAATTACATGTTGGTCAAAAGATACAAACCTGCAACTAGGAGATGAGTAAGTTCTGGGGGGCTAATGTACAGCATAGTGATTATAGTAAATAATATTGTGTTATATACTTCAAAGTTGTTAAGAGAGTAAAATCTTACATGTTCTCACCACAGAAAAAAGAAATGATCATTAGGTGGTGTAATTGCCATGTTAACTAATGCTAAAGTGGTAATCATATTGCAATATATTAATGTGTCTAATCAACACATTGTACACCTTAACCTTACACAATGTTATACATCAAATATATTTCAATTTAAATAAAATAAATAAGATAAAACTATAGAGTGATTGAATGGACTAGTCTATGAGCCATTCCAAAAAATAGTAATTATTCATCAATCCCAACTTACTTGGGGTTGAGAGCATTATTTCCTGGTTCCTACTGTAAATAGGAGCATGGGGAGCTTCCTGGGGCCTCTTTTATAAGGATATGAGTCCCCTTCATGAGGTCAAGACCTACTCACCTCACAAAGGCCCCCACCTCCAAATTCTACCACCTTGTGAATTAGGTTTTAACATAATGTAGAAGGACACAAATATTCGGTCTATAGCAACCAGCAACTGTTTTCTTTGCACCACCCACTCTGTGTAAGGCATGGTGCTTATTTGTGAAAGCATTCTTATGTTGGGCTGCTCTGAACAATCCCTAAGGTGTCTTCCCTATCTAAGACCCTATGATTTGAGATGAGCCCAAAACCAAACAAAATTCCATAAAAATGAGTAGAATAAAAGAAGTTTTTAGAATAAATATTTATTGAGCATCTACTTAGTGCCAGTAACTCTTGTTACGTTACCTCATTATAGCAGATGCTATGGGGCATTTCCCAGATACCTCTTCAGGACTGGCACTCATTGTCCATCTACTGGGAGTATTGACAGCTGTGCGGACAACTCCTTCTTTCTCTAGAAATTGCTGTTGACCAAAGAGGTCATCCCACTCAAGGTTATGCCTCTTCCCTGGGTGACCCTATCCAATAGCTAGACTGGCACTCATTGTCCATCTGCTGAGAGTATTGACAGCTGTGCAGACAGCAGCATAGTGATTGCCAGAGGGAAGTAAGGTTGGGAGGAGGTTAAAGAGGGTGAAGGGGTAATAAATGGTGATGGAAGGAGACTTGGCTTGAGGTCGTAAACATACAATACAATATATAGATGATATATTGTAGAATTATATATAAAACGTATAATTTTATTAACTAATGTCATCCCAATACATTCAATTAAAAATTAAAAATAGT
>NW_005366834.1:7193965-7195151 GCF_000412655.1 Myotis brandtii
AAAAGATGGAAGCTAATTTGCATACTGCAGGTAGGGCGGGACTGCGCCAACCACCAGCGCACCGCCATCCAGGGCAGGCCAGCTGCCCCAGGACCCCATCAGCTGGTCCCCAGTAGCAAGGCAGGCCTGCCCCAGAAAGCCCCCAGCAGCCGGCAAGGCAGGCCCACCCCAGAAATCCCCCAGCAGCCGGCTGTGCCTTGCCACCCCGGGACCCTACCTCTAAGTAAATAGTAATTATTCATCAATCCCAACTTACTTGGTGTCGAGAAACATGGTTCCATATTTCTGTAATGGTTTGTAATCCTATCTAATAATAGACAAACATGGTAATTGACTGTACCTTTGCTACGCCTCCCATTGGCTAATCAGCATGATATGCAAATTAACTGCCAACAAAGATGGCGGCTAATTTGCATACTGCAGGCAGGGCGGGACTGCGCCAACCACCAGCGCACCGCCATCCAGGGCAGGCCAGCTGCCCCAGGACCCCATCAGCTGGTCCCCAGTAGCAAGGCAGGCCTGCCCCAGAAAGCCCCCAGCAGCCGGCAAGGCAGGCCCACCCCAGAAATCCCCCAGCAGCCGGCTGTGCCTTGCCACCCCGGGACCCGAGATCGGAGATGGGCAGGTCCCGGGGCGGCAAGGCACGCCTGCCCCAGAAGCCGCAGAAGCCGCCTGATATGGTAGTAACTCTATCAGTAAGCACTCTGAAAGTCAGTGGCATAAATGCACCAATTAAAAAGCAGATTATGAGGGTGAATCAAAAACAAAACCCACTTTAAATATAAAGACACATATAGATTAAAAGTAAATGAATTAAGCTGCAGCCTGTTTTGCTCAGTGGATAGAGCATTAGCCCGTGGACTGAAGGGTCCCAGGTTCGATTCCAGTCAAGGGCATGTACCTCAGTTGCTGGCTTGATCCCCAGTCCCTATCAAAGCATGTGCAGGAGGCAACCAATCAATGTGTCTCTCCCTTTCCCTTCACTCTCTCTAAAATTCAATGGAAAAATATCCTTGGGTGAAGATTAACAAAAACAAAGTAAATGGATTAAGTAACATTAAAGAGATTATAAGAAAAATATATTCCAAATTTTGTTAGTTGTATAATGGTTATGTTTAAATTATTAACACCTAAGAAATTGGGTGAAGGGTACATATAATATGCTGTAGTATTTTATAGTTTTTTT
>NW_005366834.1:7195388-7216302 GCF_000412655.1 Myotis brandtii
GGGGGCAAGAGCTGGGTAGAGGGGGCAAAAAGGGACATCCTATATAATAATAATGAAAGGCTAATATGCACATTGACTGAACGCCAGAATGACCGGTTGCTATGATGTGCACTGGCCACCAGGGGGCAGACACTCAATGCAGGAGCTGCCCCTTGGTGGTCAGTGCACTTCCATATGGGGAGTGCCACTCAGCCAGAAGCTGGCACATGGCTGGCCAGCGCAGTGGTGGTGGCAGGAGCCTCTCCCACCTCCGTGGCAGCCCTAAGAATGTCCAACTAACGGTTTAGACCCGATCCCTTGGGGGCCTAATCCTTTAGTTGGACATCCCCCGAGGGCTCCCTGGCTGCCAGAAGGATGTCTGACTGCAAGCTTAGGCCTGATCCCCCAGGGCGTGGGCCTAAGTTGACAGGTGGACATCCCCCAAGGGTTCCTGGACTGTGAATGGACGCAGGCAGGGCTGAGGGACTCCCCCCCCCGCTTCAAGTGCACAAATTTTTGTGCACTGGGCCTCTAGTATATATATACTCTTTGACTCTGGGAAAATGATGAGGAAAAAATAAAAAGAGTGAGATTAGCTGTTGATATCATTTGTTGGCCCATTGCCGGCCCTTGCTACATACCTCTTCTTTGCCTATATTCTTCAGCTATACTTTAGTCTCTCAAACTCTCCAAGACTTCCCACCATTTTTCTCTGCTTGAGTCTTAACTTGCCCTTCTAGTTTCATTTTAAATGGACCTTTCTTAGGGGAGCATTCTATGGTCTCAACACTAAGTAAGGGTCTTGCTGTTATACGCACACTTAGAAACCTGTACTTTTCCCTTTTAGCATCTATCATTATAATGATTACATACTCAATGGTGCCTTTATCTTATCCATGGCAGTAATCACATACATCCCTTACTGCAGAGCCTGGGAGATAATGATTCTTCAATAAATAGTTGTTATTGATTGAATAAATATTACTTGACCAAGAGAAGAATTTACATGTAATGTTGTTTGTTTATTTCTTTTCATGGTAAGGAGCATGGAAGTTATGACTAAATTTGAAAGATTAAATAGCTTTTTCTTAAGTAGTAAAAAAAGAAAAAGGAAGCTTCTCAACTCCTTTCTTATTTATGTCCTTTGCCAATATAACAACTCATGGTTCCATATTTCTGTAATGCTTTGTAATTTCAAGTAAATTAGAGGATAAAATAAGACTATATTGGTAGAAATTCCCCAACTTTCCAGAGAAAAATGAAAGCATTGTGAAAATAATCTTCCTCTGACTGCTATATGAACTGGTCTTATAATGGTATTTTAAGATAAATGAGTACCCAAATTCTAGAGAGCTCACAAAATTGAAATTCAGCAGTAAAAACCTTAATTCTGGGTAGCTGGTTAACCAGGAAATGCCTGGGTATACTGGAATAGAAGTCAGGAGACTTTGGTCCAGTGTTAAAGTGTCCCAATTTTTTCATCAATAAAATGGAAAGTCTATTCATTTAGCAAGTATTTATTTTGCACTTTCTATGTGGCAGCACTGTTCTAGGTTATAAAAAGAAAAATGCCAAAGGAACTAAGTGTATAATTAAGTACTCAAATTAGTCTTAGAGGTAGTAAGTGCTGTAAACATTAAGGAAAATTTGGAATCAGGATTCAGTGGTACAGCAGGTTCCTGGTATGTGTTACGGATTTCTAGTTAGTCAGGGTGTTCTTAAGAGGGTGTCCATGTTTGATAAAATTTGGAGAATGGTGCACACTAAATTTCTTCTATAGAGAAACAGAACTCATGTAACCATATGAAAATCTCTCAGAATTCTCACAATCAGTACAATTACTCAATTTTAGTTAACTAATACTTCCCCAAATCTTTTAACTACAGATCCATATTTTTCTACTAAAATAACCTTGACATCTCAAAGGACAACATAATAATCTTGAGGAGGAATAGAGATGAAAGAGAACAAAAAAAGTAAAAGTACCTCCATGGTGTTGCTTCCAAAGGATTAAAAGTTAATTGGTGCCAGTGACCCCATGTAGCAGCTGGAGGAGGGGCCTTGTCCTGGGGTGGAGGGAAAACGAGTAAGATTGTGTGACAGAGATGTGAATGACCACAGAAGTCACAGCTGAAGTCGGGGCATGGGGGGACAGAGAGAGAGAGAAAGCAAGGGCCAGAATCAACCCTGGGAATGTCCACAACTAGGATGAGTAAGGAAAGAAAGAAGAGGTAAGACCATTAAATTCTATAAGCATTCATCAAACTATGATCATTTCAGGCACTATGCTAACTGCTGTATAAACAAAGATAAGACGCAATGACTCGCAATCAAATATCTCATAATTTAACAAGAGAGAACAAACACATAATGTCTGTAGTGGTGGACCTTAATGAATTACATTGCCTGTTATGCATGCCCTGGTGCAGTCTTCTCCATATTGGACCTGGGATAGCCTGATACCAACACTGACCAATAGAATGTGATGAAAGTGAAGCTGTGTAACTTCTAACACGAACCTTAAGACATTTTGAATTTTATCTTTTGCTATTTGGAACACACCCTCTTAAAACTCAGTTTCCATGTTCTGAGAAGCCCACTTTTCATGGGTAGCATGCATGGTACATGACCAACTCTGCAGTTGACATCCTCATCTGAACTTCCAAGTGAAAGCAACTGCCTTTGGCCAACCTTCTGAGTGAGCCATCTTGGATATCCCACATCAGTCAAGCTCCTAGATTATTTCAGTCCCAGCCAACACCATGTGGAGCAGAAGACCTAACTAGCTGAGCTCTGTCAACCCAAAGAACCATGAGATGACTATATTGTTTTTAAAAAAGTGTTTTTATTGATTTTAGAGAGAGAGGAAGGGAGGGAGATAGAAATATTGATGAGAGCGACACGCCTCTTGCATCTCCTCCCACCCCCTGTGGTAACAGGAAGGTAGAGACAGGAGAGTGATATTTCAGAAGCAGAGCTGGCAATTGTGGAAAACTGAGAAAGGAAAATTGAGGACAACTAAACAACAATATCTAAACAACAGAGAAAGAAAAATTGAGGACAACTCCAGTTTTAATCTTTGAATAAAAGAGTTTTATTAACTTAAATAGAAAACACACTAAGAGGCTCATATATGGAGAGGAAAGATGATAAATTTTGTTAGTGAGCATTGCATATGAGGTATTCCATTTATATAAAACTTAGTAACTACAACTTGTCTACAGTGACAGAAAACAGATCAGTGGTTACCTGGAGACCAGATTGGAGGTGTTGGAAGTGGACCAACTAAGAGATTACAGAAGGTCATCAGAAAACTTTAAGGGGTGATGGATATGTTTATTATCTTGATTGTATTTTAAAGCTTACTCTAGTGTACAATTTAAATACATTCAGTGTATTTGTTTATTTACTTATTTTTTTACTGAGTTTATTGAAAGTTACATGTCAATAAATTTTTTCCATAAAGAAATACTGCATTAGAAGAGATTTATGAAGAATTGTGCAAACATTTGCAAACAAGCATTTGCAAACTTGGACAAAAAAATAAGATTGAAATCAGCTTGAACTACTTGTGATGTACAAAATAAATTACTATTTGATTTTTAAAAAAGGAAGAATGTCCTTTTTGCTTACAGACAAATTCTGACTTTAACCTAAAACAAAGATAACAAGATTTGATATTAATGATAACTTATTTCTGCTAGTAAGAATTAAAGAAATTTTTTAAGTTGAAAATAAAATTATCATAAATAAGGAAGCAGATTAAAATAAATTGATGACAAAATTAAAAATATAAAAATGTCTCAGAAAAGCAACCTTGATAAAGAAAAATCATTGCTTGATGAGAAATGAAACAGAAAATAAAATACCAATAACACAGAAATTGTCTGTAGCAAGTCAAATATTCCAATTCATTATGAGTATCAGTGTGGCCTAAGGAAAAAGCATTATCTAATATCAAAGTAGAAGAGAAAAATGGTGAAAAAAAGAAGAGTGGAAGGAAAGGCCACCGATTAAATAAAATATAACAATAACAGCAAGTTAAATATAATAGTTACGTTAAGACTAAGATCATAATCTCAAAATAGAATAGTTTGAGGCCTGTGAATCTTCTATTTTTCTTCAAGCCCAATCTCAATATTCATTTATTTGTTTATACACAAAAATACTTTATTGAAAGCTTTTCTTGTGTCAGATAGGGTTCCAAGTGCCAGAGTTATATAACTAAATAAAATAGATTAAACACTTACTCTCATGGAACTTATATCTGTTTATTTTATTGATAAATGTTAAGTTGATGAACTAAAGTATTTGTAAATATGTTAAAATAGTGTCTTCCTTATTGGAACAACATTGAAAATTTTAGCATAATGTTTATAACATATTTCTGCTTTTTCCCAGGGAATTCATAGCATCAGTTGTCTAAGAGTAGTGCTATCAATAGTAGTTAACAAAACTATTTTTATTCTATACTTTAAGCAAATAGACTAGAGGGGCTATCTTTTTCTGTCTGCTCTCAAGAGAATAAAGCTCAGAAAATTAAAACGTTATCATCATTCATTTTCATCCCCTCTGGCATTGCTTTTGTTTCAATCATATCCTGTCTTTCTCCAGTTAAGAAAAGAATTGAAAATCCTTTGCCTGATGGGTAGTTCAAAAGTCAGGATTGTAATAGCATTGCCTAAGGAATTCCCAGCACCAGGGACTCTCCCAAAGAATGCTCAGACCCGAGTTTCTTCACAGCCCCTGCAGTGCGTTGCAGGCAACAGCCGGGTTGGACTTGGGCTGCCAATGGAAACATGAAAGTGAGAAATTATCTGCAGAAAAATAACACGGCCATCTTGTTGGGACTGCCTTATCAAAGTCAGAATATTCAGCTCAGCTAACCCTTTAGGTTTCAAATAAAAATGTTTCTTTTCCTTTATTGATCCTAGATGTGCCTGGTTGGAAGTCGGCTGAACAACCAAGAAAAACAACTTTTTTTTAAAATAGAAAAGACATTCTATAGCAACAAAATATGGAAACACTCAAAGTGTTTTTCTTTTGGTAGAGAAGAATCCATCTCCTTATGCAGTGTTGCCTCTATGGGAGTTGGCTTTGAATTGCATGCAAACAGCAAAGAATAGCTGCAATCCTTGTATTTAGAGAGTGTTATAATCCTACTATCATTTTCTAACTGATTTATTATAAGTAAAACATATGACTCCCATTTGCCTTCTTTTTCACAAACAAAAATCTTCCCCATCCAACTGAAAGTTGAATTGTATTTCTCATTTGGCCCAAACCCCTAAAAATCCTATAGTATATCCAATTATATGTAAGGACAGATTAATCTGCCTTTAATATGAATAAGTTTTTTATTTCAGTCCTGATGAGATATGCTTCAACTATTGGAAGCAAAAATTTCTAAAGGTATTTCAGCATCATCTTAGTCATTCATACCCCTCAATACAAAAGAAAAAACAAAACACACAAAACCAAAAAAACTATGTTCAAGACAGCTTTAAGCTATGTCTTCTTTGCTCCTAATAAGTTTTTATAAAAGTAAAACCTTATTTCCTGCCAAATTTAGTTTATTGGCCTTTAAAATGAAAATTAATGTTTCCTTGGCATTATGGTTGCCAAATCAAGGAAATTCATAGCATCGGCATTAATGTGTGATGCATAGGAAAGCAGGAAGTGTGGTGGACTTGGCCATATGTACTTTATCTGAGAAAAATCTTCCAGTTACCCCTTTATTTTTGAAGACTAATGATGAATCTCACAATGAAAGTAGGTTTCAAATACTCTTCAATACAGAGAAGTAGAAAGTATAATTGAGGGCCCATCTAAAGAGAAAAAAACACTTTAGGGCACTATTTAAAGTAAATGCAAGAAGCCCAAAAGATATTTGGTTTGTCACTTTTTATGAAGTGCTAACAAGGAAAAGAGTACAACTGCAAAAACCCTACTATTTAAATGTCTTTCTGCTTGAATTTTTCTGACATGAGGTGATGGAATATGAATGTTCTTGAACAAATCTTTTAATAACTAGAGCCTACATGTTGCCTTTAAAAAAATATTGATTTGTCTCCTGGAAAAGAACTCCCAAACCATAATTGTCTAACTTTATTTAGCTTGGGCTAAAAGGCAAATCCTATACCTAAGCACATGCCAGTGTGCCCGCCAAAATAACTCATTAACTGAACCAGTTTCTTTTTGCCAGAAAAAAAAAAGTGATTGCAAAGCTATTCTAATGGTCCAAAATTTAGAAGATGTAAAAACAAAGACATTTGTCAAAATCCAGTTGGGTCAGCTCACTGGGAAACTTCTGTCTAGAGTTCTGACATTTAGGAAATAATTCCCATTTTCATGACTGTGACCCTCGAGGACTCCTGGGAAAGTAATCAAAGCTCTTTAAATTCAGCATCATTATCTGTACTCATGGAAAATCCAGTGTCTTTGTTTTAATTTCCTTTATTTATTTTCATTTGTATTATTCAATATAAATAAAACGAAGTTAAAAGAAAAGTGAAGGATGTTCTCTACTTTTGTTCAAACAGTCAAAAAAGAGGTCTAAAGGGAGGATGTGTGTATCTCTGTAACTCTAGTTACAGTTACCACTTCCTCTAATGCCAGGAACTGTGACCTGCCCAGCTACACCCAACAGGTCAGCATCAGCTACTCAGAGGCACCTGGCATCTATAATGAATCTGTACCCGGCAAGTGGTATAATGAATATGACCATCTTTTTAATTGATTTACTATAGGCAT
This sequence comes from Myotis brandtii, assembly GCF_000412655.1. Taxonomy (NCBI): domain Eukaryota; kingdom Metazoa; phylum Chordata; class Mammalia; order Chiroptera; family Vespertilionidae; genus Myotis; species Myotis brandtii. The sequence continues at coordinate 7,202,121 of NW_005366834.1, forward strand.
TTTAGAGTGGGAATTTGACAAAACCTGAAGTTTCTTTTCACATTGCAAAGCATGTGTTGTCTAAAATACTTCATCTCTTCCTAAAGATGTGTTTAGATAACATTTTTTTTACAACTTCAGATAAATCTAATTGGACAATGCTTTAAAAAGTTATCATAAGATCTAAAATAATTACAGCCATTCTGAAATGTAAATAAAAATGTTGGTGTCCAAATGAATGGGCTATAAGTATAAAATACACACTAGATTTTAGGACTATAGCACAAAAAGAATATAAAATATTTTTATATTGATTGTATGTAGAAATAATAACATTGTATATATACGGGGTTAAACAATCTATTGTTAAAATTTAAAAAATACTCTCTGTATACTGTAATGATAAATATATGTTGTTACACATTTACCCAAACCCATAGGTTACACAGTACCAAGAGTTAACTTAATGTAAATTATGGACTTTTGGTGATAATGATGTGTTCATCAATTGTAACAAGTGTACCACTTTGGTAAGGAATGATGATAATGGGGAAGGCTATGCATGTGTAGGGGTTGGGAATATATGGGGAATCTCTGTATTTTCCACTCAATTTTGCTATAAACTTAAAGCTGCTCTTAAAAATAATAATAATATTTTTTTTAAAAATTGATTGTAAATTGTATGTGCATTTTACCACAATTAAAAATTCTAAAAGGTATACAAGCAAAGAAAAACACAGCATTGTAAATCACTCTGTAATTTCAACTTTACACATTCAAAGTTCAACTTATTTATCTTGCACCATGCCAGGAAGAACGAAGCTGAATTGGTTTTAAGATGGAGTCATACTCCTCGAGCTTACATTAGACTCCATAGAAACTATAAGTGGAACTTGCTTTTTAGGGATATATATATATATATATATATATAGGGATATATAACAATGTGTATATATCCCTTTGCCAAATTGACCAAATTCGTCCAGACCCGAAATGAGCATCAACTTCTCTGGCTACACTCAAGTTTAACATGCAGAACAAATCTGATGGATTTTGTCCCGTGTGCACTCCAGATGTTGACCAGATGTGTGCGCATTACAGCCCATTGGCCTGTTTGGGGATGTCTGGACATTTACGTTACAGTCAGTCGCTACTTTAGTATCATTAAAAGGCAATTTGCTTAAAACAAATTCTGGAAAGTGATTATTGTCACTTGAAAACGGTCATGTTGAGCATTTCATCGTTTCTTTGTCTCTTCAGTACTTTACGATGGCTTCCCACTTTTCAGTCAATTAACAATCCCTGGTCATCCTTTAAGGCCCAGCTTCCATTCAGGGCCTTTGGGAAGCCTTCCCTTGGTTGACACCGTCAAGCCTCCATTGGATGTCCACCCCGCTCTACATGCGGCTGTTTTCCTGTAAACCAGCTTCCTGTCTCCCCCACCAGAATCGTCTGCTTTTGGCAATTCATCCTTATCCCTATTCCAGCTGGAGTCTTTGCTTAGTACCTCACTGAAAGAGCAGAGATCCGTGAGCAGGAGCCATGTTCCCAGGACCCCCTTGCCACCCACTTCTTTTTTTTTTTTTTTTCAAATGATAAGAGGAAGTTTATTTAGAAAGTTACAGAGGTAGTTCCGGTGAGCCAGCGGGGCTTCGTAGGCTCAGGACACGGTGACGGAAGCAGAGGAGGGCCCTTGGACAGGAAGGGGAAAGGCCACGGTGAGGTACCAGGGGAAGAAGAGGGGATGGGAAAGGCGCAGGCATGCTCCCCAGAGGGAGCAGGAGGGAGAATCGCCACCCACTTCTAATAAACATTTCCACCTTCCTTCCCAGCATCTAGACCAGGGCCCAGCAAACAATGAACCCTTTTTTTATATGGACTACCAGCTTACAGTGTGTTTTGTTGTTGTTTTTTACATTTTAAAGAACTGAAAAGAAAAAGATGAATCATATTTCATGGCATGTGAAAATTATATGAAATTCAGATTTCAGTGTCCATAAAGAAAGTCTTTTTGGAACACGGCCATGCTCATTTGTTTACTTATTGTCTATGGCTGTTCTCTGTGACAACAACGTGTTGAGTAGTTGTGGTATAGACCATATGGCACAGAAAATATTTACTCTCTGGCTCCTGATAGGCTTGCTGACCACTGATCTTGATAAAGCTTCTTTCTTCCTCCCAGCAAAACAAAGGGAGGCCCTCCTACCCTCCCTTCAAAGGTGCACCTCCTCTGTGGGCTCCCTCTCTATACCAGCACCTCACTGGAATCTATCCTTTGATCCCTGAACCCCTTCTCTGCTCCCTTCACAGCCAGATTGTTGACACCCCACAACTGACTTTCTTCCTGCCTTTCTGCTTAATCCCTCTCAGCCTTACTGTTCTGTCCTCATCTTCAAGTTCCTCAGCCTCTGTCAAGATGCCTCTCCTCTCTACCCTCTGAGCAGGTAATCCCATCAATCACTGGGACTTCAAATAATATGCACGTGCTGGAGTTTCCCGAGGTTATCTTCAGATCTCCAGCCCTGACTTCTCCAACATACAGTGTCTCATGTCCAAATGTTAAGTTGTCATCAATAATCTTCTCAGTTTTAATGGGTCCTCAACTGAATGGTGGTTTTCCCCCTCATAAATCTGTCCTTATTTATTTACTAATTTTTATTTTATTTTCTGGATCATCAAGTTTATTACAAAATTTGAGAGAAGCAAGTACTTTAATAAGAACCCAACTTTTTAAATTTTCAATATTGTTGGCATATCATTTATTTTTTTATTGTTTAAAGTATTACAAATAGTAGTACATATGTCTCCCTTTTTCCCCCCAATTGACCTTCCCCCAGTCTCCCCTACCTCCCACCCAGGCACATGCCCTCTCCCCCGTCCCAGTGTCTTGCCTCCATTGGTTATGCTTATATGCAAGCATACAAGTCCTTTGGTTGATCTCTTACCTCCCCTCACCCCCTAACCCTCCCCAGCCTTCCCTCAGTCATTTGACAGTCTGTTTGATGCTTAATAAGAACCCCACAAACATGGGAGCAAAGGAGAACAGGGGAGGGAAGGGACCCAAGAGAAAGTCTAGTCTCTTGACTCTCTTTTTCTTGAATATTTTCATTCAAGTCACCCCATTCTCCCTGGACTGTAACTGGCTTCTAAGTGACTTGGTCACATCTTCAGGTAGGTGTGACCTGCTTCCTTAACTAGATGTATACAAACCTAGACAGCGAATGGGCTCCTTCCTAAAGCCCAGACAGGGAACTTCTTGATTGACTTCTTATGAGATTATATATATATAAAATCAACCAATTAGGAAAGGGTAAAATGAACCCATGTTTTATCTGCCACAGTGGTTTTCTCTCAGTTTTTACTTCAAGAATCTATTACACTCTTAAAAATTAGTGAGGGCTCCAAGGAATTTCCTTGTGTGTGTGTTTTGTTTACATAATATATATCTATATTTATCTTCTTAAAAATTAAAACCTATAGGATGCTTCAGTAGCATTTTTATGTCTAATTAGAAAAGCTGTAACAATTTCTGGCTCTTAAAGAGCTCATCATGTTTATACTTAAAATAACCAATTTTTCATAAAAAACCTTAAATGATTGGTCTCAAAATTAGGCTGCAAATTAATTAGCACTATAATAGTATAAAAACATGTCCTTGCATAAGACTCAGAAAGGTACATTATTAGCATCTGTAAAGCTGAAGGAAAGATCTTTTTTGGCATATTTCCACTTCTTATTTGCAGTTTGGCCAGGTTTCTTTGGAGTGAATTCTTCCCTTCAATGGGTCAGAGAACTCACTGATATGTCAGTTAAATAGGAAAATTTCAGTGTGATTGAGAAAGCAAATCTTGTAATCACCTTTTTAAAAAATTTATATTTTATTCTTGAGAGTATTACAGATGTCCACCATTTTCCTCCATTTTCCCCTTTAGCCCCCTCTCCACCCATCTCCCACCCCACCTAGGGCCTTCACCTGTCTATTGTCCATGTCCATGGGCCATGCATATATGCTTATAAATTCTTTGGTTAATCTCTTCCTGCCCTCCTTCCCACCTTCCCTCCAATCTCCTTTTTTTTTTTTAAAGCTAGCAACCTGTCAAATGGAAACCCAATTTGGATTTAGAGAAGGAGAAACTCTATTCAAAAGATGATGGCAATAAGGAGATGAGACTCTTGCAATGCCATAAAATCTCAGTGTCTTGAAGATCAGGCAGAACGGGCTTGGCTTTTATAAAGAGGAGTAAATAGGTTAGCAAAAACTGGTGGGGGGGGCAGTGAGATGAACTCAAGGAGCAATAAGACTGTTGCCTAGGAAATGTCTTACTTTGTGGCCAGCTGTTGCTCCCATTCCAATGCTAGCTTAACCTCAGGGCAAGTTAAAAGGATAGCCTCAAAGCCTAATGTATTTATTATCTGGTCCTTTACAGGGAAAGTTTGGTGACTCCAGTTCCGGAAAATACAAAATTCACTGAATATTTATGTTTATGGAAACATAATTACCAGAATATAAGCTTTATGATGACAAGGATTTTTGTCAGTTTTATACACTGTTTTATCCTTAAGCCTCGAATATTGCATGACACATGGTAGGTGCTCACTAAATGTTTGTTGAATGAGTGAATACATGTTCACTAAAGCAGTTTAAAATGTAAAATTTAATCTATTGCACCTCTGTTGTAGCTATATAGGAACAAATGATAATTTATTTGTTTTATTTCATATTTCATTGCCTAAAGTAATAAACTTATTCTTTGATTTTTGGCAACAGATTCATACAGACAAAGGTTATAAAAAACAGGGAAGAAATTGTGTACATAATGAATGAAAATGAAAGCATGAATAATGGGTTTCAGTTAAAGGATATAGTGATCTGAAAATTTTCAATTGTGACTTGGTGTCTTGATATTGTAAAAAAGTACCCTTACTTTGGAGTTCACATATCCTACTTATTTTAGCCCAAAGAAAGTAGAGTATTTGGCCTACACTATAGCAACCACTTTGAAGTCATGCAAGAATGAAAAATAGTACAGACACATTTTTCCTTCTATTTGCCCTCTTTCTTAACATATTTTAACATAAATTTACAATGTCTTTAACTATCAGATCTGCTTTGGCTAATAATTTGAGTGAGAAATTAATACAATTTTTCAGCAAGTACAATTGTTTGAAAGATATCTCTATATTCATCCAATTACAAATAATATTTTTTCAGGCACTTACTACATGCTTGGAAGTATTCTAGCCAAGGAAGTATAGCAGTGAACAAATATTCAAAGTCCTTACTATCATGTGAGCTTACCTTCTATATATTCATGTCTATAAAGAGCAGAACAATTTTACCACAAGTTTCAAATACTATAGGAGTTACTCTTAGAAATAGATGAATTGCAAACTTCTTAAACAAACATACAAACAATCAGTAACTAAAAAAGAAACAAGCAAAGTATGGAAGAAAAAACCTTGGATGTTACACAGAGAGACTTGGATTTTAGTTATTCAGCCCACTAACATCTAAAGATGGCAATATTTTGTCCTGCCTACAGCTATTCTGTGTAGATGGCTGCACGTTCCCCCATGTTCCATTAAAAAATCCTCTCTGGCTTGTGCTTTTGAGGTGGACCTCATATGATCCTCGTTATCATGGGGTCCCCTTCATCACCCACTCCAAGGTTCCATCATCATGGGATCTGCTGTGTATCAATGGACTCAGGTTCTTCTTTACTTCACTGCCACGCTACAGGTGCCAGCATTCTTTCTAATTTTCTCTTCTCTATGTCTTACTTCTTGCTATCCTTTTTCTTTCCAGTCGGTTCTACACATCTTGGCTTTGCACAAAAGCAGAGTGCTTCATCCATCTACTATGAATCAGGGTGTCTAGGGCCCATGAATGTCATAATGTGGTCCTTTTAGGAGCTGCTTCTGTGGACCAGACCTAAGAAAGTGTCATCAGAGTCTCCTGGTACCTCTTCCGGCTCTTTAGCATTCTTGACTCCCCAGATCCGCCCTCAGACTATTGTAGTGAAGATTGCGCCCCTTTAGTGGGAGAGCAGTTATTTCACTTTAGAGAATGACTATCCAAAAACAATGTTAAATATTATCATTAAATTTTAATAGTTAAAGACCAAAAAAAGGTGATACTTCTCTTTCTCACCTCTGTGGGATGTCCTATGCACTTGTTCTTGGAACTAGAAGACACATCTGTCCCTCCCACAGGTGTGAGCTTAGTGCTACAGGAGTACTACCAGAAAATGTCTATGAATTGGTTTAATCCAGTGATGGCGAACCTATGACACACTTGTCAGAGGTGACACATGAATTCATTTTTTTGGTTGATTTTTCTATGTTAAATGGCATTTAAATATATAAAATAAATATCAAAAATATAAATCTTTGTTTTATTATGGTTGCAAATATCAAAAAAATTCTATATGTGACACGGCACCAGAGTTAAGTTAGGGTTTTTCAAAATGCTGACACGCCGAGCTCAAAAGGTTCGCCATCACTGGTTTAACCCTTCACAAGTCCAACACTACCCTATCCTAGACAGGAAAATGGTACAAAATAACTGAGTTCTAAACCGTCATAACCACCATTTCAAAATATCACCAAGAATTGCCCAACAAGCAAAGAAAAATGGCACATTCCCCACTGGAACTATAGAAATATTAGCGGAGCACCACAGATTTGCAGTAAACTGGAATAAAACACGTGCTGCTTAAAAAGTCTGTCCTCTTTTCTCTGGACTTCTTCAGCCCTGGCTTTCTCCACCCCAAAGTGAGCCTACCAAAAATCAAGAAAACATGCCAGATGCTATTGCGCTATTATTCAGTAAAATGCCACTTTCATCTGGTCTGTGTTATTTAGTATCCATTCTAAATATGAATAAGCATCTTATTTGTTCTTTTGATGACTGTTGAGCATTCGGCAGCTGCCGGCATTGTTCTACACGCAGTAATTCTGACAACACCCTTGCTCGACAGAACCCAGCAGAGGGCATGGGAAAATCTGGCCAGTCTGTTTGAGAAAGCATGAAATACCCAGTCCAAGTGAACTTTTATTTATAATACAGCCCAAATCCTCTAATCCCCCTAAGTCTATCCAGTTGTTCCTTTTAAAGAATTAATGATGTTAAGAACTCAAGCTCATTGTCTGCTAATTATACATGAAACCAACACAAATAAGGTTCTGCGAATATTTTGATTCGATTAACTTTTTGTCAAATTCCAACTTGGAAACAGCTATGAGTGCAACCCCTGTTAGCAATGACAAGCTACTGACACCTCTTCCTTGTTCTTCTTTTTTCATAATAAAAAAACTAGCACCACAACAAACATATGGAATCCCTGCACGATAAATGCCACCAACTTAGTTATCTTTCCCAGGGACCTCATTTTGTGCAGGGAGGATGGGCAAGGAAATAGTAAAATTAACAAGAGAGGATAACATCAGAGAAGGGCTTGTTTTTTATCAAAGGTTTTGCTTCTTTTTGTTTTCTCTATCATTCTGCATCAGTTAAGCAATGGAAATTTCTAGATCCCTGGCACCTCAGTTGAAGCCCTTTAAATGGAAACAGCAACCATGAGCCATGATAATAGGTTTCCCATTTCCAAGAGCAATTGACATTTTGGAGTCAGAGCACAGAGGGCCTTTGTGTGTGTAAGCCAGAGCTGTGTGTGACAGGAGTGAGGAGAGCTCCAGGTGGTGCGAAGATTCGCTTTTCCAAGCCCTTTCATTCGTTTCCTTCCTGATGGAGCCTCCCTTTCTTTGTCACAGACACATGGTGATCCAGTAATTTGGGATATGGGCAAATAAGAGAAAGCAGTAAAAATTTCCAGAGTGTAGAAATTGTCAAAATAAATAACCAATGGAGTACCCATGAGGAATACTCTCTGTCTGTTCATCTTTTTCCTGCCAAGGCTGTCAGGCTCTGACTTGCAAACTCCTGCTAAAAGGCATGGTGTGGGGTAAATATAAGTATTTCCTTAATCATCTGCTTTACTCCTGTTCATTGGAACAGTCCATAGAATGGCGAGTTAACATCCTGGATCAGTCTTATACCTGCCAATTCAGAATTCCATCACTCACTGGTTCCACTGCTGTATTATAAAAGTCAGTTAAGGCCAGCTTTCCTTTCAGGCCAATTATTGATCCATGATTCATCAATTTTTTTTAGGACCGGTGTTTTTCTAGAAATAGTAGGGAATCATAGAATTTCAGAACTAGGAGAATTTCGTGAATGTGACATTTGGAAAAAAAAATTTTACAGATGTAATTACATTACAATCTTGAGATGTGATCATGCTATAGGGGTGCCCTATATCCAATGATAAGTGTCCTTATAAGGAACAGAGAGAAGACACAAGAGGAGGGGGTCAGGTGAAGATCAAGGCAGAGATCACAGTTGTTCAGCCACAAGCCAAGGAATTCCAGTGGCCACTAGAGGTCCGAGGAGCAAGAAAAGATTCTCCTCTAGGGCCTCTGAAGAAAGTACAGTCCTACCAAAACCTTGAATTAAAACATCTGGCCTCCAGAACTGTGAGAGAATAAATTTCTTTTGTTTTAAACCACCAACTTTATAGTAATTTGTTACAACAGCCACAAAAAATTGAGTCTCTAACAGACCTACGTTCTTCTATGTCCCCTCACCTACACTCCATTTAGACATAACTTCAGATATTAATGGTGAGTGATATATTTAGTCAACCAACTGCATTTGGTAAGAATTCATTTCCACATTACATGACTCTCCAGATCTCCTGATCAGCATGACCAGTGTTACCTCCCAAACTTGATAAGACATCCTTTAAAAGAAACACCCTACAGTTGTGAATAAATGTACAATCCCTTCGACATTTAAGATACAGAACATCAATATTGGGTGACCATTCATGATTTTTAGGCTTTAGGAGAATAGTAATCTCATGCTGGAAGCATTTGCCCAGGGCTTCTATTGTAGACAGATCTTAGCCCTTGAAGAAAGGAAACTCTACATTCTCTATATAGAATGAACTCTGTCACCTACTTAAGTGTGGATTCATCAAGTTGCATTTTATTAAGCTATATCACAGGATGCACATGGAACTGACAGGTGAGGGCCACTCCATAAATGCTTTGCTTATTTATGAATCTATTTTCAGTATTCTCCACACTTTTGTTCTCTGTTCTTTCTATTATATTCTGTCAGTTCATTGCTGTCATTCCTCTTCTAAATCAATAAATCTAAGACAGGCCAAGTGCTATGAGAATCTATACGAGAGTGAAATTACTTTTGGCCTGAGGAGATTAAGACTTTCCTGTACTCACAGGGACTGGGTTTTTTCTTCTTCTGTGACTCTGAGTGAGCTCTGCTTTGTAGTAAAGATATGTATGTGTGTGTGTGTGTGTGTGTGTGTGTGTGTGTGTGTGTGGTATGCACATGTCTGATCTTATAAATTCCTTGAGGGTAAGGATGTGTCTCACATGCATGTTCACAACCTCTCTCCTAGCACCCACAGTATCAACCCAAGGCCCTTCCATACAGAAGAAGCCGAAAAAAGCCCATTGCTGAGTACAAGCTTCTGAGCTGCCCTGATCTTCTCATCTAGAAAGGGTTCAAGGGCTCTGGCGGCCAGCTGGATAGGGTGATCAATGATGCAGGAAAAGCAACAAGAACTGTGGCCAAATCATGTTCCATTTCTCTCTTATAAACTTTCCATTTCTGTCAGCATTATCTTGGAGGCTGTCCTCCTTGTTGATTACAAACAAAGATGCTGCTGCCTGACCTAGGCTGCTGCATGGCTCATTGGACATCTCCTCTGGAGGACACATGGGAATGCCCTGATTTTGTCTGCTTGGTCCCAACCATAGTTTGTTTAAACCCAGCCTCTTATAGTGTATGTGTCTCAGTTGGCCATTCTGTGGGATGCATGCCCCTATGTAGTTTTAGCCTCGCATGCAAGTATGCTGAGCCATTAAATTTGTCATTCTTTAACACTTGAGCCCTGCTCTTTTGGCAATGGTTGAACTATATCACTGGAAGTACTGAGGAAAAAGCATACTTTTCACATGTTTATTTTTATATTTGCATTTTACTCCTGAATTTTGAAGGGATTTTATCAATTTCTGAAAAAAAGTTGGGGTTTCTTTTTCCTTTTCTGTTTTAGTCTGCCTTTTTTTTTCTTTTGGTCATTCTTGATTTATATTCCATTACATTTTACTTCAGGATTTTTCTGAGATTTTCTTTTTCTGAAGAGTTCTCTGCCTGTATTCATACACTATAAAAGTAAAGGCATTTTGAGATAATACGCACTGGGGAGTTATATTGTCATGAGATAACCGGCCTGTGGAGGGTGTTGCCAAGTTGACACACCACACACCTCGTGGTTATTTTCTTCTTCTTTGTTACGAGGCTGCAAGCCTCTCCTTGGTTGATTCTGACTCCTGCTCTGATTCATTGTCTGTTGGCTTCTTGGGGGAAAGTGGTAGCCAGGTCCCCTATGCATTGGAGGCTCCAGGTGAGCTTCGGCTATCTCTTACTGATCACTAGCTAGCAGCATCATACTACAGACCCGTCAGCAGGGAGTCTTTTTATCCTTCCAGGTAAGGCTGCCCTCATTCCTAGCAAGCCTGTAGAAAACCATCTCTCACCCTTCACAATCTTACCTACCATCTCAATCTCCAGCTCTGCACCTACCAATAATTTCCAAGATTCATCTTCTACATTCCTTAAGAACAAGAAATGTAAAAACAACCTTCCTTTCTCCAACTGGTTTTCACCAATGCAGGTCTCCCTGCAGGAACAACACAGGTGAAGGTTAGCTGCCCTAATGAACAAGCAGACATCCAACCACTGAATTAAATGTATTTTCCTTCTTGTAGATACCTCTTATATTATTTTATGAGTAAATCTCTTACAGTCTTTCTCCCTAGACCATGGAAAGGGAAAAGAACTTCTTTCCATGAATACTGCATAAAGGTGCCAAGGTTATGTAAAATTAACCCTTAATAACTCATGCTTGCTGCTAGCATGATCTACTGCTTTTTATTTGTTGTTTTCTAACTACATGGTGGTATTCATCTATCCTGTAATGTGATTAAATATCTTAGTCTTTATTTTTATGGATTTTGGATTCCCCAGCTTTAAATTATAAAAGAATATTCTTATATTTTATTCATAACTTAAATTTCTTACCTTAAAAATTTAGATATTTAACTAAAGTGGAATTTATACTTGTTTATGGTGTGGGGTAGGGATTGAATCCTATTGTCTCCATAATCACATTCACTGACTTTGTGAAATCCTGAATCTTTTTCAAGATTTGCAATTTTCACTAAAATTGATATATCTAGTTTTTACATTTTTATTTGAACAATGTATAGAATCTGCCTATCAGCTAAGAAGGCTTAACAGTGACAGAGAAATTGGTATAATTGGGGCATGAGTGGCTTCAAAAATGGGAGAGATAGAGAAAGCATATTTCTCAGTCTCAATACTTTACTCAACACTTTTGATTATGATGAGATCTTTGTTCTACATGTAGCTTCTAAGTGCAATGAAGCAACTGAAATTTGCAAAGTGAACAGTGCTCTTGTCTCTGAGCAGCTCCACATTCACTCAGTTCCTCTGGGTGTAAAGCAGTGCAGAGTTGTGCTTCTGGAGTAATGTGGGTGCCATGAAACCTTCCCAATATTTACAACAGAGACAGGCATGTCGCACAGTATTATCCTGAGATTCTCTAAAATCCCTATTATTCAGTGACTTCCCCAAGGGAAAAACAAAACAAAAAACAAACAAACAAAAAACAAGGGCTTTTTAACATCAGGCAATAAAATGAGTCATATAGATAGAAAACATATATCTTGGCAAAGAAGAAACTTTGTTTCATACGCACTTTGTTAAAGAAATTATGTTAAAGTCTCAGATATTACCGATTTTACATTCAATCAATAAATACCAGTTGAGTTTACCTCCCTCTCACCAATTTGCAAAGCTAAATGGAGAGGAAAAGTCAGAAGCTCATAATAAATGATCATTATTTTATAAGGTTCTCTTTTCATAAAGAGCTTTTTCTGGGTATGAAGACGAAACACTTATTTATGAAACATTAGACACGGAAAAATAAATTCTGTGAAAGTGATGCATCAGTAAAGGCGGTGATTGCCAAGCAGCTTTATGGAGGTGAAAAGTCACTGAGCTCTAAAGAACTAGGTGCATAGAAAAAGGATGAAAGGGTATTTCATGAGGGAGAAACATGAGCAAAGAAACAAGTGAAAATTCACAAGTGTCATCTTTCTACTTGATATTAGTTTTCAAAAGTCAAATGTGAGGTAAAAATGCTAGACTTTACTTTAAAATGTGCTTAAAAATTTAAACTTAATTTTTTATCCCATAAATATTGATGAAAATCTATGAAGATTTTCCCCCCAAAATTTGTTATAAAGAGTACTTTTTCTCCAAACAGAAGCTGTCTGATTTGGTTATCAGTGTAATATATTCTCACATACTGTCTTTCTAGTACCTTCACCAACTCTACAGAGAATTAAAATTATTTAGGAAACACACAAAATATAATCTAAAAGGCACAATTCTTAGATATCTAAAATAATTGCAGACCATGCCAAAGAATGGATCAACCTTGAATACACTATTGGACAGTCAAGTCTATTGAACATTAGGTATTAGTAAGAGAGGCTTAAGCAGAAAGCTGAAATAATAATAGAGTCAGTTCATAAAAAGATTCCATGTTTATTCACCATGCATTTAAAATATAATCTAAAAGACACAATTCTTAGATATCTAAAATAATTGCAGACCATGCCAAAGAATGGATCAACCTTGAATACACTATTGGACAGTCAAGTCTATTGAACATTAGGTATTAGTAAGAGAGGCTTAAGCAGAAAGCTGAAATAATAATAGAGTCAGTTCATAAAAAGATTCCATGTTTATTCACCATGCATAATAATGCTTTGAATAGGCCCCCGAGTTGGTCTCATACCTCAATCAGCAAAGTTGCTCTGGTTTTCAATTGCATGCTTTCTTTGCCTTTAGCATCTAAGAGATTTTCTACCTTGGTGATGCATCCTTTTCCCACTTTCAGAGCTCCTGGCAACTAACGGAACCCTTTGCAACATTCTGGCTTTTATACTCTCCTTTCCTCCCTTCTCCAGGCTGCCCGGGCATCTCCCACCTACCCTGGAAAACCCTTGCACTGCCTGCCAATTCTAGTTCTTGGAACCACTTCCCAATTAATGTACAGCAACTCTCCCCACCCCCAACTCCATTGAGAGTCTCTTGGGGAACCAAATGCTCCGCAAAGCATTCCAGCCCCAACAGCATTGCCCGGCAGCCTTTCTTTTGTACTGGTTTATGCCGTTAGGCTGAAATGATCAGGGAGGCATGAATAATTCTTTTGCCCGAGTGCCCTAGGAACACTTAAGGTGCCGTGTAATTCATACAAAATTACCATGGGAGAATTCTGTCTCCTGCGCTGTTTTGTCCTGTACCCTTGGGGAACATGTCAGTTCCATGAATGGCCCTGTGTCTCACAATTCCAACTTCAGTTCTCCCGTTAGATGTACCTGCTTTATTGACTTTTCTAAAACCATCAGCTTCTTATTATTTTTCCCTTCAAGTGCAAGATCCAGGCACAAAGGTTAATGGCAGGAGCTTTTGGTTGTTTGGTAGGGCTCATCCCGGGATCCCTACGCATGCATGCAAAGCATCCGTGGGCACTAATGAGGGGGCAAGGGGCCTGCGCCTTTATTTCAAGTTTTAAACCTTTTGTGAGGTTTGGCTTGCTGAACCACGTTATTTTAAATGTCCCCTCAAACCAAATCGAATCCACACTCTGCTGGCAATTGCTACAAAATCTCTTACCCTGGCCAGAAATATTTCAGGGAGAATAAAATGCAGAGTAGAAATTCTCCGTGTCTTAATTAAAAATATAACCATTGATGTTTTCTTTATTCAGAATAAGTGATTAGAAAGTAAAAAGTACTTGCTTTAGTCCACAAGGCAGTATGTTTTCAAAGCATACTGTGTTGTTATGGTTTGTTTCTGTGAGCCTTGACACGTTTTATACATGAATCTGGATAATTAAATGATAAGCGAGGTGTTTCTGTGCCTATAGGCCCTATACCATTCTCTCTGGACAGGGACTAGTCAGTCTGCACAGAGAGACCAGATTGGCGGTGGGGGAGGAGGATTTTGGGTTGTCACTTC
>NW_005366834.1:7216554-7228965 GCF_000412655.1 Myotis brandtii
CACTGTCTTCTACTGACCTTCTGGTCAATTGCATTTACTCACTGAATACTTTAAGACCTGATCCACTTTCCTCTTCTATGACAATTCTTAAACTGCTTAGCCGGCATATTCTGTGGTTAGAGCTATGTAGGTATTACCTGTCTGGAGAAACTTGATGACCTCCAGGTGACCTCCTTCTACTCCGGAATGGCAATGCCATGTAGAAAGTGCATCCAGAAACCTAGTCTTGTCTCCTTAATTCTAATGACCATTCACTCTGCATTTTGTCACTCCTCATGTCTAGTCTCATATCCCAGATCTGGTTATCACCAAATACAATATTGCCTCCATCCACAAATATTTGAAGTTTCTCTCATCTTTAAAATAAAAGCCCTTCCTGGATTCTCTAGTTATCATTAGACTTTATGTTGCATCTAAACACCTCTAAATAGGGCTGTATGTTTGTCATGTTCCTTTCATCACTTCCTGTCATTCCTAAACCCTTGTGGCATGGCATCCCTCTCCACTGCTCTACTGAACGTGTTCCCTCGGGAGCCGCCCAATGTCTGGATTCACAAAGCTGGAGGGTTTATTTCTGGACAATTCTACAGCACTTTATACTTTATCCTGCTTCTTTGTCTTGCACATGTGACAGAATTTTTATTGTTCTGCACGCATTTCTCTCAGTTATTTTTTTTATCTCCTTCATGGACTCCTCTTACATAATGCTTTTCTCCAAGTTCTATCTTAGATTTTCTCTATTTTATTTCCCATTATGCTTTCTCTGGAAGATCTACTCTAATCCCAACCTTCAGATAATTTTTATATATATGGCAATCACTCCAAAATTTGTATACTTAGCCATTCTCCAAGTTATAGACTCATAGTAAGTATTACCATCTTATCTCTACCTGCTGTCATACCAAGACCCACATCTCAACAAGTACAAATCAGAACTCATCATCTTCCCTCAAATTGGCACTCATGTTCCTGTGTGTTCTAGTGAGTCAGTGGTCACAGCCAGTGACAAAAGCTAGAAGAACAGGGTTATCTTTGTTTCTTCCTCTCTTTCATTCCCCACCTCCAATAAATATAAAGTCCTTAGCATGGTGCTGGCTTATAGCAAATACTCAGTAAAATTTGTCAATTGACATTAAGACACAATTCCTAATTTAGAATTTTGAAAAAACATGCTTAATTTGAAATTTTTAAATCTAAACATGTGGCAGGTTTAGTGAACAGTTGGCTTAATTATAAATTTACCTAAAATAAGCAGCATATATTATATGTGATGTTACTATTAACATATATCCTTCCTCTCTATGGAAGTAATGGAATATTGCAATTCTAAAGAGGTTTGCTTTCTTCTAAAGTGTGCTTTTCTGCAAAATGCCTTCTTAATTTTATTGTCTGGAATTGACTTCAGAATATATGCACCATGCTTTCTTATCTCCATGCCTCTCCCTGTTCCATCAAGTCTGTCCTTGTCAACCTGTGGTGGTGAGGAAGGAGGATTTTATACCCTACTCATTTTTCCTCCTAGAAAAAGGGAAACTTTAGGCTAAGCATGGTTGTTTGTGACAAAATAATGTTACATTTTGAATAACACACCTGAACATTTCTGCCTTTGATCTGAACTACGGTAACTAGCTAATTGCCACATCATTTCTCTATACCAGTGGTTCTCAACCTTCTTAATGCCGTGACCCTTTAATACAGTTCCTCATGTTGTGGTGACCCCCAATTTCATTGTTACAAATTGAACATAATTAAAGCATAGTGATTAATCACAAAAACAATATATAATTATATATGTGTTTTCCGATGGTCTTAGGCGACCCCTGTGAAAGGGTCGTTCGACCACCAAAGGGGTCGCGACCCACAAGTTGAGAACCGCTGCTCTATACCAATGTGGCTCTGACTCACATCTAATAGATCTAATCTACTTCCCACGGGCTTTATTTATTAAAACTCAACCACCAGATTCTATATTTTCAGCACACCAATTTCTTTAATTGGCTCCCTGACAGTTAGAAAGTTTAGCCTAACAGGCATCTTCTGCTAGATATAAATTGTTCTATCAAAGTCCTAGGTGTTAGGATGCCAAGGTGCCATTTACCTGGCTGCAAATGTGTCCACTTTAAGCAGCTGAAATCGCCTACAAGGTTATGGCTGTTGCCTTAGATCAAGCTGCCATGACAAAGTACCATAGACAGAGTGGCTTTATTTCTTACAGTTCTGGAGGCTCGACGTCTGAGGTCAAGGTGCCAGTGTGATCGGTTTCTGGTGAGAGCTCTCCTCCTGGCCTGCAGCTGGCCACCTTTTCACTGCATCTTCATATGGAAGAGAGAGAAAACCAGCTTCCTGATGTCTCTTCTTGTAAGGAGAGTAATCCTATCAGATAGGGCCCTACCCCAATGACCTCAGTTCATCTTAGTAACCTCCTTACTCCAAACATAGTCCCATTGGTGGTAGGGCTTCAACATATGAACTTTGGCCAGGACACAATTCAGTCCATAGCACCTGCTTTGTGCTGGTTAGATGGCAGGTTAATTGTAAACAAATTAAAAGATTTCAGAAAAGTAAATGGAGCTCAGAAAATAGGTCATATGGATTGTTAATGGGACAATCAGCAAGGTGAGATGTCTTCCTCCGTTGGTAGGAAGAAGCTCTGGAGCAAAACAGTGAAAGAGAGGGCATTCTTTATCTAGGGCTGAAGGTGGACAAGGCAGTCAGCTTATAAGAAAAGGAAGTGAACATTTAAAAAGTAAAGATTAGCAAAGAAGTCAGAGCCATTTATTGCTAGCAGACCATAAAACTCATCTCATTAAATTTCCTACAGGATCCAGGTGAGGAATGAAGGCCCAAAGATGTCCTAAGATAGGGAGTCCATGGCAAACCAGGGTGAGTTGGTCATCCTATCTTTCCAACATGGCATCATACTATATGAATGTAAGAAAGAAGACATTCGTCACAGAGCATTAAACCCCCAAGTGTACTTGAACTGCGATGCTATATGACAAATACAAAACTAAATTTTCATAGAACGTTCCTCTGCAAAAACTGGCAAATTTCAAACTTCCAACAAGTTTCCCCCACACATGGGCCTTATTAGAGGCCCTGCATTTCCCTCGGCAAGGGAGTCAAGTTGCATTTAAATACTAACTGGAGCTGCTTTCCATAATGTATGCGGAGTGGGCTTCGACCATGTGGTGGAATGACATCAGCAACCCTCAGACCGAGCTACAGAGGTTCAGAATCATTGCCTGCCAGAAAGATGAAAAGAGTGGGAGTGTTCTGTGTCAGAGAAAAACTGACAAACCCATCCACTCCAGCTAACAGGACTCCCAAATTTGCCTCAAATTGAGCGGAGTCTTGAAGAATCTCTGATCTGAGCTGGAGTATTTATCTATACATTATTCAATAGACATGAAGATGAAGTGCTGGGAAATATGTCCTTCATCTGCATTATTAAATGAGTTCCATAGCAAAGCCATATGAAAGCCCCGATAGTTTGTGGATCTGCTCTGGGACCCCAAAATGTGCACCATACAGGAAACAGACTAGAATCAGACACCTTCCCAGAACCCATATCTTCTAGCTAATAAGTAGAGGCCTGCTTTTTATTTAAAAGAATGGATGAACCCTGTGTCATCTCAACACTTTTTAAAAAACTGACTTTCCAAGTTTTCACGAAATAAAATGGTTCCCACAGTTTCTTTGGACTGGTAACGTTCAATCATTTCCTTTTTCTTGACTGTGATGGCAGCTCTGATACCTGCCCACAGGCAGGTAGAAGCCAAGAGTCTGAAACTCTTGCTGACAAGGAAGAAGATAAATTGACCAGGCTGCTGCTGTTCTATCTGTGAGAAATACTCATGTAAAAAAATCATGATGAAATAAATAGATTCTTTCTTCCTGCTTGAACATGTTACATGCCATTAAGACAAAGAGAATTTCACAGGATTTCTAAGCTGGAAGAAAGAGGGTGTGGAATTTTTAATGGTTTCAGTCTGGAAAAAGCAATAAGTTTAAGGTTGGAAAAATTGGTTCAAAATTGTGTCTAAGAGTTGGTGGTATGAGTTGTGCACAGTGATTCATCGCTCAGGTGTAAAGTCTCCTCCCCAATTCAATGGGCCTAGTGCTGTGGTCAGAAAACTGCGGCTCGCGAGACAGGCGGCTCTTTGGCCCCTTGAGTGTGGCTCTTCCACAAAATACCACGTGTGGCCGCGCTCGTACAGTGTGATTGAAACTTCATGGCCATGCGCAGAAGTCGGTATTTTATGGAAGAGCCGGTATTTGTGGAAGAGCCACACTCAAGGGGCCAAAGAGCCGCATGTGCCTCGCCAGCCGCTGTTTGCCGAGCCGCAGTTTGCCAACCACTGGCCTAGTGCATTGGGTCATGTCTTCAAGCCCTTCCATCACTAAAGTTCTATGATGCTAAGATCCCTCACACTGTAACTCAAAGCACCAGGGAAACTTCTTTTCATTATTTTGTACAGTACCAGCATGAGGACACGTGTAAGGGGACCCAAAGGGATGAGCCATGAACTCTGTTACAGACTGAATGTTTGTGTCTTCCTGCAATTTATATATTGAAACTCTAGACTCTAACGTGACTATATTGGGTGGTATGACCTATGAGGAGGTGATGAAGGTCAAATGAGGTTATAAGAATAGGGCCCTAATCTAACAGGGTTATACCATTTAAGAAGAGAAACACTCATCTGCCACCCAAGGAGAGAACTCTTGTCAGATACTAACCCTGCTGGTACCTTGATCTTGTCCAGAACTGTGAGACAACAAATTTCTGTTGTTTAAGCCACAAAGTCTATGCTATTTTGTTATGGCAGCCAGGCAGACTAATACATACTTATATTTTAAAAAGTTATTAAAGTCTTAATCCTCACTCTCATACCTTGATTCCAAGATTCAATTGCGGCTCCATCTAGAGCAGTGGTTCTCAACCTGTGGGTCGCGACCCCTTTGGGGGTCAAACGACCCTTTCACAGGGGTTGCCTAAGACCATTGGAAAACACATATATAATTATATATTGTTTTGTGATTAATCACTATGCTTTAATTATGTTCAATTTGTAACAATGAAATTGGGGGTCACCACAACATGAGGAACTGTGTTAAAGGGTTGCAGCATTAGCAAGGTTGAGAAACACTGATCTAGAGAATTGCAATTCCATATGACCACCACTTTGGAATTGACTCTTTTAGGCAAAATTGCTTTATCTCTGAAGTAAAAAATCTCTTAGCCCATCAACCACAGAGAGTTTATAAAACTTTGAACTATGATTTCAATTAATCTAAACATAAGATTTTTGCTCCCATAACAAAGTTGCTGACACTGCTTGGAAAAATCATTTGGGTGAAAAAATGTCAAGCTTGCCTTTAGCTATACCCAGTAACCCCTTTAAGTGTCCTTAGTCACCAACCTCTCTGCTTCTTAAGAACTATTTATGCTTTCAACTCTCTCTTCATCCCTTTGCCCCATCCTGACTCTCAGCAGGTGCTTTACCTCTTGCTTCATTGCTGCATGGAGTATTCCCAGACAGGAACTCCATCACCTGCTCCCCATCCAGCTTATCAATTTTCATGCATCTCTATATATCCATATTCTTGCTTTCTTGTTCAGGGTAAGGCATGGCCATCCCTCAGTCTGCTCTCAGGATCCCTTCCCTATCTGCTTCCCTAAGGATTTTATTCCATTTGTTTTTCCCATTCTCTACTAGATCTTCAAACTCTATCTTCTGATGACACCTCCACCTCAGCATGTAAGAAACCTCAAACCACATCCTTCCCAGACAAGCTTGGGGAAAGAATAGCCAGTGGCCTCTTTTGCCATTTTATCTCTCAGTCCAACTATAGGTTGGCGAATGCAAACACATCATGTTGTCTAAGAGGGTGCATGGAGTAAAGAGAAGGACTAGGCACAAAAGTTCTGGTCTTGGCTTGACCACTGTGTGTCTGGGGTGAATGACTTCCATTTCTGGGCCTCATAAAGGAAATGAACATATTTTATAAATAACTAGTGGCCCGGTGCATGAAATTCATGCACTGGGGAGGGGGGGTGTCTCAGCCTGGATTGCAAGAGGGTGCAGGCCAGGCCAAGGGACCCCACTGGTGCACGATCAGGACTGGGGAGGTACGCGGGAGGTTGGCCAGGTCGTGTCTGGCCCAATTCACTCAGTCACTATCTGCCAGAACCCAGCAGCAAGCTAACAAACGGTCAGAGCGTCTGCTCCCTGGTGGTCAGTGCACGTCATAGTGACTGGTGGACTGTCTGCACCCTGATGGTCAGTGCATGTCATAGTGAGCAGTTGAGCGGCCTTAGCATATCATTAGCATATTATGCTTTGATTGGGTGAATGGCCGACCAGATGACCGGACACTTAGCATATTAGGCTTTTCTTATATAGGACAGAATTTGCACTTAAGCACTTAAATGCATGAAGGTATTTATTAATTATAAAGGGCTATTTACACATTAATTTCTAATTATTATTTCCCAATATTGTTCACGTTTTAGACTGTATCTGGCTTTTTCCAGTTTTAAATCTCTTTTGAAAAAAAGCATGCTTATAATGATGAGATTTCAGGCCTGGGAGGAGTCAGTCCAAGGGTATTTTGGGCAAGTGGTCATCATTTCAGTACACTCAACTTCAGCTTGATATCAACTCACCATGACTTAGGTTCCACTGGATACATGCAAAAAGGAGTTTAGAGTTGAGCTATGATAACAGTCTACTGAAGGTCACAAACTACTTTCCAAATGTTTGAGGTTCAATAAATTTCCAGATGTATTTGGCCCTGAGCAATTTCATTTTTTTTAAACCCATGTGTGTTTTAAAGAAAAATTTACCCATATGTTTTTGATTCATTTACACTTCAATCATTAAAAATTTGGTTTATTTCATAGTTATCTAATGTCCAAGAAGGTTTTTTAAAGTAAATGTTTAAAAGTACTTTTTAAAAAGCAACTCTAAAAAAAGGTCAAATAACAGGAAGCTGTGGTTTGCCAAGAGTAAATAAACTTTACACATCCAAGTTTCCATTTTGAGTCCCAAACTGCAAACCTGTCATCTCTGTGTTGTGTCTAAAGAAACCTTAAGAAAACAAGTTTTAATCTCCAAAATAAGCAGAATAGTGCCAGGTGAACACAAACTTAAAATAATTAACTAAATGTGGCAGTCAAACCCGCAATTGCAAACATCTACCAGCTGATTTGTAAATAGGTATTGGCTCAATGGATTGGAACCAGGAAGAGTACTTAGGTTATTCTATTGTTCAGTCATCTTTGGTCAGTCATTATTTTGATAACGTGCCAGTTTCCCCCTTAAGAATATGGAGTTAATAAGACCTGTCCTGCCTCTGTCAAAGTGTTGAAGATAGAGTCAAGGCATGTATGGGACATTACAGCCCCTTGGAAAATATAAAGTGCTATGTACTTACATTGTATCCAAAAGAGCAGCAGTAAAAATGTAATCATTACTGTGGAATAAAATATTTATAAAAATATAAACTTTTGATAATATAATGGAACACTATTAGTGAAAAAAATTTGAATTCAGATTTTTTGCTTTATTTATTTATTATTTTTAAAATAATATTTTTCAATTACGGTTGCCATACAATATTATATTGCTTTTAGGTGTACAACACAGTGATCAGATATTTATGCAACTTGCAAAGTGATCACCGCAATAAGCCTCGTTTTGGGCTTCTTTACTTTATTATAATCATCAACTTGATAATACTGTGGCATTTATTCACCCTTATTTTTTCTTGATCTAGAGATATTCAAGAACAAGATTTAAGAATTTTGAAGTTGCAAGCTTGTGGTAAATACCCATTAAGTATTTACAAAGTGCCGATGCCTTTAATGTATTGTTTTATTTGATCCTCCTTAATCCTGGGAGATAGTATCATGATCCTCAATTTGCAAGTGAGGAAATGAAAAAAAAAAACTAGTTGAAAGTCACATGGTAATTGGTCAAAATAACACTCACACAAACGTAGCCTTAAGACTCCAGATATTTTACTTCCTTTCCAACTTCTTAAAATGTAAAGAAAATATTCCAGCTTAAAAACATAGTATTACCCTTCCTGGAAATATAAAGGTAATAAAAGTAAATAAAACAACCATCTTTAAGATTTTCCTGGTTCAATCTTTACTTGCCATGGATGAATGGCTATTCATAATGTATCTTCAAGCATTAAGTTCAACATTTAGGCATTCAGTTAAACCTTGCTGTGATTTGACTCACATGGGAAATTTCATTGCTTCTATAATAACATTGGGATTTATACTCTGTTCATTATCTGAGCAGACATATTTATCTTTTTCAGTTTTATAATGTCCCTATGTACTTTTCTAGGGCAGATGGACCACCACAAGAAATATCCTATATAATAAAAGGCCAGGGACCATAAGCATAACGACTGGAATGACCACTTGACCAGTCGCCATGAGATGCACCTATCGGTCCCTCCCACCCCGGCCCAAAGCAGCAGCTCACGGCGATGGTCAGGGCGGCCTGTGGCTCCTGGCAGCAAGCAGGCAGGGTGGCGAGCTGCAGCAAGCAGCGGCGAGGTATGCACGCATGATTTTGTGTGCTGGGCCTCTAGTTTTTAATAAAATCGTATAGAACCTGGTTATCAGCCTCCTACGTTTGCCCAGTGGTTTGTGTGTCTGCAGCCTTCATATGGTTTCCAGCTTCGACAATTCACCAGGATTTTTTTTAAAGAGCCCTGTGTCAATTAGCTTTTTCTGGCATAATAAATGACCTCACAACCTAACAGCTTAAAACAACATTTATTTAGTTCTTTCTAGGGCAGATGGACCACCACAAGAAATATCCTATATAATAAAAGGCCAGGGACCATAAGCATAACGACTGGAATGACCACTTAACCAGTCACCATGAGGTGCACCTATTGGTCCCTCCCACCCTGGCCCACGAGCAGCAGCTCACGGCGATGGTCAGGGTGGCTTGTGGCTCCTGGCAGCGAGCAGGCAGGGTGGCGAGCTACAGCAAGCAGCGGCGAGCTACGCACGCATGATTTTGTGCGCTGGGCCTCTAGTTTTTAATAAAATCGTATAGAACCTGGTTATCAGCCTCCTACGTTTGCCCAGTGGTTTGTGTGTCTGCAGCCTTCATATGGTTTCCAGCTTCGACAATTCACCAGGATTTTTTTTAAAGAGCCCTGTGTCAATTAGCTTTTTCTGGCATAATAAATGACCTCACAACCTAACAGCTTAAAACAACATTTATTTAGTTCTTAAGTCTGTGGATCAGCTGAATGATTTTTCTGATCTGGGCTGGCCTGGCTAGTCTTTGCTGGGCATCCTCACAGGTATGGAGTCAGTTGTCTGGCTGGCTGGTGGCTGGCCAGTTTCACTGAGATATCTCGCAGCTGGCAAACTGGGGGAACTTCTTAAATTACCAAGAGCAATTTTCACTTCCTGCTCTTTAGTTTCAATCAGCATGATACCAACTATGTAATGGATCAATGTGCAGTCCTGTAGAACAGAGAGGTGAACTAGTTCTACCATAAAGTAGACTATGAGAAAGGGCTGAGGGCTGATGTAGCTAGAGCTTGGATAGTGAAAATGTATTGCTGGTTGTGTCAGGTGAAAGAAAATGATCTTTACTAAGAGATGTAGAGAAGAAAGAACATTTTCCAGACCAATAACTACGTGGCAGGTACCAGGAGATGTGGTGATTTGTCTTACAACCGTGGTTACCAATGGAGTGGTAGTGGGGAGGGAAGGGAAGGAGTACGACCAAGAAGACATTAACAATATCTGGAGATATTTTCGGTTGTCACAACTGAAATAGAGAGTGCTTCTAGTATCTAGTGGGTAGGCCAGGAATGCCGGGAAACACCCTACAATTTACTGAACAGGCCCTCACGACAAAGAATTATCTGTCCAAAATGTCAATAGTGCCAAATTTAAGAAACCTTGATCTAGAGAAAAACTGAACAGGAACAGAGCTGCAGTTGGAGTCAATGCCGGGTTAAGTTCACAAGAATCTACTGTCACCTTCCAGGATGCATCTGTTTCTTGCACTGACCAGATAAGCAATTTGAAAGATAACTATTTACTAGCTAAGCAGCAATAACAAATTAGAAAATATAGACTGAAAAATATCAGCCAATACTTGACTGGTGGAATATTGCAGGATTTTCTGACAATGCCTACTCAAGATTTGCAGTCATACATTTCGTCTCTTTATGAAGTTTTAAGATATATCTGTCTTTAACACTAAGTAACAGCATGGACTGACAGGTCCTTGGGATTAGTGTATAATAAGTGTTAAAATGAGATTTTCTGAAAGTCATATTAGCTTTATTAAATGTATAATGAAAGCAAACATTTCATTTTGCTTGTGTGTTACATGTTATGTGACATGAATATGATTATAAATGTATGTACTTTGTAAATACATAAATATCTTTAGAGGAGGTACTGTGTATGTATTACTTCCTAGGGCTGTTGGAACAAAGTATCACAAACTGAGTTGCTTAAAACAACAGAAACTTAATTGTGTTATAGTTGGAGGCTGGAAGTTGGAAATCAAGGTGTTGGCAGGGCCATGCTTCTTCTGAAACCTACAAGGGGAAACACTTCCTTGCCTCTTCCTGGATCCTAGCAACATGCTGGCAGTCCTTGGCATTCCTTGGCTTATACCTGCAGCACTTTAATATGTGCCTTCATCATCACATGGCATTCCTTCCTCGTGCATCTGTGTCTCTTCTCCTCTTCTTATAAAGACATCAATCATATAAGAATAAAGGCCCCATTCAATATGACCTCATCTTAAATAAATGCATCTGCAATCATCCTGTTCCCAAATAAAATCACATTATAAGGTACCAGGACTTAGGACATCATCCTATATTTGAGGGAGGGCAGTGATGACAAATTCCACTCATAGCAGTAGATATGGTCAAAACTTTTGGAAACCCTGTCCTACATATTGTTATTTCTGAGACTACTCCATCTCTGAAAGCTCGGTTATAAATACTGCCCTGTCTTATTTCCTCCTCATCCTCACTCATTCTGGCTTTCCTACCATAAAAATATTCAACATTTCAAGTGCTTCAGTCCATAGTCCTTTCACCTTTTCGTTACCCATCAGAACCTTTATGGTTTTGCTTTTTCTCCTCCATTCCTTCCCTCCTTCCCTCCTTCCTTCCTTCCCTTCCTTCCTTCCTTCCTTCCTTCCTTCCTTCCTTCCTTCCTTCCTTCCTTCCTTCCTTCCTTCCTTCCTTCCCTCTCTCTCTCTCTCTCTTTTTCTTTTGTTTCAGGTGTATTCTTTCAGGGTTGTGGTCTCCACTGATTGATTGGCTGGAACCAGGGCAGGAGATCATTATTCAATGCAGCTGATCCTGACCTCATCCTGGGCTGGTTTTGGAGCTGAAGTACAACTGAGGCCTAGATTTTATCTCTAGATGTTTCTTCCTTTTTCAACACATTCTCAAATTACAACCACACTATTGCAAAAAGTCCTTTCTCTCTCTTTTTAACAAGCTCCTATAGCAGATGCCAAATCTATTACATTCTTCTATCCTCTTACTCAGCACTTGTATCTGAGTAGGTAAATATGGATGGAAACTATAACAAAATCAAATTTCCTGGGCATTCTTCAAATTTATCACCACAAATCTCAAATGGGCACTGTCAGACAATCCTGATGTACTTCTTCAGTCAATTGTCTCTCACACATTCTGAGACAATTTCATACCTTCTCATTTTGTTGTTGGACCTCCACCATTCCCCCCACTCTCCTCTGATGACCATGATTCTTATTTCATTGATAAAATGGAAGCAATCAGCAGAAATCTCCTGCACATTTGCAATACCACATTTACCAGCAGGTCTATCTCTGTGTTCATGTATGCCAACTTCGAACCTGTTCAGATGGGAGAATTTCCATTGCTTTTATATAAGGCCAATTTCTTTTCATAATCACATCTCTAATCATACCCTCTCTCATCTTCCTCATTGATTTAACCTTTTCCATTATGTCATTTTCATCAACAGGTAATCATTTAAAAATCATTCCTTGACTCACACCTCCCTTTAGCTGGTGTCCCATTATTTTTAGTGTCTATTAATAGGAATTACCTTCAAAATTATTGTGTCATCCTTCTGTCTCTACTTCCTCAGATTCTACTCTCTCTTCCACTTACTTTTCACTCAGTCAGCCTTTCTTCCCCAATCCTTCATTAAATCATCTCATGAAAGAAACCACTAACTCCTACCTTGATATACCACGAAAATATTCAAACTTATCGATCACTTCAATCCATAGAAAGCTCACATTTTTTCATTGCCCACCAGGGCCCTTATTGCTTTGTCTGTGTTCTCATTCAATGTATTCTGAAATTAGAGCAACATTTAAATATATA
>NW_005366834.1:7229145-7248112 GCF_000412655.1 Myotis brandtii
ATATATTTATTTCAGAGAGGAAGGGAGAGAGAGAGAGAGATAGAAACATCACTAACAATAGAGAAGCATCAATCAACTGCATCCTGCATGCTCCCTACTGGGGATCGAGCCCAAAACCTGGGCATGTGCCCCGATGGGAAATCAAACCATGACCTCCTGATTCATAGGCCGATGCTCAACCACTGAACCATGGCAGCTGGGCTAGAACCACATTCTTGAAAATACTCCTTTATATCTCTCTCCCTTAAAACACTCATGTAGCAGACCTCAAACCTTGTTAAATCTACTGTCTTCTCATTCAGCACCTAAATCTGAGTAGTTAAATATAGATTTAAAAATGACAAAATCAAATTTACTGGATTACTTCAAATTTATAACCACAGTTATCACATGGGAATTATATTAGATTTCATCATATTTAAATCTCTGTAATATTGGATATCATTGACCCTTCCCTCTTTGACACACATTCTTCTCTAAGCATATTTTTAGACTTGTATATTCAATTGTTTACTCAATCTCCCCACTTGGATGTACAAAAGATATCTGAAACTTATTTGTCCCAAATCTTCCTCTGCCCTAACCTTTGCCAATATTAATAAATAACACCACCATCAATTCAGTTGTTTCAACCTTATATCTAGGAATTAACCTTGGTTTTTTTTTTGTTCCCAAATATTCCATAATTTCAATCTATATGCTAGTATATAAAAGCCTAAGTGACTGGCCAGTAGCTATGACATGCAATGACCACCAGGGGCAGACGCTCAATGCAGGAGCTGCCGAGCTGCAGTGACTTGGCAGCTACGGTTCTCGGATGACACACCCAGAACCAGAGAGGAGGGAGCCTGATTCCGGGGTGCGTCACCTGAGAACTGCCCTCTCACAATCCGGGACCCCTAGGGGGATGTTGGAGAGTCAGTTTTGGCCCAATCCCCACAGGCCAGGCCGAGGGACCCCACCAGTGTACGAATCCATGCACTGGGCCTCTAGTACAATTTATTGCTCCATCTCTAAAACATACTTGAAATTTGGTCACCTCTCACACAACACCTGCTCTAGTCTAATAAAACATCTTTTGCCAGGACCATTGCAATAACACTTTAATAGGAGCATTGAAGGCTGCTGAAACAAAGAAAGAATTTTACTTCAAAAAATCAGACCTATGGCTTTAGCTAGTTTGGCTCAGTGGATAGAGCATTGGCCTACAGATCAAAGGATCCAGGGTTCAATTCCAGTCAAGGGCATGTACCTTGGTTGCAGGCTCCTCCCTGGCTCGAGCCCTGGTTGGGGCTTGTGCAGGAGGCAACCAATTGATGTGTTTCTCTGACATCGATGTTTCTCTCTGTCTTTCCCTCTCCTACTCTCCCTGAAAATCAATGGGAAAATGTCCTTGGGTGAGGATTAAAAACAACAACAAAAAAATCAGACCTATAGATATTCTTTTTGTTCCCTCTCCCAAAACAATAGAAAGTTCTAAACTTTTGAGCCCCAAGATACTTAAGGAGCATAGTTGACTGTTGTCAGATTCACTTACCCACGTGTTTTATGGTATTTCATATATCTTACCTATAATATTTTATCAAATATAGAATCACGTAATCTCAAAAAATGTGAGTTTAAAGATAAATTTAACTATGGCCTAATCTCTCAGATTATGTCGCAAAGCTCAGAGATTTTAAAGGACCCTTTCAGGACCACAGAGCTCATGAGCCCTAGTGTTCATCCAGAGACCATGTACCAGGATCCTCCTTTCAATGCTCTTTCTACTACCTCAAAAAATGACTTCTTCCTCACATGTATATGCATAGGTGAACTCATGATTACAATATATTTCTTTTCTAACCACCCTAGAATAATTCCTATAGCTCTTTGGTGGTACTTTGTGTGTGAAAACGGCACAAGAAGAAAGACAAGTATTGTAGGTACAATGTCAAATGAAAGTTTCTGGTTAATTTAATTCTCCCTTCTCAATATACTCAGAGCATCCTCTGAGCTGTTAGAACTTTGTGTAAATAAAGACAGACTTGTAATATAGAAAACCTTCAGCATTTCTTACTCAGGGTCCAGCCACCAATCAATTAAGTTCCAAACTGCCCAGGAACCCTTCCTTTAGTAACCCTGGAGACACCCCCCAAGTGGCAAGCAATGCATTTTAAACACATTTCAATTGGGCCCCTGCAGCTGACTGTGGGCCTCTTTCTTATTTGTGTGAAGTTTCTGACTGTCTGCTTATTTTATCCCACCATATGGGCTAAATTACACCTTCCTTTAGATATGTAATTTAAATCACCTTTCCTGTCCAGCAGCTTGTCAGAATTTGGCCACCTGTAGAAGCCTAAAGAGATTACATGCTGAAAATACTGAGCTTTATGCCAATCCCAACTTCTGCTCTTGAGCCTGAGGCTCGGTAATTTCACAACTCAACATTTCAACAAACATTTATTGATGATTCGAAAGTACTGTGTGAATCGCTCTGGAGGATATGGAGGTGAATTTTACCTTCATCCTCCAGAGATGCACCATCTGGAGAACACATATGTGCTTGACACCACATGAGGTTGACTGTGATACAAGCCATGGTAGAAGCACAATTTGAGGGATGGAATTCGGATGAGCTCCTGACAGACCCATGACATGTCGAATGCTAGCATGGGATGGGGAGGGTTGTGGGGTGTGCTAGGGAATGGAAGAATTACCACTGTCATTGAAGTGAAGGTTTGCATGTGTGTTGGGAGGGTACAAGGCTAGAAAAGAAGTTAGGAAACAAATGATAAAGTGCCTTGAACTTCAACCTTCAGGCTGTGGCCCATATTCTGATTGTAATGGTGACTTATTAAGTTTTGATCCGGAGAATGATACCACCATGACTGTGTTTTATGAAGACAAGGTGCATGAGGAGGAGAATTTAGAATAGAGAAAACCTGGAGACACAGATGGTAATAAGTTGTTGTAGATAAGGTCTGTTGTCTCTTGCTTTCTTGTGCACCAAGCACTCATGATCTTTTCCTTTGAAAAAGTTCCTCTGTTTCTCTTTGGAGGAAAATTCTCCCAACCAATGCACTTCAAGTGTCATTGACTCAACTTTTGCTTCAGTTGTGGACATTTGACTTATGTGGCATCCAAAGGAAAGTGTGTTCCCCTAACTATAAATGACTGGTTTTATAATAAGTATTAGCGACCCAGTGCATGGATTTGTGCACATTGAAAGGAAATAAGTAACTTAATAAAAAATTCAAGTAAGGAGTATCAAACTCAAGACTTGAACCAAGGTTCTTTGATCTTGTATGTGTTGCTCTTCCTACAATATTATATAACCGTCTGATCTTACCAGTTACATGAGATGAGCTATATCACTCTTGAGCCCTTGATTTGTATGAAATGTGTGATAAAAGAAATACATAAGCAAACAAAACCCATGGAATTACTCATTATTCATTGTCTGACAAAGGCAAGAAATCCAAATATTTGCAGAGACCTACCTTTCCATAGGAACTAAATGAAAGAAAATAGGGATTTCTTTTTAAGGGCCACCAAATTACAAAAAAAAGTAACTTTAAACTACAGATTGCAAAACATGCAGAAAAACTGATCAAATGCATGATTCTCAATTTGTCACTGTCATAGGCTGAGCACATAAATATTTAATGTTTGCTTGGTACAAGTGTTTATCGATGAATCTAAGATAATCTATATATATAAAGAGCCAGGGGCCATTACAACCGAATGGACGACCGAACAGTCTGTGTGGGGCGACCAGGCTGGCAGGTGGGGCAGTGAGGGATGACCAAGCTGTAGGCAGGTAAGCAGCTAGGAGCCAGCAGCCCCAGATTGTGAGAGGGATGTCCTGGATTAAAGAGGGTGCAGGCTGGGCTGAGGGGACCACCCCCTGCAGGAATTTCATGTACCGGGCCTCTAGTATAATATATACATTTAACTTTAGTGATTTATCTGAATGCAGGAATGGCACCTGGGCAATCTGGAAAATATGTTCTTCAAATACCACTAGAGGCCTGGTGCACAGATTCATGCACAATGAAAGAAAATTAATTCAAATAAATATTTTAATATCACTATTCGCCCTTTCTCTATAATTGAAGTGTCAACCACATTCATGATTGACAATGACATATAGAAACACACACATACGATTGGCACCAGAAAGAGCTTTATATGTATCGTGCATGCATGAGTCAACTTAGCCATTTATATATATATATAGAATAAACTTGCCTAATTAGACCTGCTTTCTGATTTAGCTAAACTTTTTCCATTCCAGTGAAGCACCCCAACTTCTCTTTCAGATAACTGTCAACAACAAAGTAAATATCAACATGAAGCTGATTATTATTGTCGATCATGCAGGGAGAACAAAGGGTAAATAAAATATTTAACTGCAGCAGTGTTTGTGCAGTGAGAAAACCTGAAGTCATTTTCAAGGTCCACCATTTCTTACTTCTTTTCAGTTGGGTCAAGTTTCTAAACTTTCTAAATCTCCATTTTCTGGCTAATGAAAAGAAAATAGTATTCTACCAAGTCTCCTATCTGCCTACTCCAGGACTTCTGTGAGGATCAAATGAGATGAGGCATGGGAAAATGCTTCACAGACATTTGGTTAAAGTGTGAAATGTTTGCACCTGGCTATGAAGCAAGTCATGTTCCTGGGCTGAAGAAATTGCAAGGAAGCTAGTCATTAGGGAGAGGAAGCTGGGTGTTGCTATGGGACGTCATTATCTGGGGCCGCATTTTGCGCCATTGGATCTAGGCAGAGTTGGCTGTGATTTGGTGGGCTGTCGCTCCAGGGTGGTGGCGGGGCCTGTATCCCACTTGGGGGAAACTGAGTGTTGCTTTGTCCGCAATGCCATTTCTTTGTAAATGGCCAGTGTGCCTCATGTCAGCTCCTGCATTGAGCTCCTGCCCCCTAGTGGTCAGTGTGCATCATAGTGACTGGTCGAACAGTTGGAAGGACACTTAGCATAGTAGCCTTTTATATATATATAGAATTTTATTATGTGAGCAATTTGCAGAACTTGATTGATCTTATCATGATGAAATTTTCTGTCATGTATTTACAGCATCTGTGCGGTTAAAGTGGGACTTCTATGTTTTAGGCATCGTAGGGAGTGAAACAAATTTTCCACAGCTCTGAAATGGTCAGTGCTTGGCTTATGTTTTTATGACCCATAAGTTTACCCAACCCACCTCAGCAGCAGTATTAGCACCTGATGAAATGTGTTAACCAGGTGAAATGTAGACTCACAACACAGAACAATGATTGCACTAGGAGATCTTGGTTCATAGAAAATTACTCCTTTTTTCACATGGTAAATCTCAAGTATAAAGTACAAACTGTAAGTAAAAATTGCCATTTCTCTCACAACATAAAGAAGACAGTTAAATTAGTCTGTACTTCATGCAAAAATCCTCCTTTGATAGGCACATTAACTTTGGTGGTCTTAACACTTCAATTTCAAATTAAGTGTCTATATGGGGCAATTTTCTCAATGTTGAAATGTTTTCTAAATATGAAGCATGATTATACTGATTTGACATTCTCTCAGCAATATGTTTAACAAATATACAACTGAGAGACTTTTTTAAGTCAATTCACATAAGTTCTATTACTAATTACATTTTTCCAGCATTTAGCACGTCTGGAGAGTATCAATTCCAACATACTTTGTCAACTGAAATAATAAATAAAGATTTCCCCATTGTAGCAATACTATACTAACTAAACATTTTGACTCTTATTTGTTTATACTGCAATGAATTTATTCTCTTACTATTGGGGATCTTTCCCCTTCTAAATGCCCAACTTTGATTGTAGAACTTGTATAGACTATTTTACTGTCTCTCTAAGCTCAAATTTCCAACTTCCTGAATTAAAATTATATTTTTTTAAGTTTTCAGGAACATGTATCCCTCTCAGATATCCCCTCTCATATACAAAGGTGAGACATGCTTTGCCTAGTCCTTGACTGGCACAGGAGGAATAAAAAGAGTTTAGATTCAATGGCACCATCTATTGGAATTTCCTTGTATGCTACTTAGTACTGTTGTGTTTTTTCCCTATGGTAGGACATTATTAATGATAGTAAATTTACTATAATAGTGCACATTTCTGGTATCCAGGTTGCATACAGAGAGAAGCAAAGTAGATATGTAAATATTAAAAATTCATAAATAAGTTTAAAGATATCTTAAAAGGGGGGAGGGGCAGAATTCTGCTTCTCTGACCTCTGCTATAAATTGGATGTTTGTGTCCCCTCAAAATTCAGTTGTTGAAATCTACACCCCAATGTCATGGTGTTAGGAGGTGGGAGCTTTGGGGATGATTAGGACATGAGAATGGAGCCCTCATGAATGGGATTAGTGCCCTTTTAAAGAGGCCCCATAGAAATCCCTCATCCCTTCTGCCATCTGAGGACACAGTGAAAAGCTGGCTGTCTATAAGCCAGGAAGTGGGCCCTCACAAGACACCAAATGATCCAGCACTTTGATCTTGGATGTCCCAGCTTCCAGAATTGTGAGAAATAAGTGTCTGTTGTTTATAAGTCACCCATTCTATAGTATTTGTTATAGCAATTCAAATGGACTAAAACACCCTCCCAATATAAACAACTATAATATTGCTCAAAATATATTACAAAACCACTTCTGGCCTTATGTAACTGGCATCAAATTACAGTCATCCTTAGACAAGAAAAAATATGCAAAGTTAATACTACATCGGCTTCAGCATTCAGACCACAAGCACTTACCTCTCTATGGCACAGAGAAGTTGTACACAAGCAAAACAGAATTGAGTTTTGCTAGCCTAGCAGACTAAGATAAGACTTCCTGGCTGTTGAGTCATATAAAATTTTGTGTGTCAGGATACTTAAGAAGAGAAAGGACAGAGAGGAGCCATGAAATCTGCACAGGTTTCTCTTGAGCCCTCGGCTGGGACTGAGCTGTACATGCACCAGGAGAGACTACATAATGCCTGGCAGAGAGTGGCTTCCAGAATGAAAGCTTCACAAAGGTACAGGGATCATGCAGCTCAAAGGTAGGGGAACATCAGAGCAGCCAGGATGAAGAGACATGGTTGAGCAATTTAGTATAGAACCATGAAAGGTGATGTTTCAGGACTCCAGAGCATGCCCTAGAGAAAGGCACAAACTGTAGGAAAAAAGACAAGTCCAATACAGGTCTGCTTTAACAAAGCATAATTCTAGTCTGATAAGATCAAGAGAATGTTCCCATAATTTCATTGCTGTCAAAACAAAACTCAACACTCTTTGAAGGAAGACAACTTACCTAGACACCTTACAACAAAATATCCACAATGTTCTGCATACAGAAAAAAAAAAAAGAACAAGGTAGGCAAATGAAAACCAGCAAAATGTGACTAGCAATCAAGAAAAAAAATAGGGCCCACTGGCGTGGCTCAATGGTTGAGCATTGACCTATGAACCAGGAGGTCATGGTTTGATTCCTCCTGGTCAGGGCACATGCCCAGGTTGTGGGCTCAATCCCCAGTTTGGGGCATGCAAGAGGCAGCCAATCAATGCTTCTCTCTCATCATTGATGTTTCTATCTCTCTCCCTCTCCCTTTCTCTTGAAATCAATAACAAAATATATTTTTTTAAAAAGACTTAAAAAAAGGAAAGAAAAAATAGGCAATAAAAACAGACCCAGAAATGACCAAGGCATTGGAATTAGCATGCAGGATGTTAAAAGAAAATATTAAGACAATGAGGGACCATAAAAGAAATATCATGAGAGAAACGGTAAGTATAAATAATAACAAATGGAAGTTGTAGACTAGAGTAGCATAAAATATAAAAATTAAAAAGGTACTAGGTGGAAATGAGTGGATTGTGGGAGTACTAGTTCCAAGATGGTAGTAAGAGTTGCTCTGTGAACTCCCTACCCAGATAAACAAGCATAACTGGTGAAAATTATTAGAAAAACAAAATCATTTAAGTTCTTGAGAAATTGTCCTAAAAGCATACTAGAAACAAAATGAAAATCAAGAAAATCTACCAAAACTCCATTGCACATTGAGAGTGTATTGCATTTTGAACTACAACCCATTGCTTTCCTCATTCCTCTCAGCTCAGCATAATGGAAACTCCAGTCCATGTAGATGCAGGCAAGAACACAGGGGTCTTTCTTCTTTCAGGTCCCAGTTGAGGTCTACAGTATCGCTATGGTGTGAATGTTTGTGCCCCTCATCCCATTCAGATGTTGAAATCCTAACCACCACATGTGATAGTATTAGGAGGTGGCACTTTGGGGAGGTGTTTTAATCATGAGAGTGAATCCTCACAAATGGGATTGATGCCTTATAAAAGAGGTTCCAGAGAGGTGGTTAGCGCCTTCTGCCATATGAGGAAACCATGACAAGTCTCCGTCTCAAAGAGGGCCCTCACCTCGCCATGCTAGAACCCTGATCTCAGACTTCAGCCTCCAGAACTGTGAGAAATAATTTTCTGTTGTTTATAAGCTATCCAGTCAGTGGTATTTTGTAAAGTAGCCCAAATGGACCAAGACACGTATCTCCCCAGATAGGCAGGCCACTAGCACTTCTCATCACCTCCACAGACGTGTTGCAGAGACTGAGTCCCAGATGAGTGCATCTGAGAGGGAAGCTCATCTTACTACTAGAAATAAAATTTGGCAAGATCAGAGGATAAAAGGTGAATATACAAATATTAATTGGGTTTCTGTATACCCCCCCCAAAAAAACCCAGAAAATTAATATTTAAATTCCATTTAAAAGAGCACCAAAAGGATTTTCCAGGAGCACCGGGTAAAGAGCACCATGAACGGGTTTCTGCAGTGGCCGCAAGATGCTACTGCCACGTAACCTGCAGGAACAGGAAGGCTTTGAGGGGTATGGTGAGAATCGCTGGTGTGTAATCAGCAAGGAAAACTTGCTCCCAGAGTCTCTGTGGGCCATATACTTGGAGGGCTTTGTGAACCCCAGCTCCCAGTCTGGCACCATTACAACACTCAGACTGCACAAAGGTAGAAAGGAGAGGGCATTGCAAAGGCTGTGCCTTCTTTGAGTCTGAGTCTGAAGACAGTGGCTGAAAAAAGGAAAAACTGCCTTTTGGGGAAAAGTATCTTGAAGTGTCAGTTTTACATTATCTGAAAAACTACCTAAATAAATTTTTTAAAAATATATTTTATTGATTATTTACAGAGAGAAAGGGAGAGGGATAGAGAGTTTGAAACATCAATGAGAGAGAAACATCAATCAGCTGCCTCCTGCACACCCCCTCCTGGGGATGTTCCCTTGCAGTACATGCCCTTGACGGGAATCGAACCTGGGACCCTTCAGTCCGCAGGCCGACGCTCTGTCCACTGAGCCAAACCAGTCAGGGCCTAAATAAATTTTTAAGGACCAGGATCTTCCATTTTCAGAACATCATACACTATCAGTGGAATAGTATAAAAAAAACAGAATATTTAAAACTAAAGCTCAAGATGGAGAAGGAACTTAAAAACAAAGAAAATTAGAAAGACAATAGCTAAACTAAAATTAGAGTATGATTTTCCTTCATGGGTTTTATGGAAAAATAAAGCTTTCACACACATCATCAAACTCCATGAATTGCCAGGTGTTATCAAAGATAAAATAGGTTTTAGGTAGCCAGGGTCACTCAAACACCTACACATTCTGGAGAATGAAAAATAAGGAAAAAAGCCATCAATACATTCTCAATATATTATGTATGACATTTCTTCTGAAAATGTGGTGGTTTTATTATTAGAACTGATTCTTTACATTTTGCTAGATGCAATGAAATTCAACCATTCACAAGATTTTTGGAATAGAAATATATTGTTGATTTTTAGTAAATAAGAGAAGCAGTAAGTAATTTATATTTTTCCCACCTTTGCTGAAACACAAGAATGCATACCAACTTACAGTGGCTGGGCTTGTGCTGCCTCTTTGTCCTGTTGGTCTCCTCTAGTCTCCTTTAAAGATTTCATAACTGCTCGTACTTACTCCACCTAGACAGAGAGATCACAGTGTTAACTGCAGAATTAAGTACTAGCCTCAGGCATTTTTGTCACCACCAATTCTGCTGGACACAATGTCACATGTTAGGCCTCATACGCAGTGTACATTTAACCATAAAGGCTACTTAAAAGTCCAACATCAATGGTTAATTTAAAAGCTAAATTAAACTGAAGAGTTAAAAAGCATTGCAAATATTAATACCAATTCATTTATGTATATACCACTCATTTTTACCAAAACTCTCAAATTTGTTTTTGATGAGCTAGCATGGATCAATAACTACACTTTTGTAATAGTTACATCCATGTGGAATTACGTTCCAAGATTTAAACACTGCCCAACTTTTAAGTTTTTTCTACAATAATTTTTTTAATGCAAGTGGGACTTAGTAATCTTGAAATAAAATAGTATTTGCCTTCTCAACTAAAAAATATAGCATCATGCACTACTGGTGGGAATGCAGACTGGTGCAGCCACTATGGAAGATAGTATGGAGTTTCCTCAAAAAAATTAAAAATGGAACGCCCATTTGACCCAGTGATCCCACTTCTAGGAATATATCTCAAGAAATCAGAAACACCAATCAGAAAGGATATATGCACCCGTATGTTCATGGCAGCACAATTTACAATAGGTAAGATTTGGAAACAGCTTAAGTGCCCATCAGCAGATGAGTGGATTAGAAAACCATGGTACATCTACACAATGGAATACTAAGCTGATGTAAAAAAGAAGGAACTTTTACCATTTGCAACAGCATGGATGGACATGGAGAGCATTATGCTAAGGCCCAGTGGTCGGCAAACTCATTAGTCAACAGAGCCAAATATCAACAGTACAACGATTGAAATTTCTTTGGAAAGCCAAATTTTTTAAACTTAAACTATATAGGTAGGTACATTGTTATTAACTTAATTAGGGTACTCCTAAGGCTTAGGAAGAGCCACTCTCAAGGGGCCAAAGAGCCGCATGTGGCTCGCAAGCCACAGTTTGCCGACCACAGTAAGCGAAATAAACCAGTTAGTGAAAGATAAATATCACATGATCTCACTCATCTGTGGAATATAACAAACGACATAAACTAATGAACAAAAATAGATCCAGAGACAGAGAAGCATCGAATAGACCATCAAACCTCAGAGGGAAGGCGGAGGAAGGTGGGGAGGGAGGTAAGAGATCAACCAAAGGACGTGTATGCGCGCATATAAGCATAAGGAATGGGCACAGACACTGGGGCAGTGGGGGCATGTCCTGGGGGGCAGGAGTGGCCGGAGAGGGGTTGATGGGGGGAAAAGGAGACATACTGGTATGTAATAATTTAAACAATAAAAAAATATATAGCATGAAAATATAATACTTAGTAATAGATTTAACAAAAAAATGCATAATATTTTTATTGAAAACAACAAAGCATTGCTGAGAGAAATAAAAAAAAGATTTAAATGAGTATAGAGAAAAATTCATATTCATAGATTGGAAAATAGGATTGTTCCCATGTCCTTTTTCCTGAAATTGATCTATAGATTTAACGAAGTGCAGGTATAATTTGACAAGCAGATTTTAAAATTTATATGGAAATGAAAAGAACCTAGAAGAGGAAAAAAAAACCTATCTTGAAGGAAGAGAACATAGTTGCAGGACATATACCCCACTTGATTTAAAGACTTACCATGAAGCTACAATAATCAAGATAGAGTGATTTTGGCAAAATAGATAAATATATCAATCAACTAAAATCCAGAATCCAGAAATACACACACACACACACACACACACACACACAATGAATTTTCTTTTAAGAATAATGTGAATCTACTAGATGGGGGAAGAAAATCTTTTCAAAAATAATTTTGGAACAATTGGATAGATATATGGACACCATTTAAGATGAAAATAGGCCTAAACTTTAAACAATAACTATAAAGCTCCTCAGATAACACTTTAGCAAATATCTCATGATGTCGGGGTAGGCAAAGGGTGCTTAGGGACATAAAGCATGAACCACTACATTAAAAAAAGAAGAAATTGGACTTCATCAAAATTTAATGCTTCTACACTTTAGGAAATACTAGGAAGATAACGAAAAGACAGATCACATTTGGGTGGAAATTATATCTATCATCTATCTTACAAAGGACTTGAATCCAAAAATTACAAAGAATATCTACAACTCAATAATAAAATATTAAACATAGATATAGAATACAGAATGTATTCTATACAGAATGTATAGAATACATCCAACATAGATTCTAAAACACTTTATAAGTAAATGCCACATAAAACAGTGCTGCTGTTTTATGAAAGTGATGAAATGCTAAACAGGCAAGGAGCCAGCCGAAAATCTAGAAGGCTACTGTAGCTATTTGAATGCCTGAAGTTATAAGTGCTTTTATTCAAGTATTTTTAAAGTGTGAATGATATCCCCAAGGATGTTAGGAATGTTACAGAGCAAATATTTAGAAAATGAACCACAATCTCTTCAAGCAAGATTCCAAATTAGCCAGGAATGACAGAGTAGAAGGACTCTGAACGGGAAGCTGAGGCACCTGTGGTCTAGGACCAGCAATGCTGTTTAAAGTTTTACTGTGCAAAATCGGCCAAAACAAAGCGTCACTGAACCTCATTTTTCTTTTGTAAAACATGGACTTTGGACAAGAGAACCCCTAATATTTCTTCCAAATAAAAAATCCTATTATTTATTCAT
The DNA here is from genome assembly GCF_000412655.1 of Myotis brandtii. Taxonomy (NCBI): domain Eukaryota; kingdom Metazoa; phylum Chordata; class Mammalia; order Chiroptera; family Vespertilionidae; genus Myotis; species Myotis brandtii. The sequence goes on from NW_005366834.1 coordinate 7,241,874, forward strand.
CCATTCATTTATTTCATTTATTTATCAACCATTTGTTGGTGCCTACTATCTATATTTGCTAAGCAGAGGCTAATAAAATAATCTCTACGCTGCTGGGCTCAATCCAGTGGAGAAACACAGATAAACAAGTGGAGACATTTGTAAACTGCTAAATGAATTCCGATACAAACACTGCCCAAGGAAGGGCTGAAAGTTCTTGGTAGGTCCAGAAGCAGCAAATGGTCCCACGTGGGAGTGAGGGGCTGTGCTTTAAATCTGCATAGTGTCACTCAAGGAACACTGACACATTATTAGAAAGACAAGGATTTTCCAGGCAGCTTGTCTAAAGGATATGGAGGAGAGTTAGCTTGTCTAACTAAAAGAAAAAATAAATACAGTCTTCCCTGCTGAAAGTAGCTATCACTCCCATCTCCCTCTCCCTTTGAAACGCAGAAGATGGAGTTCAAGTAAGATAGAAATAAATTTAAAATAATAATGTTTCAAAAGGCATGTGGGGTTGGATCTGTAATGACTTTCATACAACTAAACCTGTTCTTTTATTCCTGTTTATGTTGGCAAGCTCACAGTAAGTTGAACTGGCAAAAAAATTGGCAGTGTAACATTTTGGGACACCAACATAATAAATTGGCTGAATATTAAAGCAGGTCAGTTAAATCTATTCTGTTTTATAGCTGAACCATTTGAGCTATAGTCTACAATATATAGTATATTTATTTACATATACTCCTTTTATGGAGTACCTTTGTATTCTCAGAACTGCTGCAGATAAACGCTTACTTAGGTATGCATTTTGGAATACTTTTTGGGAATACATTTTCAGTTCACACCACAGTTTTATAATATCTTCAGATTAGCTAATGGCCAAATATAGGAATAAAGATTCAGTGCACTTATCAGACAGACGTGGCCAGAAAAGCAGAAATTATGGTAGGTATTTTAACAGGAAGGGGAGTAATGCACAGAATTACAGTCTTACACAATTATTTCAAAGCCAAGGAGGGTAAACATAGCATCAACCAATCAGAAAGTAGAAGGATCCCAATAAACCTGCACCAATGCCCTATGCTTCTTGCAGCATGGCTGAAAAACACTGAAAGCCACTGGCAAAACCCCATAGCTGCCATCTGCAGATGACCAGCTGGTCCTGGAGAACAATGGCTTCTCTCTATCCTCCACTCCCAAATCTTGCACAAATGCCTCCCATTGGCAGAATTTAAAGCAAATCCCTATTGGCCAGTCAATCTGGTTAATGTGGCTTCCAAACTGTCACTGTTACGTGCTAGAGTTTAAAAGAATAGGGATTGTGATGTATATCAAGACAGTCTCTTGTTTGATTCTTCATACATATATCAATAAAGTTCCAAACAACACTATTATGCTTTTGACTATATCCCTTGACCTAATGAAGATATGCTCACACTCTCCTTTAAAAGGTAATTTACAAAAACCAAAATATTACTGTATCCATTACTGGATATGCATCCTTTTTCAGCTCAATCACAGTCCCTATTTTATATCCTGTAATTTGCAGACTACACTGTAAGTTTAAGTAGCATGAAAATTTCTTACATAAACTAGAAGAGCAAGGAGAAAACTAATCTAATATAATGTATACATAATACAGCGAGGAAGAATATAAGCATAGTTACTATAGTCCTTTATTCTGCAACTTATCATAAAGCTATAATTGCTTTAGAAATTTTTCTATGACCCATGCCATATTCACTTTGTCCACAGTGAGCATCTCAGGTGGATGTGGACTTTTGCCTGGCAGAACAACCCTAAGCTTCATTCCTGAGTGGTCCAAGTTATTGATAGTCATGCCTTTATTGGGTAGCTGTGATATTTCTTTAACAACATTGAAAGCATTAAGAGGCACACTCACACAGTGCCCTGCATTTTCTGCATACTGCTCTCAACCTACTGGTGGCATCACCCCTACTTCCCCTTACTGATCAGGATTAGTCACCCACCAGTATAGTATTTCCCTTCTTTGTTGTTATTTCAGTGGCATTGAAAGTCCAATATGGCTAAATTGCCATCTGAACTTCAAGGTCAATGCAGCCCCTATAGAAACTCTCCTTCTTGGGAACCAAGATCTTGGTATCTGAAAATCCCAAGGTTATGAGGACAGGAAACATAACTTTTGAGGAAACCTTATTAAGTGAAAAGATTGAGAAGAATTATGTCCATTTCCATTCCTTGTTTCTCAGACCTGTGATATCCTATTGTAGGAGAAATTTACCATATTATGTACATAGACATAGGTATTAGATTTAGCTCCTGCTAGGTATTGTCTCCTAGCTAGCATAAAGCGAAATCTTCAGCAGGCTATTCAATTTTCCTATTAGACTCGCTTCTATTATTATAAAACTATTTCTTTGGTTGCAGGTGGTGAATTCATTGCCACCATGATCATAAAGTTATAATTAAATCTATAGGTGATGTTACAGGCAGAAGCACTGAGAACACAGAGGCTTATTTATAACAAGAAGAAGTATCTATTCCAGTGAGCACACAGCACTACCCCTTCCATGATAAAGGAGGTCCAATGTAAGCACCTGGCATCAGAGGGTTGGTAGTTGCTCTGGAAAATTATGCTATATCCATGTTAGTGTTGGTCTCTGCCGTTGGCAGGCTGGACACCCAGCAATGATCATGACCAGATCACCCTTGGTAATGGAAGCCCATGTTTTTAATTCAAGTCATCACCTCAATCCTATTGCCACGGTGTTTAGTTCATGGGCACTGAGGTGGCTGGGAAAGATGCTGATTGACAGTCACAGTGAGTAACCTTTAATTAGCATTCTCAGGGGAAAAAAATATTTTCATAAGCTCGTGCCCTCTGAGAGCTCCATTCCTATACCTCCCTGTCACCTATCCTACAGAATAATTTCATCCCAAACCCTGACTATCTGGCCACATTGTTAGATATTACTCATGAATTAGTATGAAACCTTGTCCCTAGCCACTCTCCTCTCATGCACAATAAAAGACAAGATGCTTGGAGTTCCTTCCACTGAAAGTATTTCTCTTCCCCGCTGCCTTCAGGGCACTCCCTGAAGGAGCTATGAAGCTACAGCAGTCCAGCTGTGACTAGTGCCAGCATATCTTGAGGAACCAACTTAAACCAACATTCTCAGTCAATGGTAGAGGAAACTGACTGTGAGGAGGCAGCATGAGTTGAAGGAGAGGTAGAAATGCATTAGGAATGGTTTCATGAGTTATTTGCTCATTGAATTAGCCTTCAGAACCTACTTAAGGTTGACCTTGTTTGCATGCCACTTCCACTTGAAGACAAGTGCTTCCATGCCGGCACATCATTCAGTGCCATTTTGTGATTTGATATATCAAACCAACCATTTTATAATCATGTGATCATGTTCTGTCCCATGACCAGGAAATTAGTCCCTACCAGGGCCCTGTAGCAAACCAGAAGTTGTTTCTTTTTTATTGTTGATACTATTACAGATGTTCCTCATTTCCTCCCACATTGCCCACTTCTACCCTGCCTCAGCCCCAGCCCCAGCCCCAGCTCCACCCCTGGCCTTCACCACACTATTGTCAGTGTCCATGGGCTATTCATACATGTTCTTTGGTTAATCTCTTCATCTTCTTTCATCAATTCCCCTCCATCCTCCTCCCCTCTCACAGTTGTCAGTCTACTCCATGTTTCCATGCCTCTGGTTCTATTTTGCTCATCAGTTTATTTTATTCATTAGATTCCACTTATACGAGAGATCATATGGTATTTGTCTTTCTCTGACTGCTTTTTCAGGAGTTCTTTCTGAAAAGGAGAAAGTTGCATGCAAAAGAGAGTATGGCTTTTCTCTGAAACCACAGGGTCTTTACAGTAAAACTCTTATGGGAGCTTGCCAATAATCCATACGCATTCCTATTTGCCCCATAGACGATGCAAGCTCCATTGGATGTCCGGGTCATAAAGGCATAGTTGGCAGAGTGGCCTGGACAAGGTAGTAGCCTTAAGGAATGCTTAGTAAGTGGGTTGGAGCAGCACAATAGTGTAGGTTGCCTCCAAAATGAAACGAGGCTTTCAAGCAGTTCATTTCTTTCTTAGGAAGAGGAAGTTGAAGTTTGAGCAACTTGTTTTTCACACTGAATGTGATATGTGATATCTCAACCAGGCCAGAGCAGTGAATTCAAAATTCACTGAGGTGGCAGGTCACTGAATTTTAATGAGGTCATCCCTCATCATTCATCATACATGTGTCTCAGCAAGGCACCTACAGCACTGTCTACAACCTGCTCATCAGATTTTCTCAGCATGATATCATCAATGTTGTGGACAGCCTTAATGTTCTGTGGGACAGTGACATGAGTTACATAATCTAATCAAGGATTAGCTGATGACAGATAACCAAAAACTGACATCGCTCCAAGATAAATCAGTTAAGCTGTATTTCTGTTTCTTTAAGGTGAAAGCAAACTGCCTCCGATGTTCTTTATTACTTAGCTATGATAAAAGACATTTTCTAGATGAACTAGCTGAATACCTAGAAATTTCTGTCATTATAGGAAATATCTACTTCAGTTTACAATAATCTACTCATTCTCCAAGATCTGTCTCTCCCATGAGCCAATTAATTGAATTAAATGAGGGATGTAATAGGACTCAACTGCCAGCATCCTTCATGCTTTGATGGTGATATTAATCTCTGCAAGCTCCCCGATGTTGTTGTTTTTAGTTTACTCTTTGGTAGTGGTTTTGAGGCTTCCACTTTCCCTTCCTCCCTTAATAGCCCTGTTTCCATAAGGGAATTCTGACAGTCCCTAACTATGTCTAAGTCAAGCAGTCACACAGTCGCAAGTGTCTTCCGATGCTACTTGAAGCTAATGTTTTGTCTCTGTGTGCTATGACCTACCTTTAATCCATTTTCTATTTTCAAGGAGATCATTACTACCACCTTCAAATCTAACCCAGTCAGATAACCAATCTCCAATTCCCATCTATGAGGTTCTGTACCTGTATCAAACTTTGGTACCAAATTCCATACCCAAGAGCAGGGGTCCTCAAACTACGGCCCTCGGGCCACATGCAAATACAAATATTGTACTTGTTCCCGTTTTGTTTTTTTACTTCAAAATAAGATATGTGCAGTGTGCATAGGAATTTGTTCATAGTTTTTTTTTAAACTATAGTCCGGCCCTCCAACGGTCTGAGGGACAGTGAACTGGCCCCCTGTTTAAAAAGTTTGAGGACCCCTGCCCAAGAGAATTAATCAGGAAATCAAAACCCACCGTTGATATGTGTAGAGGACGCATAGTCACTGTAAATAACAGGTCAGAGGACAGGAGTGAACAGGAGAGGACAGGGAGCTGAGATTAGCAAGAGGAGATCAGAAGTGCTGATCCCAGAAAACAGGCACGGGATGAGTTGACATGCTTGCTGCACTACACTAGGTGGTTCTAAGAGGTCACCACAGAGCCATTGGCAACAGCCCACAGCCATTTGTCACTAGCATAGGAGCTTCTTCTCTTCTACCTTCCAAAACTCACTAAGAACATCTCAATGGCAGAATCTAAATGGGACCCTGATGACAAGGAAGTCTGGGGCTTCCCACCTGCAGCATGGAAAAGTGCTTAAAAGGCAGGATGGTACTAAGTTTCAACAGAGAGTATCTGACACAGTAACCATGGAGAGAAGATAAAATCTCAAGAATTAGACTTCTTTTCAAAATGTCTCAAACCAAATAATCTAACTGTAATCAAATATAAGTTCAATTCTATCAATTCTATCAAATCTAGATCTATCAATTAGGATAACATTCTTAATCTTTAAACTTTCATTTCCTCCTTTATAATTGGAGTTAATTATGATGAACTTTCTTAATTTTGTTGAGAGGATTGAATATACATATAGAGAACCTAAAACAGCCCTGGCTGGATGGCTCAGTTGGTTGGAGTGTCATCCCGTACACCAAATGGTTGTGGGTTTGATTCCCACTCAGGGCACATACCTAGGTTGCCTGTTTAGTCCCCAGTTGCAGCATATATGGGAGGCAACTGGTTGATGTTACTTTCTCACATTAATGTTTCTCTCTCTCTTCCTCTCTCTCAAAAATCAATGAACAGTGGAGAAACCAAGATGGCGGCATAGGTAAACACCGGAAATTGCTGCCTCACACAACCACTTCAAAAATACAACTAAAAGACAAAATGGACATCATCCAGAACCACAGGAAGGCTGGCTGAGTGGAAATTCTACAACTAGAAGGAAA
>NW_005366834.1:7250414-7276387 GCF_000412655.1 Myotis brandtii
GAACCGGGTGGAGGGGAGCTATGGGGGAGGGGGAAGAGGAACAACTGTAATAATCTGAACAATAAAGATTTAATTTAAAAAAAATCAATGAACATATCCTTAGGTGAGGATTTAAAAAAAAAGAAAGAAAGAAAAGAAAGGGAACCTAAAACAAATGTAAACAATAATTGTAGGTGAGGATTTAAAAAAAAAAAAAGAAAGGGAACCTAAAACAAATGTAAACAATAATTGTTTACAAAAATACAACATTTTTTGTTTATATGAATGTTTTATATCTAACTGCATTTCTGTTCATATTATATTTTGTACCTTTAAAAAGGTACAATTTTAGGAATAACTATCAAAATGATACAGGCAGAAAAAATAATGTGAAATAAGAAAACTCAAGGTACAATGAGATTAAATATTATATCTGTATCAATGTATCTGAACTCAGGCCATCTGCCTTGCAGTTTCTTATCTTATTTACTATAGATTTGTGATGACATCAGCACTACATTGTTGTGCCTAGTTTATATACCTTCCTGATTAAAGTAAAATCATTAATTTTGAACGCTTTGCCTTAGAAAAATGATACCATATGGATCATGAAAAAATGATTAATGTTTAGTTTTAAAGCCAGAAATTAAGTAATCATTAACTGTGATAATTCTAATTCAAGATGTAATATTTATTCCAATTCAAATCTCTTAAGGGATTTCTCCTAAAGTTAAATGGGCAAGTCACGTCATATCTTCAGACTATGTTATTGAAATCAAGATTGAGAAGTAAAATTATATATTTTCTACCTCTATAAAGAAGGCTTTATCTGATGTTAAATGGTGTACTTTATTGGGAAACTTCCCATTTTATTACCCATCTGATAATCTAAATTAGTCATCATTGAGCTATAAGCAGAACTACATATTTTATAACTTTGTTCATTTCTTTCATGTGTTTAAAGTATTTCTAATTATAGTAGTAGTCTAGAATGAAAAATGAGCAAATGTATGCATATAACTAATTGCATAATAAACTTTTATGGTCATCTATTTAATTATTTCCTTTTCCTATTTGAAACTTATTATCTGTAGTTACATGTTCCAAACGTTGATTAGGGAAACTGTTTTTCAGTGCAATGGGTTTTTATTTCCTCAAAGGAAGGCAACAAAATACAAAAGACATTTATTGTTTTCTGAAGGTAACATTTTGAATGGAAGGGGTGTTACTGAGTGATATATAAATTGCCTCTTACCATTCTGCTTCATAAATGTATTTTCTCCAATGATATCAGACCAATCAGAATGTGTATTACAAACATTTCTATCAATATGAAATGCCAGGTCAAGTTGTGTAGAGGTAAAATATAACTATAATTGGTTTGTCCCAGGATCTACTATATTATTTAAAATTAGAAGAGTGTAAGGCTAATATCTGACAGACAGAACTCTTAACATAAAAGTCATCCCTAAGAAGATCAGAATCTCTGTCCTTAAACAACATATGTATAAAATTAACAATATGGATGTGTCCTGAAATAAAGGAAGGATCACTGGTATTGGCAATGATTTTTCTAATGGTTCCAAGTTGATTGCATCTTGTTTTTCTCATTAGTCCACATGTTCCAGAATTATAGATACCATTTGTTTTTACTTTGTAGAGAGCCATTCTTGAGCCAAAGTAGAGGTCATACACACTTGGGTCAATACATATTGTGCTTATCTCTAGCTTGTTACTCTATTAGTCTAAAATGAACAAAAAAGGCAGCCTCCAAGTTGGAGAAATGTGGGAATAATTATAAAATGGCCTTTTGAAGAGGTGTTTCAAAGAAGGAAGTGGCAAGTCTATCCCATCACCTCAGCAATGATAGAGGTTGTCAAGGTCATCAATCCTTATTGCCACAACAGATAAGTTTGAGGAACTTAACACATAAAGTCCAGTGCAAATCCAATGGCCCTTCCTGTCCCTGTGCCAAATGCATCCTCCCAAGTCACATGGCAAGTAAAGAAAGAGCTGAAGAATCGTAAGGAATTTATTGATGGATCAGGCTTAGAAATGACTTAAATTACTTCTGTCCACATCCCAATGGCCAGAATCAAATCCAACTACAAGTGAGGCTGAGAAATGTGGAGGATCAGAGGGCTATCCCTGAGCCAGACAGAGCAAAGGTCAATCATTAATTACACAGTTCTCATGCCTAAGAATGAAATGTGGTTATAGCTAGTGTGAGCTCTCACTCATTCTATCTCTATCGCTGTATCTACCTGTATCATCTCTCTCAGACAATCAGGTACCAGATAATGATAACGCTGTTTTTCTTTAGATGTACCCTTGAGAACTTTCATACTCACTAAGACTAAGCCTTTCTCTCACTCAGGAGAGGTAGGTGAGTGGGACTCCTCAATTAACTCACAAACTACAATCAGCCACTATATGCAATTAACAGATGTGCTGTGTTCATCTGCACACCTGCACCACTGCTGTCCTTATGCCGTCTAGCCTAGCAGTAAAGCCACTGGTTCCAAGTATTTCTGGCACAGCCTACCCAACTTCATTTCTCCAGAGCTGCTGAAAGGCTGTCATTTCTTCATGACGTCTCTGTGCCAGGCAATGAAACTGAGCTTCAAGGAACTATCAAAAAAGAAAGAGAAAGATCATATATCAATAATTAATTTTTTTGTAAAAATCTGTTTAGAATAATTATATGTCTTTATGTTTCTTTTTTTATTTTTATCTAAGAAGAAACTACTTTTGAATTTTTATTTGTTGATTTCAGACCTAAAGACATTGAGATATAAAACAGAGGTATTGGGCTTAATCACCTCTGAAAAGGAGTAAGAAATCACTCAGTCTTCCTTACTAGAGTGATAGAGAACAGAGTAAGAACTCAGTAAATTGCTTTTACTTGAATTGAGCTGTTGGGATTACTAGATCATTAATGATACTGAGCAACTTCCATTTTCTTTTCTTTCCCTTTTGCCCATATTTTATACAGAGAAGAATTAAAGAAGGTTGTCCATTCCATCCAGAAACATATACAGTATATATCACACATATTTTAAAATAAAATGGAAGAAGGGGAGTCAGTTCCTTTTTTCATCATTCAGAGATTTTAAAAAGTATAATGTTTCATATGATAATGAATAACAAAATTGATCCCAAGTGGAATTAAAATGGTTTAGATTTCAAGGAGACTAAATCGTTCTCAAATTATTTTTCTTCTGGTCCTGTCAATCAACTGAAATCAATGTATCCTTCCATAGTTAATTTTTTAAAATCAGGATGATAAGCAAGTGTAGACCTGGAAGTTATTTTAAACTTCTCCCTCTTTCTAACCCTGTTACCTAATAGTCCCCAGATCCTGTAAATCCTACTCCTTAATATCTTTTAAGCCTTTTCCCATTGCCACTGCCTTATCTCAGAATCTTATCTCAGTTCACTTCTAACTCTTCTTTCTGAATCCAGTTTCATTTCTGCTATTTTCAGCCTCAAATCTATAATAATTTTTCTAGAATAAGAATCAACCACAGCACTCTTCTGCGTAAAATTTCTCAGTGTATCCAAGGAACCTGTGAGGTAAGTCCCCTGGTAAGATGAGTCAGAGGAGATTCTGTTAGCTCTGGACAGTGGTATCAGCTGAGGCTCTGTGGGCGGGAAAAGCACAAACAAAATTGTTACGGTGCATGAAACACTAGGGCAAAAAAACCTCGCAATGCCCCCAAAAAGTAAATTAGCTAAATAAGTGGGTACATGCCAAAGATGGAATATTAAGCTATTAAAAATTACTTGGAAGATAAATATTTAATAGCTATGGAAATATTATTCAGATCATTTTATGAGAAAAAAATCAGGTTGTTACTTCAAATTATTTCTAAATTGAATTTGTGAGTTTGACAGCACACAAGTTGGAAATAGGTTATAGGTTTTAGGAAAAGGAGGAAATTTTATGAATTGAGCAGCTAGGTCATTAGGAGTGTAGTTTTGTTGAGAAAGAAAAGAGAGAGGAGTAAGTTTCTAAGGAAAATGTTAATTTACATTACAGAAACACTGACATTTTTGAAAACATTTTGAAGTAGGTCACAGAGAGACCACAACCACAATATTTCCCTTTAAAGCAATTATGTCATTCAAAGGGCTAAAGCCACTAGCTTCTTTTAGTTACAGAAGCTGGGTAGAGTTCAGGTTGCCTGACCCTGGCTGTCTGGATCCCAGCTACCTGCCCTAGTTCAAGTTCAAGTTCTGCAGCTTCTTAGCTTCCTGACCTTGGGCTACTTCCACTTCATGAACCAGCCTGCACCTTATTGTCCTCATCTATACCAGGCAGCTGATAATAGTGCCTACTCAGAGAATTGCTGCTGTGAAGTGAACATTTCTCAGTGGGCGATTATGCCCCCTTGGGGTCATTTGGCAATGTCTGGATACAATTTTGCTTGTCACAAATGGGTGAAGTATGCTACTGGAATTTAGTGGGTAGAGGCCAGGGCTGCTGCTCAACATCTGGCAAAGCACGGGACAGTCTCCCCGACTCCATCCAATATCAGTAGAGCCAAGGCTGAGAAATCCTGGCTTAGGCAGAAGCTGCCATATAATAAGATCAAACAATAAGAGTTCTTATTAGTCTGTTCTCAGCCCATGTACTTCAGGATTGTTTTTTCCCCTCTGCTGACATTATTAAGACAGAATTCTTATAATGTGAGTGCTCTCTCTGAAACTGTCTCCTTCCTGCATGTAAAGTATACTCACTCACTGCCACCTCCCAGGGAGAAAACACAAAATCCCATCCTGTCACTATGTCCAGGATCTATGGGTAACATGCTGTCTGACCCATCCGTCCTACCCAGATGTGGCACTGACTGGTATGCCTCCACCTGCCACATGCCCCAAACCTGAAGTCTAACTCGTGCTCCTAAAACTATCTGTGAGGAGGGACTAGCTTAGCATGCTTGCTTGTTAGTTTTTTCCCCTAATACATCATGCACTGAAAATTCAAAAATTTAATTTAAATACAGGACTGAAAAAAAAATAAAAAAGGAAAAGACATACAAAATACAAGTCCTGATCTTTTATATTAGATTCAAAAATCACAGTATTAAATTTCAGTAGATAAAATAATAATAAACAGCACAAAGAAACCAAAAAGTTTACAAAGTTATAGTCATTGCTCATTGAAAGTATATGCATAGGAGGTTAATATTGATAATTATATTATACGGGGTATAAATAAAACAGTGATTCCTACATTAAACATCTTTATGTAAACTTTTAATGAACACTACACATATCAACATGTAAAGTTTTAAATGTAAAAAGTCATCTGGTTTCTAGTTTAATTCATGCAATCTAGGTTGGATTGACAGCAACACCTCTCAGTGCATAATGTGCATCTAAACTGTTAATATGATTTGCTTTTAGAATCCTCATAACAGGGAAATTGCTTCCACAGTATATTTGGTGGAAGCTAAAATCCTTTTTTTTTCGTGGCTTAAACAACAGAAATTTATTGTCTCAGAGTCTGGAAGTAGAATTCAAGGTGTTAGAAGTTTTGTTTCCTTCTGGGGGCTGTGAGAATCTGTCCCATGACTCTCCTAGTTCCTGGCAGCCACTGATGTTCCTTGGCCTATAGATGTCATTCTCCCTATGTCTTCCCATCATATTCCCTCTGTATGCATTTGTCTCTAGGTCCAAACTTACCCTTTTTATAAGGACACCACTCATATTGGACTAGGGCCCACCCTACTGACCTCATTTTAACTTGATTACCTCGGTAAAGACTATTTCCAAATAAGGTCGCATCCTGAGGTACGGGGGGACTTCAACATAATTTTGGGTGAGGAAACAGAATTTAACCCATAACAATGTCTATCCTCAATTCCCCATATTATTCCAGCCATTCCCTCTTACCTTTCTGAACACCACACAACAGATCCCTGGAGGTCGGCTGCCTCTCAGGCATCTCGGCTTCCAACAACCACTTCTCCTCACTGCTCTCCAGAAGGACCCCAGGGCTCCCACATGTCCCTGCCCCTGACACTCAGCCTTCTCTGCAGCCTCTGGGCGTCCCTTCCTCAGTCATTCCCAGCACTGTCCTCCGCCTAAAAGACCCCAGGGCTCCCACATGTCCCTGCTCCTCTGGGAGTCCCTTCCTCAGTCATTCCCAGCACTGTCCTCCGCCTTCTTTTTTTTAAAATATGTTTTATTGATTATTTATAGAGAGGAAGGGAGATGGATAGAGAGTTAGAAACATCGATGAGAGAGAAACATCCATCAGCTGCCTCTTGCACACCCTCTACTGGGGATGTGCCCGCAACCAAGGCACGTGCCCGCAACCAAGGCACATGCCCTTGACCGGAATCGAACCTGGGACCCTTCAGTCCGCAGGCCGACGCTCTATCCACTGAGCAAAACTGGCCAGGGCACTTGTCCTCCACCTTCTTTAAGCTGCCTAGAGAAGAGGCTCTACCCCTTTGTCATCCACCATCCCACCCACCCCAGATGACTCCTAGAATCCCAAATCTGGAAATCTTTCCTCAAGGCACCCCATACACTCAAGGCCAATGCCTATTTCTCTGTTGCCTTTGGCTACAGACCAAACTCTGCCCCACTCTCCCAACAGAACTAGGCCTATCTACTCCCATCTCTTCCTGTGGATGCGTGGGCTGGTTTCTCAGGATACCTAGGTTTCCTTTCTTTGCCCCCTCCCTTTAACACTTGGGGTTACAGTATCTGGTATCAATCTTTCTCTTCAGAGTCACCAGAAGCAGAAGAGATCTTAAAGCATCTTCAACAAACTCAAAGTATTCATTTTTCACTTTTATCCTAGATGAAATAAGTGATGCATTTCCAACAGTCATTTTCAATTCTTCATCAGTAGCCAGTTGCAATAATTTATCCATTAAAATTATAGTAAATTTTAAGTTATCATTTGATAAAAGATATGGACTTTCTATGTATATATCTTATTTTCATAGGAAGCAAGATTCAAGATGTTCCATCACTCCGGCTATTCTCAACACGTGGCCTCCAAAGTCACTGAGGATAGAGGAAAAGACAAAAATTGTGCATGGGAGAATTATGGGCCAGAACTGCAAAGCTGTATACCAATTGGCCACACTCTGCTGGTGAGAATGAACCCCACGGCCATCTAGATAAACTCAGTTAGAAACTCTGTTATTCACACGCACTGTCATAAGTAACCTGATCAGAGGGAGATCCAGATGCTCTGGAGTCGCCTATAGGGAGACCAGTAACCCAAATCAAAACGAGATGCCAGCAAAGGCTTGAGGAGGTCACATCTGCAAGAATTAGTTGCTGGTTGTTATGACCTGAATGTTTGAGTCCTGCCCCTCCACCCCCCGATTTATATGTTGAAGCCAAAACCACAAATGTGAGGGTATCATTAAGAGGTAGAGCCTTTGAGAGGTGATTATGATTAGGTGAGGTCATGAGAGTAGTCCTGTGATGGGATTAGTGCCCTTCTAAGAAGAGGGGAAGAGGCCAGAGGCCGTTCTCTCTCTGCCATGTAAGGACACAGTTAGAAGGCACCATCCACAGCTAGGAAGAAAGTTCTCACTGGGAATAGAATCAATGCCACATTAACCTTGGACTTCCAGCCTCCAGATCTACACGGCCCCGAGCTTTGCGATTCCATTTTAACAGTCACAAATGTCCTCTAAGAATCAAATGAAAAAAATGTATTTAAGAGTTCTCAAGATGTAGAAGGAATGAAAATTTCAGGATTATTTTTTTAAATGGTGTGAACTATATCACTCCATGTGCAATCAACATTCTCATTCTTGTTCCACCACAAGACAGCTGCGAAACTGGACAACCAATTGCTTTATCCTCAAATTAAGTACATTTCCATTGCAGAATATTCACACATTCGGGTCAAGAGTCATAAAGTCAGTGTCCTAATTGGGGAGCCTAAACCTGCAGAAAGGATTGAGGCGCTTGTCTTTTATCTGAGATGTTATGTAACTTTGCAGGTTACAAATCTGTAAGCTGCCTCTGGTAAGCAGCCCGTGGTTTATTGGGTTACTTGGCAGCTTTTCCTCAAAGAGGTAAGAGCTCAACATTAACCATTCAAGATAAATGTGTGCCTGTCAACCCTTTTGAAACTTGGTGAATGGTGTTAGTAAGCCTAAACTCCATTTGACATTTGTTTCTTTTTCATTTTACCGAAGTTTCTGTTAGCTTTCTCTTCTAGCACTATTTTCAATTCTACAAACCATTTTCTTTTAAGTGAATTTGTAAAAAGAAGGAGAAAATCTTGCAAGATACATTTCAACTAGACACAGGGAACCCTTTAATTGCTTTTTCTATTAGAAATAAAACATATTTTACTCAAAATCTAAAGTTTTTTGGAATTGCTAATATTTTGGCTGCCACATTGAAATTAAATTCATCAAGAAGTGAATAATGGGTTGATGTGTTTCTCCATAACTGACTTCTCAGTAATGCATAGACTCAATCTTAAGAATTTTCATTTTCAGGTTCATTTTCTTTGGGTCACATTAAAACAGCAAGATGTGTTTAACCACATAGAAATAATGAAATCTTTTTACAGTTTAAGATTTGGGCTTAGATCATGATTTCCCAGTAATTCACTTTAAGATTGACTTCCAAAAGGCTGTACTTGAATGGGTTGAGATATTAAATGTTTAGCAAACTCTATTTATGTTTCAAATTGTGTCCATCAACTGATGTGAAATATAGCGTCCCCAGAGAGAACCCTGCAAAAGATAGTGCTCATATTCTTATGTTTTCTACTGTAAACACACAAATTTTAATTCTAATATACAGAATCTATCAAGGTCAGGGATATTTATATTAGTGATACCATAAAGGTTGCCTAAACCTAGAACTTCATGCACAATGGGATCCACTGAAAACTCACATTCTGTGAAAACCATAATCAGTTTATTCAAGTGTCGTGACCTTTTCGGATATTGACCAATGTACTGTTGACTGCTGATCTTTCCTCTACCTCTAAGCCCCTCTTACGTTAAACAGGTAGACCTTCTGCACACTGGCCTCCTAGAAAGAGAGCTGGAGCGGGAAGCGGGGGAATCAGAGCAGCCATTCCAGGTTTCAGAAGCTCCACGCTCAGGGAAAAGGCACAAACAGTAGATTTGAGAGAGTGTCTGTTGAAGAAAAGCACACCTTCTGCTCTGTGTTCTCCCTCCTCCCTTACTATAAACTAAGAAGAAAAAAAAATCTTTCTAATCCTTGGGGACAGAAAAGACCCAGAGGGACAGCTCTGAGATTAGGTCTCCAGTGAGGAGTATGGGCCCTGTCATTTGCCCTACTCCCCGGTTATCAGAAGCAGAAAGCCTCACATGACCATTTCCAGAGAGATCTGAGGAGCTAGCAAGACCCCAAGGTAATAATGGCTATAAGGTCATCTAAGCAGATGGGATCCTAGAAAGCACAGGGTACCCTTGGCCCATAATGGAGCATGAACAGCTGAAAAATCCCCAAGGGGTTCCTGGGGATAACCTCAGATGATGTCCAGCGCTGTAGCATGCCCAGAAATGGCTCTGCAACAGCAGAGAGAAGGACAGAGCTAAGGGCCTTGAGGGATGAGTCAGTAGTGTCGTTGGATGGACCTCAATGGACCAGATGGAGCAGTAGAGCAAGGCAATGCTGGGACAGCCAGATGAGTGGCAAACCAGTTCCTTCCCCCTCATCTAGTGTAGAGCACAACACAGTTTCCTCATTATGTAAACACACAGTTGGAGGAAAAGAGGTAGAAATGGTGAGATAAACTTGAATTGCCTGAGATTAAATGTCCACTACCTGATGGAATGGGGGCTCCAAGTTGAATTAAATTCAACTTTTAAAGAATGGAGGTATATCATAGAACACTTCAATTTGTGATCTGAAATTCATACCTAGAATATATTTTAGGTCTTCTGAAATCAGTCTATAACAAGGGTGGGCAAACTTTTTGACTCGAGGGCCACAATAGGTTCTTAAACTGGACCGGAGGGCCGGAACAAAAGCATGGATGGAGTGTTTGTGTGAACTAATATAAATTCAAAGTAAACATCATTACATAAAAGGGTACGGTCTTTTTTTTTTTAGTTTTATTCATTTCAAACGGGCCGGATCCGGCCCGCGGGCCGTAGTTTGCCCACGGCTGGTCTATAATTTATCTTTATGGTGGAGCATAGCATAACTTTAATTAGGCCTAGAAAAATCATGTTGGTTGAGGCTGGATCCTATTCAACGTGCCCTAGGTGTTCTTGGCACACATGAGATGGCCATATCTAGCTTTGAGCCTGTGTTACTATATCCTTATATCTATATGCTCAAAGTACATCATTGGGGCTGAAGTTTTGCCAATTGATTCAGTGGAAGGCTTTGCTTTCATCCAAAATCCTATGCAAGATTCTAGTTCTGGCGGTGTTTCCTCACTGCATTTCTCTCTGATCTCAGGCTCCTGTGTCTGCCAGCAGCTTCACTCGGTCTCTTTGTGGGAACCAGTGCACTCTCCCTCTCTGGCAGCTGTGTTCTCTCTGTAGGATCATCAGTCTTCTGCAGGCTGTGGTGATAGGATGGATTTTTAAACTCTTTTGGCAGAAAGAATCACTTCCTGCCCAGAGAGAAAGATGAAAGTGAGCCCCACACTGTGCAGAAACGTGGACACCATGACACTTCCTGCACAGCACAGTTCAGCTCCCATCACCCCCGCCATGTGCACTCAGAACTTAACGGCCTCTGCTCTCCTTGACCTGGACCATATGAGCTACATCCACTTCTCAGCTGATGTCACATCTATTCAAGTAAAAGCTGTACTTGGCTATTCAGCTCTACAGCTTTAAAAGTTTAGATTGGTTACTATAGTTCCTACTATTATCTGCATACATTTTAATATACTAGTAAGACACCCTCAGTAATTGAAACCTGTGTACCATACGTTAAAAAATAACCACCATGAAATCTCTGAAATCATTCAGTGTGGCTGTATGGTAGGAAAAAAGTGTTAAGTTATAATCACCAATTATTGGAATGCAAAGGAAAACGCCTGTATTTCTGATTCCTTTCTGTGACATGATTTTAAGTCAATACAAGTTAAGGAACCAGTGCAGACTCTCTCTTCTGTTGTCTCCATAAGCAGGTAAGGTCTTTGGTGTGGTTTGAATAATCTAGGAAACTGAACTTGTGGGTGTGAAAAGAGTCCTAGGGAGCAATAAGGATATCTAAGCCTCGTGCCAGAGCTGCCCAGGTAGACATTTCCTTCTATTGCTGTTTTTACATGTCCACAGCCCACGAGGATTTGGGAGTTATCACTAGATAGTGTCACTTATTTGGAAAATATATCCCATTCCACTCTCTTACTCATCTTCCCACTACTCTATATTGCCACAATTGCCTGGTACATTGGAAGAGCTCAATAGCAGTTTGTAAATATGATTGAATTGGGACTTTTGGTAGAGATTGCACCTCCCTCCGAGGTCTCAGCCAGGAGCTTGTGGGGAGCATGAAGACCCTTCTCCCAGACCACTAGCTCTCTTTATTCAGAGAGCATGCAGTCTGGCAGAGGGGAGAACCCCAGCTATGAGGGATTTGACCTTTGACCAATGGATATAATGTGTCTTTCGGATGATAAGACCACGCCCCTCTGCTGGATGGCAGATGTGCCCCACCTCATTCCTGAGTGAGATCCCCTGATGATCTTGGAGGACCAGGAAGACAGCCTCATGACCCTAAGGAGAAAATGAGAGAGGAGCACTAACAGCTGGTTTCCACTGACAGTAGTCCCTCCAGTTACATTCAGTTTGTTTCTGACAGACCCTGTTGGAAGCAGATGACAATAAAATGGGCTATACATTTTTCACTAAAGCTCAGTCCAGAGGCAGCCAGGCAGGCGGTTGCTGGAGTCATACACCCGAAAGAGATGTAGCGAGACGGAGAAAATAATACCTACCAAACAGGTCTCAGAGAACATGAGATTCCGTGTCGGGGAACAATACTTGTCTCTGCTGCAGGTCCAGTTCACTTTGGAGATTTTGTCCAACCAAGGGAGCCGGGCTGAATTGGTCTGAACCACAGAAGGGAAATTGGATGCAGCTACAGTTTTTCTCCCTTATCCTTTGGATGCTTTTGCCTCTGATCCAAATAGATAATAAGCTGTTGTGTATAAAAGGCATCAGTTTATTAATCTACTGGGTTCAGCCTACCCAGCATGGCCATCCCTGCCATGACCTCACAGATGTTGTCTTAAAATGTTAATCTTTTGTTTATTATGAGTTCTCTTTCTTGGCATGCATTTTTTATGTTTTAAAACATTACAACCAAATATTGTTTATTTTGATTACTGAGTTTTCTGACACCTTCAATTTTATTCTTGTATATAGTATCACAAACTGGGCAGCTGAAAACAATAGAAACTTACTCTCTCAGAGTTCTGGAGGCCAGACATCCAAAATCATGATGTCAATGGAACGACACTCCCTCTGAAAACCTAGAAGAGAATCTTTCCTTACTTCCTCCAGTCTCTGGTGGCTTCAGAGGCTCCTTGGCTTGTGGCAGCATCACTCCAGTCTCTGCCTCTGTCTTCCCAGGGCCTTCTCTGTGTCTCTGAGCGCCACATTGCCCTCTGCCTTTCTCTGATAAGACCCACCCTAAATCCAAGGTGATTTCATCTGGAGATTCTTAATTACTTTTGCAAAGAACCTTATCCAAACAAGATCTCATGAACAGGTTCCCAGGGTTAGGACTGGGATATATATTGGGGGAGGGGGCCCACTATCAATTTAAGGCAAGTGCTGCATTTGCCTCACCCTGGTCTCAGCCCCGCCACAAAGATGTGTGCCCCTAATGCCTTCTCATCATTAGAAAGTCACAGCTGGTCCTCTTAGGTAGTGTGGAATGAGTGAATGGGACAATGAAAAGAGGGAACAGCACATACGAAAACAAGGGAGATGTACTGTAGCCCATCCCATCCTTACAGAGAGAGTATGGCAAGGAAAAGAGAAATGTCATTTCTCTGCACTGAAGTTTTACATCAAAGTCTTGAAAGTAAGTTGTAGAGAAGTCACTAAATTTCTGTCATTACAATAACCTACCTTTTGCTTTTTGTTCACATAATTTTGTCCCTTGACTTATTTTCTTTCAATATTTACTTTATACATATATACACAAAAACTATTGATTTTTTTTAAAGCACAGCTGCTTGGCTGTTGTAAATTGAAATTCTTAGAGCATGATCCTCTTCCTATAATCATGGGAAAGAGCAAGCTACTTTCAAAACTCACATCCCACCACACTTC
The DNA here is from genome assembly GCF_000412655.1 of Myotis brandtii. Taxonomy (NCBI): domain Eukaryota; kingdom Metazoa; phylum Chordata; class Mammalia; order Chiroptera; family Vespertilionidae; genus Myotis; species Myotis brandtii. The sequence goes on from NW_005366834.1 coordinate 7,263,671, forward strand.
TTGACGCCATATGGAGATTTTATTCATGCAAATAGAAGCTTGGTTTTCTCCCAATTTCCCACAAGGCACTCATTAGCACTGAGATCTTTGCCCCTAAGTAGAACCTGTTAGGCTGATCCCCTCTGATAAAGTCTCCCCCATCACTTGCCTTGACTTCTAAACGTGTACATCCCTCATGACCACCACATTGGCATCAGGGAGCTATAAAATGTGAAAAAAGGTCCACAATCAATTCTGCTGAACAACTTACATTTTTTACCCAAAATATAAATTCAGATGAATCTGTATGTGAGTTTCTACAATATTAGACAAATCATGAGTATTATTTCAAAAAATATGTACAAATTCAGGGTGTTTGGGTAAGCTTTTCATATTTAATACATTTAAAACCTGGCATTATATGAGCAAATTATTTGCAGATTGCTAGACAGGATGAATAATCTGACACCATATGGAGACTAGTTATAAACCGCAGCAATTTCCACACAGTTGATCATGTGTAAGATAAACAATGTAACTGAAGTGAATTATTACTTTTCCATTATTTTCTTGGTATATTATATTTAATGTTTAAATTGAGAGAAGCCATTTTGAGAGATCCTCTTATACATATATTACTATTCACTAGTTAGGGGTAATTATTTGGTTTTTTATTTTGGGACTTCAATACAAATCATGTTTTCCTCATCCTATGTGCCAACTGGTATTTAGAGAAAAGAGTTAAATAACAGAATGTTAAGTAAACAGAAACTTTTGCTCATGTCATGTGAGTCTTAGAGCTGGTATCATGAGGAAAAATGATGTGAAATAGAGAGTATGTGAGAAATGGTGCATGGTGGACAGTAGTTGTGAACAAACAAAAAAAAGGATTCTATGGAAAGAAACCTCACAGGTAATCTGATCATAAATTTCTAATTGGGCAGGTCATGATGGATAGTCACGTCCCAGGCTTATCATTGCCTTAAGCAAGCCCTGACCATTGTTTCTGGGCCTCTGCGTTAACACTCCTTTGAAATGAGCCATAACCTCCCTCAAAAGAGCACATAATCTTGTTAATCCAATCCCATCCTCACTTTTTCCCACAGCCATGTAAACTTTCTCAATTCCAAATGCATAGAAGAAGCTGCAAAACTTATTCTCCAGAGCATGTGAGATTTTGCTCCCCAGTATATGCCATCAGTTTGCCTCTCATAAACTTATAAAAATCTCTACAGGTTTGCACATTTCTTACACCAACACAGTTATAGAAAAATGGGAATTCTGATCACATGTGTCATCTTTCACTCGAATGGTGCTCTCAACCTACCCCCTCATGCGACCATGGATGGGAGGAGAGGGTATCAGTGAACATTGCAAGAGCCTTGAAGAGACATCATAACAAGCACTAACTATTGAACTACCAAGTTACCTTCCGAACCTGTCCTCCTTCGCCAGCTTCCATGCTACATTCTAGCCTGCACACGGTTGTTTTAATACCACCTTAACTACTCTCCATTGCATGAACCCCTCTCACCCAGTCCTCTCACACGGCCAGACACGTTTTCCAGAAATGCAAAGCTGACATGTCATGCCACTGATCAAAAATTTCAATAGCCCATACAAAATAAATTTCTAATTCTATATCAGGACTCATAAGACCATTTGTAACCGGACAATCAATGGGTCTGTGCTGCGGGTTACTATTTGAGCCAGTTAAGCAGAGACAGGGTTGAATCATATGAGCATTTATTCCAGTACTGCCAGCAGCAGGTCATCCACAAAAATCTGCTCTATACCCCACCATGAGCCAAATATTGGGTAGAAGGACAAAGATTACATGGGGAAGTAAGCAAAAGGGTATGCCAAATGGGCAGTTTACAGGAGATTTGCAAAGGCCTGCGGGTAGCAAAGGCTGGGGTCTTCAAAGGACAGGTGACATGAAAAGGGCTGGTGGCTCTGGTTTCTGCAACAAGGTTGTTCATCGTTCCATGATAATAAGCAGCTCCTTGATAGGGAGAATGGGCTACACTTCCAGGCTGAGCTCTCAGGTCCCATGTGCAACTCCCAGCCAGGTTAGAATGTGCCTTCTTTAATCAGAACAAAACAATCGTGGGTAACAAAGCATGATTAATATTTCTTACCATTATAGCCAGTCCCCAATATTCTATTTCTGCCCCTAACACATTCATGATCTGACTCAACCTGTCTTTCCAATCTATCTCTTACTCCACTGGACATATTGAATAGTCAGCCACTCAAGAATAGAGGGGAAACATTAATGGTTTGGAAGTAGTGATGAGAAGTGAGAAGGAGAAAAAAAACCCCTCCAAACCCTGAGCAGGAGAATAGCGGCATGCACATAAGTGCTTCAGATGAGTTGAGGGGTGTCGGCATCCCGTAGGGGCAGGTGTCTGTCAAGTCTGAAATTTTCCATCGCAAATATTTAACCCTTTCAGAGACTTATCCCATACTTTAATGTCACACAAATGTTTTATTGCTTTTCTTAACTATATATTTAAAAAAGATTGCAGGTGTCAAAATGCTCTTCACTAGGGAACAAAAAGTCAATATTGATTGATTGAGCTTCTGTAAATTGAAGGTACTGATATAGGAACTGAGATGAAGTGAAGTGTAGCCCCTACACTTACGGAGTTCACAGTCAGGGCCTTTATAAGCTTTGGATTTTTCATGAGAAATTCACTTATTGCAGGAAATTGTGGCTCAATGTCTCTTGTCATTCTCATATAACCAAAATCCTGGCCAAGACAACAGATAGAGAGATTGAATATGATGAAAAGGAAGATGTTTTGTAGAGAAAATTTAATGAATGAGGCCTGGGAAGCGGAGGACAGGCAAGGCTGGAAGTTTCTGGTGCACGGATGAAAGTCGAGGGCATGGAGCAGGCAATCAGTGTTGGTCTCAGCAGGAAGGTCCTGGCAGGCAGTATGCATTGTCATTTTTACCTCTTGGAGGAAGAATCTTTTCTCTACTCTTCAAGATTCTTTCAGCTGGTCTAACAATTAAATCTGCATGAGACAGATTAACAAGAAAAAATAGCCCAATTTAATTACATACGTACATAGGGGAACCCCACATACATGGGGCTCCACATATACAAAAGGTCTAGGGGCAGAAAGTTAAAATGAAGTATATGTGTCATTCTGAGCTAAGGGTGAGTTAAGGCAGCTTGGGGCTACTCTTAGGAGATGAGGGACAAGTTAAAAGCTTTCACTGGAGCCTTCCAGCTCTCCAGGCATGTTCTTAATTTTTTTTTCTTACGTAGTGCAATAAGACATCAGATACTGTTGTCAGTTGTCAACTAATGCTATGTAATAAGCTACCCCCAACATCAGTGGCTTCTTACACAGCATTTACTTTTCTTGATCCCAGACCTGAGGATTGGCTGAAGTGGTTTTGGGCAGAAGTTCATTTGGGATGGCCTCAGGTCAGGTTCATATCTGTTCCATTTGCCTCATTCTGAGAACCAGGTTGAAGAATCAGTAGGTAGTGCGGACAAGCTCTTCTAACAGTGATCTTGGGGACGCAGAAGTGAGAAAAGCTGCACAACTCATTTAATATCACATTTGCTCACATTCCATCGACCAAAGCAAGACAACGTCAGGGGGTATAAAACCCACCCAGTGGGAGGGTGTAGTGTCAGTGCCTGACATTAAGATTTTTTATTGTAATGTGTCTGATGTTAAGCTTTTGCTTGTTGAGCATTGATTTCACAGACTTATTACCAGCTGTACAACACAGCTATCAGTGAAACAACTAGATAAGAAACCAGGCTGCCCCACCCATAAAGTTCCCCTTTAGAAAGGCCTGGGTAACTAGATAACGGACCACTTGAATAACCCCACCTTTCCCTTGCTGTGTCTTAATTCTTGCTCTTGTGTTTTCAATTTGCTAATAAGAGGGAACTCGTGAAACCCTAGGCACCACAACCTCAACTTCAATAAACACAGAGCCCCAGGTCCTTGCTCCCTCTCTCTCTCTACCCATTAACTTACTGTGTGGCCCTTGGATGTGTTGTGTACTCTCCAGAATTTGTAAGTAATAAATCTTTTCTGTTTTTACAAAGTTCCCTGATGGTTGCAGCTGAGGTGCATCTTGCAATCATAATAAGAACCACAAGGCCTGAGCTAACTACATTGGTTCCCATCTGGGAAATGTCTGTGGGGGCTTGCCACAAGTAGCAAGCACCCAGGTGAGTGCCCCAGACATTCCTAGCCGATAGCATCATAGTTGATGGACTGAGATGACATAACACAGAGGGGGAGGCTAGTGAAGAGGTACAGAACAATGCTCCATTCTATCATTTCAGGTGAGGCTACAACCTTCGTAATCACAAGGGTTGGCATAGTGGCTAAATGCCACAGCTACTACATCTCCAATGTCCCGCCCTACACATGCACTTCACCCCATGTTATCACTAGTGATGACATGATTTACCATGATGCTACCGCATGCCATAAATTACCAGTGTCCTATTTCCCCCAGCAACATGGTTATTTAAGACCTCACCCAATATTAAGAATCACCTGATCCCAGAAACACATTTTCAGGCTCTGTTTCCTGAAGACACTCCTGGTACCAATTATGTTGTCTGACACAGAAAATAATGTTATACCTGGTTTATATTCATAATACTTTATGAGAGATCAAACTGAATATCCAGATTTTATACATCCCATTGATAAGAAAGAAAAAAATATATATGTATATGTCTTGGCATTATTCCCTCCTCAGGTTCTTTGTAACAGATATTAAAAATCCCCAATATTGCTAAGAGTTTTAAAGACACAAGAGTTATATAATGCAAAATTTATAAATGTAGTACTAGTCAAACAATTGTGTTCATGAGGAACTGTAAAGTAGAATACATATAAAAGCATAGTAAGCCAGGCCAACATGGCTCAGTGGTTGAGCGTTGACCTATGAACCGGGAGGTCACGGTTTGATTCCCGGTCAGGGTGCATGCTCAGGTTGTGGGCTTGATCCCCAGTAGGGGGCGTACAGGCACAGGTCTTTTAATGTCAGTTGTAATTGAAGGGGTTCAGAACAGGTCTCCCCAGGATGTGCCATTTGGCATGTGAATTATTTTGAGCTGAAGACAATCGAGACCCTGAAGGCTCACAAGAAATTTCTGCCTCTTCCTTAAATAATTTAAATTAGGGGCCTTGCCCATAATAAGAGTTATTAACAGAGATAACTTTTTATGACCTTTTATAGGCCACTGCAAACATCCAATTACTGAATCTGCTCTTATTGTCCTGCAATGACCCTCCTCCCCTTTGAAGCCCAGGCATCTGACCTCATCCTTAGTTCAGGATGTCTCCTTTTCCCTTTCTGTCTCTGAACCTCACTTGTATGGGGAATCTCTTCTCTCTCATGTATGTGAGGTTCCCATATGCATTGTGTGTAACTAAATTGAGTTATTTTTCACTTTTTAATCTGTCTCATGTGATTTGATTATTAGACCAGCCAGAAGAACCTAGAAGGTTAAAGGAAAGTTCCTTCCTCTCCCCCATAGTAGAGACTCACAAGTATCCCAGAAAATTTTATCAATATATCATCTTTATGAAAAGAAACAGTAGAACATAAGGAGATTTTGCTGGTGAAAATGGGAATTTAGACGAGATCTGCAGAAACTCGGATGGAGATCCTCATCACTCTTTGCTTTAGATTTTTAAAAGAGTGAGAATAAAATCTAGACTCAAAAATATCTTTTAGATTGTCAAGCAGTTAGTTTTTTTATATCATATCTTAGATTTTTTTTAAGTACAAAACATAGGTGTTTCTTATTTATTGTTAAAGAGAAAACCATAGGCCCAAAATGGCAACACTGTGCGAAAGCCCATGGTACCAAACCTAGATTCAATACCTGACCTAGTTGTTAACCTCTCCCAAAACTATAATCTTAATCAACTAGTCTGGAGTTTTCTGATCATCACCAATGAGGTATCTGTCACTTGGGCCCTCTCTATCTCCCATAGAAAGAAAAAACAATCTGCATGATAAAATCCTTGCCATTCTCTTCCCCTAAAAAGAAGGTGCAATGCTCTAAAACTAGTATTTTCTTTTCTTTTGTGCATAGCTCCCTTGTCTCACCCTTCTTTCTATAAAAACCTTCCATCTGTACAACCCCTCAGAGCACCTTTCCCGTTGATAGATTGGATGCTTGCCAATTTATGAATTATTCAATAAAGTCAATTAGATGATCAAATTTACTCAGTTGAATTTTGTTTTTTAACATTATACACATAAAACATAAAAATCCATGAAAAGTATGCTTTCTCACATCAAGCAACTACAAATCACAAGTATTTTTTTCCCTACCCAAAGAGGTGCACAGGGAGTGACAACGGAGATTGCTTGCTGATGAAAATGTGATTACGACATTCGGTGATGAGGAGACACCTGCATTCACTTTTAATTCATCATCTGTTTGTTCTCACAAACCGGACACCTTGAAAGTCTTCAAAACATACACATGCAAACAAAAGACATTATGTTATCATCTGCATGCTGAAAATTTCATTATTTGCACCTGGCCCTGAAATGTCACTTCTTAAGGAAAAGGATTTAGGGAGCTTTGGAGCATGAATCCGGTGCTAACCAACACTGACAGGCAGGAAGAGTGGAGCTTTCTGCCTCACACGACTATGCTCCCGTCCTGTCTGGGAAGGCCTGGGGACGCCCAAATGGCCCTGTCCTGTCGTAACTCTACCTTCAGGTAAAGTAAGAAAGATCTATTCCCCGGTAGACTGCAAGGACTAGGTGAGAAAGGAGTTTGAATGCTCTCCACGCTCAGGCATGATGGATGTGGAGATTCCATCTGGCAAGAGAACAGAAGCACTGACCATGGCTGGGATGGCCACATGCGATTATTGGCAAATTCGAGACTTTCCTTGATAGCTTTTCTCTTCCTCCCAGCAAATACTTCTTCTTGGGCATCAGCTACGAAAGGTAAATGACTTCAATAGCCGGTCTACTTGCAGTTCAGACACTTTATTTTCAGATCTCAACTTTCTTTCCACTTTGAACCTCCCTTCAGTAGGATGGCAGGAAACAAATCCACCTTCCTTTGGGTTAGGGCTGGGCAACTGTGTGTTCTGCTTTGCCTGGGACAGTCCTAACTTATGCTGTTTATCCCAGTGTAATTGTAAGTACTCTCAAATGTGTGCCAGTATTGACATGTGCTCACCCTGGTAAATCACCTCTCTAGTCCCCAAGTCATCTCAAAGTTCCCAGAGGCTTACATGCTTTGGTGTAGGAGGAGGGGACAAGGGTCTGATCATTAAATTGCACAGGTTTCCTCAGAAATGCCCATCTTTTGGCATGTGTAGACAACCAGTCTGTGGCTGGGACTTTCTGCCACCTCTCTGCCATGCATGGGAAGGGCCATCTTTTTGAGTCTGTCCATGTCATGATGCAGAGAAGCTGACATCTCCTTCTAGAGTCTGGCTGCTTCCCTGATACAATGCCATTGCCCATGTGAGAGGCAGACTGCTATGGAATCCTGATATTCATGCTCCCTCAACTGTGGGATGGACCTAGTGACATGCTTCTAATAGAACACAGCAAGAGTGGTGGGATGTCACTTCCAACATTAGGCTACAAAAGACACTGGCTTCCATCTTGTGTGCCACCTCTTGCTCTCTTGATTCATTGCTGATGGAAGCCAGTAGCCATATTGCAGACTTCCCTAAAGAAAGGCCCATAGGAACAACCAGCAAAGACCTGAGGCTCTCAGTCCAACAGCCCACGTGAGTGGAGTGAGCTGGGAAGCACATCATCTCCCCATCAAGACATGAGGTGACTGAAGCATGTGAGAGACCCTGAGGAGATGACCCAGTTTAGGGTGAATTTAGGTCCTGACTCACAGAAACTGAGATGGTAAATCTTTGTTGGTTTAAAGTGCTATGTTTGGGGTAATTTCTGACATGGAAATATGAAACTAAGAGAGCTGTTTCTGTTCCTGGGCCCTATATACCTGTCTTATTGATGCCAGGAATTAGGAAACAAATCCCTCCTCATAACAACGTCTTTTATTTTCTGTATTCTGATACTTTGACATCTGGGGCCTTGCTGACTCTATAGAGACTTCCTCTCCCAGGATGAGCCAATACTTAGAGATGGTAAACAACTCCCCTACAAGTACAAATAAACCAACCCAGAGCCCACACATCAACCACCTTATCTCTGACTCTCATACTATAGGCCACTATCCACCTGCCCTAATCACCCCCAGGGTCAAGTACCAGACAGCTAGGAACATGCTCTGGGCTCCAGAGCCTGAGAAAATCATTCAGACCAGCCAATCCTAAGCCTGCTTACCCTGCCTTCCCCGTCCTTACCTGCAGGAACCACAATAAAAATTCTCACCTGTTTTCCCCCATCTCATCTGGCTCCCAACTGACCCTGGTGCTTCCCCAAGTGGCCCCTCATGGTTTGGTGTGCCCCTTCCCCTTGAGAATTGTAACAGACCAACTTTTCAATGCCAGTGGTGTCCTGATCTATTTGCCTTACTATACTACAAATTCCCTCTTAATTCACTGATATGTTAAAACACTCCTCCTTTCATCTTCCCTCTAATCAGAAGTACCTTTTGTAGTTTTGTAGGTTTAAAGGAAACTCCATTTCCTTCCTGCTTCTGTCTAAATACCATACCTGTCTTATTTACTCAACCCAGTCACTAAATGTCATGGACCATAGGTCTTTCTTGTTCTCAGTCTATGTTCCTAATCTTTTTATAAATGTAAAGGGTGAAAAACACAGAGGTTAATACAATAAAATATGCTGCTATAGCTGTGCATGACTTTCAAAAATGTGAAACTTTTCCAAAGATAGTCTTGAAATGAGAGGGCCCCAGGAAAGACCTGGACAGGAAATGGACAGAAGATGAATCTTCAAGGTCCATAAGACAGAAAATGAAGGCCTACAGGAAGCAGACTGTGCTGAAGATGATCTTAAGGATTTATATGCCAAAGAGGACCATCAGAAGTTCATTAAGTGGATCAAAATGCACAATCAATGGGATTTCTACATGTAGACTATTTTTAAAAGAACTACTTTCTCCTATGTTCCAACACTAGGAAGAAGTCTGTGATTAAAAGCAAATTCTGCCACAAATGTTGATTTCTGAACACCAAAAAGTTTTTTTTTAAAAGCCTTGGGTATAAAATTAGAAGAAATACAAAAAGGGCTATTCTAAGTATGTGTATGCTTTTCCATCCACACACGCACCCCCAGGGTAAATTTATATTGAGTAGTTCATTTAATAGAAGCCTTCTTGAAAACCACAGCCCATGTGGCAAGGTTTGTTTTACATGGGTCACTAATGTAGAAAACTTTGATACCTTATGTTGAAAGTAGAGCAGTCAATTAATTCCATGAGTGTGAACTTGGCATCGTATTCAATTTACCCTTAGGTGAAAGCTGCCAGCTTTCCAAATACTGGCTTCTAAATAAAATAAAATATTTAGTTCTCTGACTTGAAGTAAAAAAAAATGTTGCTTTAATTCAAGAAGCATGAGCAGAAAATCCTGTATATTTTTGTATTCTTGTTTCCCCTAAAGGAGTCCCGGGCAAAATTTGTCTTCAGAAGAAACAGGAATTCTGCTTTCTAACCCTCTGCAGAGAGATGCATAGCCATCTGGCTCAGACCCTGTATTAGTCAGGATAGAATGGGTTATGCCACAGTAACAAACAATTCAAAATCTTAGAGGCCCAAGGGGAAAAAAAGATTTATTTCTCCCTCATACAAACTATCCATGAGAGATTGGCAGTAGTGTTCTGTCCTGCATAATCTCTGAGTGATTCACACTAATGGCACAGCCATAGTTCAAATGCTGTTCATTTCTATTCTAGAGAGAAAGAACATACTGGAGGATGTTGAACCTGCCAGTAATGACGAAGCCCTCACCTCACTGGGCAGTGCTACTCTCATGGGCCCACTAAAGCATGACAGGTCCAGAAATTCAATCTTTATGGGTCCAGAAGGAGAGGACAACTGGATATGGGGGAGTTGTCCCAATGACAACCACATAAGGTCATTTGTTCAAGTTGGTTTCCCCTTATGAAAACCAACTTGAACAAATGGAAATGCACACCAGGCCCTGCTCTCCTGCCTGTGCAGTGGATTCAATAGCATGTTTTTGATCAGATTCCAGAGTGCTAAACAATGTTTGGTTTTGGCCATTTTGTCGAGCTTTAGAGTTGCTTTGGGGGAGGGGACTTGCATTGCCAGAGCTAGAATGACTCCCAGAGCAGATCATTTTTTTTAAGAGAGAGAGAAAAGGAGAGGGAGAGGAGAAAGAGAAACACCAATGAGAGTGATACTTCTATTGGGTGCCTCCTGCATGCCCCTCTCAAGCCGGTAACCTGGGCATGTGCCCTGGCTGGGAATCGAACCAGGAACCTCTCAGTGCATGGGATGATGCTAAACCAACTGAGCCACACTGGCCAGGGCTCCCATAGATCTTAACCCCCATTAATTCTTCAGAACAGCTTACACACACACACACACACACACACACACGCGCGCGCGCGTGCGCGCGCACGCGCTGCACTCCCTTGTCTATCACTATATAGTACTACAGATCACCAGTGAAGCACGTGTCTGGAATTAATGTTTCCCCTGGTAGAGGTATTGGGAGACACAGAAACGCTCACACTCCTCCTGCAGCCCCAGAACCCAGCAGGGTGGCTGGCCAGGGCACGAAGCATTATCTCTCCTGACATCTAATTTTTAGTACAAATTTCAAAGGCACCTTGCTCCACCACCTTATTGTAATGAGCAGTACATTCTAAATGCCAAAGCTAAAAAGTGCCTCCAGCTCACAGGTGAGGTTAAGGGCGCTGAAGCCGTACCTGCTCAAGTGTAACAGAACCCACTGCAGCACAGCTAGCGCTGCCAGGGCGCTTCAGAAACATTCTCCCTCCAGAAAATTTCCCCAGCTCATACTGACAACATTCTGAAAAGGCTTCCACCACAACAAAAAAGATAAAGAATTGTTTAGATAGAAAACACTCCAATCTTTTCCATGTATTGTCTCTAAGCCGATCTGATTATCTCATGAGAATAATTCCAAACCCTTGTCAAAGCATAACAGGTTTCTCCATAGGTCTAGTTGGAAAGGGAAAGAAAGACTACGTACAGCTGTTCCAAGGCTGGGAAATGCTGTGCAGACCTGACAGCTGTTTCCATGCCAGAGAGTTCCAGCAATTTCTAATTAATTCCAGCTCAGGAGAAATTTTATGATCTGAGTCACATGATTCTGTGTGTATCTGGGATGCTTACTCTGCCTGTTTTGAAAGCCCCTCCAGCAAAGTCTGTCTATTTTCTTCATATTAAAGGGCTAATTCATTAAGAAGCAAAAATATCATTTTATTTTTGAGGTTAGCGTACCCACAGGAGTCAACCACCAAAGCCTTAAGGAATTAGAAAAGGTAAAACAAAAAATGGAAGAAAAATGTAGCAGTATGACTGATGGTGCTCCTTTGGTAAAGATTAAACAGAGCTTAACAAAGCTGACGCAGGAAACTGTTCAGGTGGACATTGGAATCGGTGTTGTGGAACACACATTACTCCAACTCTTTGATGCCAAGAAATGAGCAATTGGGATGATTGTATCTACTAGCGAATGGCACGCGTGTTTGTGCTTTTTCAATATTGTTTGGTGACTCCCTAAGAATCCTAAGTTAACTGTCATAATCCATTGGTATAAAACATTTTATAAAGCACTTTCATGCATAGACTGGGAAGATATTTATTATCTGTATCTTACAAATTAAAACACTGAAGTTCTCAGAGACTGAATGATTCCTGATCAATGTTAAGGTCATGGCCAGTCATTGTCAGAAAACACTCGTCAGCAGATTTTCCAGCCCCATGACCATCACTTCTTCCACTTGGCCCACTTCCTTATCACCTCATTCACTGGGTATACACATCAAGCTTTTCCTATGTTCAAAAGTGCCATCTTCCCTAAGAGCGTCTATTTATTCTGCAGGGAAAGTATCCATATTTTTGATAACCTGTGTGTGGTTCCAAATTTCATTTTTCCATCTGTCGACAGAAATGTGTTGTAGAGACTAACTCTCCTTGAGGCTGACTGAAATGAGAGCATGAGGCAGATCTGAGTAAGCATTACTGAATATGGAATATACTTAAAATTAATAAGCATTCTTTATCTAGTCAGCCATAAGAAAGGCTGAAATAGCGCCATTTACAACAATGTGGATGGACCTTGAGAACATTATGCTAAGTGAAATGTCAGTCAGAAAAAGCTAAGAACCATATGATTTCACTCATATGTGCGATATAAAATTGAAACTCATGAACACAACAAAAAAGTATTCTTGCCTGAACTGTACAGGACTCTTTTCTCTGGGACAAAATTCCCAGAAATCAACCTATAATACACATTTGCAAAATCCCTGATACCAAACACTAAAAGAGAATTTATTTCTTGCTAAAATAGAAGTCAGGCAGTGAATACAATTTCCATCAAGGTAAACAAAATAACAGCCCATGACCCTTTCACACATTCATTCAGACTATGTCACTCCACATGCTAGTCTATTGATAAGTGTTTGAGGGGCCGAGGAACACTTTCCTGCCCTTGTTAATGTGATCAACCAACAACATAAAAATATTTAAGGGGACCAAATTTGATAGAGGTACATTTTTTAAAATATGATTTATTTTTAGAGAAAGAAGAAGGGAGA
>NW_005366835.1:0-544 GCF_000412655.1 Myotis brandtii
ATATCTAATATATCCAAAATGTTGTTGAACATGCAATCAGTATAAAAAATCATTAAGAAGCTATTTACATTCTTAAAAAATTTTTTTGTATGGAGTCCTCAAAATCTGTCGTGAAATGAGCCAGCCAGAGAATGTTAAACATCATATGATCTCACTTATAGGTGGAATCTAATGAACAAAATATACTAACAGACAAAATGGAAACAGACTCAGACACAGAGCACAGACTGACAGCTGTCAGAGGGAGGAGGGTTTGGGCTGGGTGAAGGGATTAAGCAACCCCCCCCCCCAAAAAAAAAGAAATTCATAGACACAGACAACAGGATGGTGATGACCAGAGGGAAGGGCAGGGGGAGGTAGAAGTGGGTAAAGGGGGGACACATGGTGATGGAAGGAGACTTGACTTGGGGTAGTGACCACACAACGCACTATACAGGTGATGTGTTACAGAACTGTACCCCTCAAACCTATGTAATTTTATTAACTAAAGAAACCCCAATAAATTCATTTTTTTAAGTGATAATTCAGCTCCATGAGAGGTAAC
>NW_005366836.1:0-1221 GCF_000412655.1 Myotis brandtii
GTCCTATTCCAGCTTCTGCTGGGGCTCAGACAAGTTTCAATTGTCTTCTGAATTCTCCTGATTTATCATTTGTTAATAATTCAGATCTTTGTAGTATCGGAATGAAATCCAGGCTCATGCATTTACTGGCCATAAAGAGCCTTTTCTATTTAACAGCTCTTTCCTACAGATTTTTTTTTCTAATGATCTTTATATTCACAACATTCAACTACTAAACTTCATCTTCAAAGACTAGCAAATGTAGATGGAGAATGCTATGTTGGACAATAGTAATTGGGTCCTAAACATATTAGTTTGAATTTTTTTTTTAATCTAACAGAGTCATAGGCCACTTAACAATGGGTATATGTTCTGAGAAATTTGGCATTAGGCAATATTGTCATGTGAAGATCATAAAGTGTACTTACACAAACCTAGATGGAACTTACACACCCAGGCTAGCTGGCATATCACCATCACATATGCGGTTCTACTTGACAGAAACATCATTATATGGCATGTGACTATATATTTGGAATGCATAGGACTTTTTAAAAAATGACATGAAATAACTATTATGGGGATGAAAATAGAGAAAAGTTATACCAAGCAAGGGTTGGAGAAATCTGAATGTGTCCTACAGCAAATCTGACCTACATCACCATCTTGGCTAGAAATAGTAAACTGGTCAAAATTTAGGGCCTTTGTACATTTTTAATTTGTTCAGATACTTGATGATAAGATTGATTTCTACACATTACAAATGAAGAAAGAGGAAGACACAGAAACAAAAATAAGAGTATGGCGTGCTGCTCTGAAGATCTTGGTTTCGCATAGAATTTCCTAAATCTTTTTAACTCTAAAAGTTTAAATGACAAAAAGAAAATGAGCTAGTGAGCATACTTCAAAGACATTTCACAGATACCAATTCTTATATTTATTCATCATTTTTCTATATTTCTCCCAACCTGTTTAATTTTCATATGAACATTAAATCACATTAATTGTGACAGCTTTCCTAATTTATTCAACATGTTGGTTTACTTCATGGATAAGCATTCATTTCTTGTCATCATCCATTAGTAGAATATTGCTGTAAGAAATGAGCAATCTGCTATATTAAAAAGAGATGTGCTTGATTAGCTTGAGATTCTTTTTGTTTGCATGTGAAAAAGGTTAATCAACTAAAACACAGGTTTGTGTTTTGTTTTGTTCCCCCCCCCCCCCCCCCCCCCCCCCCCC
>NW_005366837.1:0-266 GCF_000412655.1 Myotis brandtii
TTTTCCTGTATTTTTTCTTGGGGAAACGCCCTCGTGCATGTCTAGAGCGTCCTCGCCTGCTGTTCTTACAGTGACTGGCGCAATGGCATGTACCCCCCCAGGTAACTGCGACTCCATTCGCCAGGAGACCGCCCGCCAGCAGGGGTTCCTCCGCTCACAGTTCCTCCCCGGGTTCGGGGATGGGCCGTGGACAGCCCGAGTGTCAGGGACGGCCCTTCTCCAGGACTGGCTGGCTCCCCCAGCAGGTGCCCTGGCTCAGGTGAGGC
>NW_005366837.1:777-2575 GCF_000412655.1 Myotis brandtii
TGGCTGTAGCTGTGACCTGTGGCTGTAACCTGTGGCTGTGGCTGTGACCTGTGGCTGTAGCTGTGACCCTGGCTGTGGCTGTAGCTGTGACCTGTGGCTGTAGAACAGCCCGTGGCACTGGAGTTGCCGTGTAGAAACAACTCCATCTGCAATTAAATAGAAACCCAGGCTGAAGGGATGCCCTCGTGTTATAAATCCATATCAGAATCATTAACTACAGAAATAAAGACAAACAGTGGCATGAAGGGCATGATCGTTTATTTTAAAAAGCGGTACCACACTGATCCCCATGACCAGCGTACACATTACGATGGCTTTTCTCTTGGGCACTCACATCGCAGTATCTTTTATACTGAAATGTTTCAACAGGACCAAGAACGTTAGAGAAGTGAGGACTCGGGTGGAAATGAGCACGGGAACTCCGGGGTCCGAGCACCAGCGGCTCGGGGTGTGGTCGCCATGAAGCACCGCAGTCCTCCAGGCGGCAGCGCGAGTGTGCACTCCCAGCGCCTTCACCTTTAGTCCGTATCATCGCAGCCCTGCCCACCGCGGCCCGAGCACCAGCCTCTGAGACCCCTCGGGTCGTGTCCAGGCTGCCAGAGCAGGAGTTTAGTGATTTTAAAAAGAAGATCAAACCACCATCAAAATAAAGAGGCAAAGAAAACGGATTTTCAAATCATTTGAAAGCATAGTGCATATTTGCCCAATACAGACCCAAACTCAGAGCAAATGCTAGAATTATAATCTCCAAACTTCTGCCATAAAATTAACATTTATACACACATGGGTTTTGCTTATCAAACTGTATTTTGCCATCAATGAGCGGAAGTCACTCCTGAGAGAACAATGTATTTGGTCACAGCCCCACGTCCCAGGAGACAACCTAAGGAATACAGTGCCGATAAGTCATGAGACCCCGATCTTAAAAACCCTGCCCATGTGAGATTCCTCTCAAGAGGAATTGTGCTGTGGAGTAATTATGTCGCTGACTGCCCTCTTCCTTAACCAGCGCGACTCACCAGCATGCCGCGCTGGCCTCTGCTTCTGCTCCTCACTGACGCGCAGGTTCCTGCCGCAGCGTACGCCTCCCTTCCTACACAGCAGGTGCCGCCACCATCAGTGACATTCGCATCTCTAAACGCACCCACACGTTATTGAGCTCAGCAAGGACGAAAAACATGGAGATCTAGGCGCTTCTAGCCAGAATCTTTATGCTTTTTTAAATGAAGCTGCTTGGGAATCTTTTTGGTATGCATCAGCCTTTGTATTTTCTTTAAAAGAATATATTTACGGTAATTTTTAATGTTAAATGTCCTGGGGCTTATCAGTACTTAAAAATAACAATTCTTCTTGCTTTCAGCATCTGGAATAGAATTACTTCTGGTCCCTCCTCAGATCAACGCTATCTGCATCACGTGTAACACTGAACTTACAGACATCCCTGAAAAGTGGTCGATTAAGTAAACGAGTGAGTGAATCACAGTGGAGTCTCGATCGGTTAACAGTGTGGATCCATTAAAAAAAATCACACTGAACAGGAAAACAAATCTTCAAGCTAAAAAGGAAAGAAAGAAACCCTCCTAGGCAGAGCCAAGCGTGTCCTCACCGAATCTGTGCTTGTCCCGCGGGCCGGCCCCTGCCTCCGTGGTGAGCGGGGTGCGTGTGCCCCGCACACAGGCCTCCAGGACGAGGGAGGGAGGCCACACGGAGCACCTAAGGGAGCAGAGCGCCCATCGCCTCCCCAAAGGACCACAAGTCCCGGAGGAGCACAGCCCCTCTGCCGCGCTCACACGTCAGC
>NW_005366838.1:0-507 GCF_000412655.1 Myotis brandtii
GCACCGAGCGATCAGGGCCAGTGCTGGGCATCAGCAGTGGGTTTGAGCGGTGGCTCCAGCGCCGGCAGCAGGTGCAAGTGGGACCGGTGCCGGCAGCAGGTGTGAGTGCCCAGCAGGACCACGGCATGTGGGAGGAAAGAATTTTCAGTAACCACCAGAGGCTTGCCCCAATGACAGCAACTGGCACCCGCCTTGGTCTGGTACCACCGCTCACCTGCTCCACCATCCTGCCGTGGCCGATACCCGCCATGTTCCACACGTGACCCCTGGTGGTCAGCGCACGTCATAGTGACTAGTTGTTCAGTTGTTCCGCTGTTCGGTCTATTTGCATATTAGCCTTTTATTATATAGGGCTAGTGGCCCGGTGCATGAAATTCATGCACAGGGGGTGGGGGGTCCATCAGCCCAGCCTGCACCACCCTCTCTAAGGGACCTCTTGGGGGATGTCCGATTGCCGGTTATCCCCCTCGAAATCTGGGACCACTGGCTTCTAACCGCTCACTTGCC
>NW_005366839.1:0-807 GCF_000412655.1 Myotis brandtii
TAGTGCAAAAAAATCAACTTTGAATTTAAGAAAAAAAATACTTACATGGAAAGGGGGAAAAAAGGTAAACTTTTAAGGTAAAATCTCTATATATAAAAGCCCAAGCCACTGGTTGACCAGTCGACCAGTCACTATGACACGTACTGACCACCAGGGGGCAGTCAACTTGGGACAGAGAAAAAGAGAAACAGGCGATTGAGTCTATGAAAGATCGCAAGCAGGTGGGGCTGAGCTGCATGCAGTTCACATTGGGAGGCCGAGACATTGGCCCAAATTCCACCGCTCCCCAGGGACCGCTCTGGAGGCACGGTGACCCTGACCCCCGTCAACCCCTCCGGCTGCATCCTCCCTAGGCAGCCAGGACTGATGAATGGAGGGAGGGAAAAAAGAGACCACAAACTCCGTCCCTAGCACCCGCCTCCTCCTATCAGACTGGAGCCACCCCAGGACTTGCAGGACAGCGCACGAAGTGGGCAGCCTCGCCTCACAGCTACCGCGACTCCACCCCGGGTGCCCCTTGGGCACTCACCCCACTTCTCTGAGCCTCAGTCTGCACCCCTAGCAAGGCTGTGGGAGCTCCGCCTTAGGGACCCACTTCTCCATAGCTGGGTGCAGCAGACCAGGAGATGCGAGGGGCGGCAGCTGACTGGGATGAGCTGGGCTGGGATGAGCGGGAGTGGCTCCTCCCTAGCCACCTGCCACTTAGCGCAATACTACATCTCTCAGGGTATGTTGGGTGCAGTTTCAGCCCAATCCCTGCAGGCCATGCTAAGGGACCCCACTGGTGCACAAATCCATGCACCGGGC
>NW_005366840.1:0-561 GCF_000412655.1 Myotis brandtii
TAAATACAAATTATTTTTATAAATAGAAAAAACATAAATTTTTAAAAAATGTAAACTTGTGCCCTGACCAGTTTGGCTCAGTGGCTAGAGCGTCGGCCTGTGGACTGAAGAGTCCCAGGTTCGATTCCGGTCAAGGGCATGTACCTTGGTTGCAGGCACATCCCCAGTAGGAGGAGGTGTGCAGGAGGCAGCTGATGGATGTTTCTCTCTCATGGATGTTTCTAACTCTCTATCCCTCTCTCCCTTCCTCTCTGTAAAAAATCAATAAAATATATTTTAAAAAAATGTAAATTTGTTCTCAGCATGCAAGTATTTCTTTACCAAATATCTAAATGTCATACAGAGAGAGACTCCAAATGGAATGAATGTGAAAGAATGAAAAAGGTAGCCAACATCTCTCCTCTGCATCCAGAATGAGAGCAAGGATCTTTATTTTCTGTGGGACTTAAGAACTAAAAATCTACTAAGACCAGCTGTTTTATAGTTATAATTCTCAAAAAAGTGGCCATAAATAGGGAATAGACACAACACTGAGGAGAGGCAGAAGGTGGTGCACCTAGA
>NW_005366841.1:0-556 GCF_000412655.1 Myotis brandtii
ACAAAAGGAATGTGGAGCACATATGTCTTTAAGGAAGTGCTTTGCTTGATTGAAGAATAGCAAGGAGCCCAGCGTATCTGTAAGCAAAAAAGCAGAGGGAAGTATGGGAATGTGCACAAAGAGGCAATAGGGCCTGGTACACTATTGTGTTGACTTTGGCTACTACTCTGAATGAGATGGAAAGCTACTGGTGAAGGGACATGATCTGACTTGGGTTTTAATAATATCACTGGCTATCACACTGAGAATAGATAGAGGGTAAAGGTACATGAAAGAGAACAGTTAAAAAGGCATTGCAAAATTAAAAGCAAGACATGATAGTGCAGTGAACCACAGTGGTAGCAGATACACTATCAGATTCTGGATATATTTTGAGGGTGGAGCCAATAGAATTTGCTGATGGGTTGCATGTGAAAAATAGAAGTCAAAATTTTGGACCTAAGGAACTCGAGAGGAAGTTCTTAATTTACTGAAATAGCCAAGACTATGGGAGGAAGAGCTTTGGGGTGGCGGCATAGAAAGAATCACAAGTTCGGTCCTGGACAAAATTTGTGAT
>NW_005366842.1:0-835 GCF_000412655.1 Myotis brandtii
ACCACCAGGGGGCAGACACTCAACCCAGGAGCTGCTGAGCTTTCAGTAACTTGGCAGTGGCGGTTCTCGGGTGATGCACCCAAAACCAGAGAGGAGGGAGCTTGATTCCTCGAGGGGCCACACGATTCCACCTTCGGCCGTGGGTTATGTGGTGGCTGGGGCACTGTTGGCCCCGAATCTGGTTTACTGCACACCCTGTACGACGACAGCTTTGCGGAGTGCCCTCTCGCACTCTGGGGCCCCTCGGGGGATGTCAGAGAGTCGGCCCGATCCCCGCAGGCGTGGCCGAGGGACCCCACCTGCCAGAGGGACCCTGTTCAATTCATAGACGCCATGGAGGGACCATGGGAGGTTGGCTCCAGGGGGCGTCCGGCCCATCTCACCCTGTCCCACCCCACCGGCCACCTTCTAATTAATTTCCTCTCACTGTGCACGAATCCGTGCACTGGGTCACTAGTGGAATAATAGCTATCCATGTGGAATATGTATTTAAATATTGGCAAATGGCCTGGTGGGTGTGGCTCAGTGGTTGAGTGTCGACCTATGAACCAGGAGGTCAGGGTTCGATTCCCGGTCAAGGGCACATGCCCGGGTTGCAGGCTCGATCCCCAGTAGGGGGCGTGCAGGAGGCAGCCGGTACATGATTCTCTCGCATCATGGATGCTTCTCTCTCTCTCTCCCTCCTCTCCCTTCGCTCTGAAATCCATAAAAACGTATATTTTAAAGAAATCAATGAGATAGATGCACATTTATTATTGGGTGCATCGTACCACCAAGAACTGGAAACTAAAATTCTAATGAATGGATGGCCAGGTGTGAAATCCCAGCCCAAGTT
>NW_005366843.1:0-1754 GCF_000412655.1 Myotis brandtii
GATGTGGCCTATGTAGCTTCATAGGTATATTCTTTGTGTCAATCTTGTCTACTATATTAGCCAAGCACACTTGTTACCCATAGTGATCAAAGTCCAGTATTAAGATATGTGAACCCTGATTCTCCATCAGATACTAATTTCTACTTGACTCGCAAGTTAGTAGCTAGAAGGGACACTGTAGGCAAATGAGTCCTGCTTATTTTGAACTCATATCTGTCATCTCCCACGTGGAACATTGTCCTGTTATTGATGTTACTTACGAGAAGTCCTTTTTACTTATAGAAAAAACCCTAAGGTCTCTCTTTCATGCTCATTATATTCTGGGTCTTCATCTTGGATTAATTTTATCCTTAACACATGGAGAAAGGGGCTGGAAGAATCAAAACAATTTTCCAAACAAATAGAAACCTCTTCTCAATTAAAAGGAAGGAAGGAAGAGATGGATGGATGGATGGAGAGAGAGAGAGAGAGAGAGAGAGAGAGAGAGAGAGAGAGAGAGAGAGAGATATTTCCCCCCTTTACTACACAACTAAAGAACAAAGGGGGAAAAGGCAAAGCCAACCGAAGAGATGGAACAAAACAGAAATAAGAGATTGTGACTTAAGGGTTCTACACATGAAAAAAGTCCCCATTAAGTTTTTTTCTGGTGAAAAGTACATCATAAGGACCATGGTCCAGCAGTTTGTCCTCAGTCTGACTCAGAAATCCCCATGCACAAACATGGAGTGATGATCTTAATGGTGACCATGGAGGACAGAAACCTTTGAACTTCTATATGCTTTATTGTGATAGGAAAATTGCCCCCAGTTGAATTTTTTTTCTCTTCTCTTCCTTGCTAAATGTCTATTTTAGAGTGGTGTTTCTCCATTATTCAGAGAGGGCACTATCGACTAACTTGCAGTCCCCCTGCGAAGGCTGCCAGGTGGTATTATCAACACCTTCTGGAGAGTACATGTTTGTTGAACATTTCCACTCAGGGAAGAGCAACTACTCTATGAGCTTATCCTGTTAGGACGCTATTTTGGGGACAGAGCCCAGGAGTGGTGGGTGTCTGCTTTCTGTTCCCACGGGTGCTGGTCGAGGTCCCCGCTCCTCAGGCTCCTGCATGTGGGAGACATCACTCCCAGACAGAGCCCTGCGCTCGGCTGGATTCCTGCTTCATGTGTCCACTAACGCCCTGGGCGATAGCACAATCTCCTCCACTTACAGCACAAGAAGTAACCAATTATGCCTGTGAGACTAGGGAGAGGATTTCCAGAACAGATGGCATTGGAGTGGCTTTTTAAAGGATGGATTGCAACCTGCTATGTGGAGATGGCCAAAGAAAGAATTTTCAGCTTATAGGAAAAACATCTGCAAAAGCGGGGTTCCAAATTAGATTTTTTTTCCATATTCAAAGGCACATATACAATGGTGTCTCTGGAATGTTCAGTTCCTATGACTTTCCAAAGAAGAGTTTATATGCAAAGAGTTTTCATTTTTTAAGATGTTGGTGTCAAAACAAGGTTCCATGATTGTATTGTTTTAGGATAATAATCAGGGTGCCCTAATTAATGGATTAATCACCAAGCTTCCTGCTAATGTTCTATGTCTCCCCAGGATCATCAGAACTCACTCACACTGATCATGATACTCACCCCCTCGACAGAAATTGTTTTAGAAGCAGTTCTAGCTCCTTTGAAGAGGGTCGAGTCCCCAACTGATTCAGCAAAGAAAATAAACAATAAGCTCCCTGAATATTCTGTTTCTGGCTA
>NW_005366844.1:0-590 GCF_000412655.1 Myotis brandtii
AGCGCTAGAAATATGTAATATCAAATAATGAATAAGTCTATATAGATAAGAAAAGAGGGTGAAGGATTTAGTATTGGGCACTTTAACATTTACAAGACAGAAACATGACAAGCCTAAAAAGGGACTGAAAATTAGTATTCAATGTAATAAGAGGAAGCCAAGAGGGAGATCTTAGAAGATATGTGGGAAAAAAAGTGTTTCAAGAACAAAATTTCAAATGTCAAATGCTGTTGAGATCAAGTAACTAAGGCTATAATAGACCTTGGATTCAGTGAAATGAGGATCATAGGTGATCTTGAAAATGAAGTGGTGAGGTCGAAAGCCTGAGCACAATAGGTTTAGGAGAACATGAGGTGAAGAAATGCAGACATGAAACATACACAACTCTGACAATTGTTCCTGGAAAACACTTTATACTTCATTTATACTGCCACATGTTTGTCTTCATGCCTCTTCCTATTGCTCATGTTCTTAGTCGTCTACTCTTTTATTCTTTTGGTCCCCGAACAACCAGCCAAGACAGTCACCACAGCCTATGAGTCTCTCCATATATTCATCTAGGTCACATCATTTTCCAAACAAAGTGGGTG
>NW_005366845.1:0-619 GCF_000412655.1 Myotis brandtii
TTCATGTATTTTTGAGTTTTTGTTACAGGCTCATTTTAAAGAGAAGATTGTTTGCTGTTATACTTCTTTTTTTCTCTCTCTCTCTCTCTTTCCTCACCCTTTTAACTGCTAATACCAGCTTTCAGTCCATTATAAGAATCTATTCTTGCCCTGGCTGGTTTGGCTCAGGGGTTAGAGTGTCGGCCTGGGTTTGATTCCTGGTCAAGGACACATACCTCGGTTGTAGGCTCGATCCCTGGCCTGGGTTGGGAGCTTATGGGATGTTTCTCTCTCTCCCCGCTCCCACTCCCCTTCCCTCCACTCTCTCTAAAAAAAATCAATGAAAAAAAAAAAAAGAATCTGTTCTTATATGATCTTTTGCAATCCCAAGTCTAGTGACATGAGGGATATCATAGTTATTGTCACTGAGCTAGTGGTAGCTTCCTGGTCCTCACTCTTGATCGTTGTCCTGCTCCTGCCATTTCTCTAGACAAAACAGCTTCTTCTAAAGCCATAGCTTCTATTAAGGCAAAGAATACCCCCAGATTCTAAGTATTTTCTTGGCTTTAGTATGAATATGACTACTTTCACTCACTGAGTGGAAAAAAAGGGAACATATTTCTGCACCAGCAGTATCTGA
>NW_005366846.1:0-1061 GCF_000412655.1 Myotis brandtii
TAAGGTCTTTGAGAGACTCCTGGGTTATGTTGTTGTCAGCTGCCTGAAGTCCTCAGGTGACTGGGAGTGAGCCGGCGTGCTACCTGTGCCACCTCTCCTACAGGGTCTCCTCGGTGACCTGGCGGCCCCAGTGCGGGCTGACGTGTGAGCAGGTCGGCCTCTTCCCCCTCAGCGCCTCCGTCCAGTTCATTCAGGTCCCTGCCCGGCTCCCCCGGCCCCTGACCAGGTAGGTCCCTGACCTGGTTGGTATTTTTTAGGAAGAAAAATATAGATCTTTGAAAGTAAATGTATTTCTTTAACTTTCGATACTTCTCACCAAAAGGATGCTTTGTGGCAGCTACTGTAATCTTCTAAAATGTTTTCTAGATTCCAGATCAATTTCACAGAGTATGATTGTAACAGAAACGATGTGTGTTGGCCACAGCTTCTGTATCCCTGGACCCGGTATTACCAAGGTAGGGCACAGCCGGTTTCCGGAATGGGTATTGTTATGTCCTGTGTACAATTTTAAAAAGAAAATGTACCGATCATGTTGCCACTTAAAAATGATGGCTATGGCCCTGGCCAGTGTGGCTCGGTTGGCTGGGCGGCGTCCTGAGCGCCGAGAGGTTGCCGGCTCGATTCCCGGTCAGGCACCTGCCCGGCTGGCGGGCTCAGTCCCCTGATGGATGTTTTGCTCTCACTTCAATGTTTCTCTCTCTCTCCCTTTCCCTTCTTCTCTCTCTCTCTCTCAAAATCAATTTTAAAAAAAGACCTTTGTTAATGGTTTGGCTGATTTCTATCTCAATAATTACAAGCAAGTTGAGCAGGAAGAGCCTGGCTTACTAGATTCACTGTCTTGCAGGGGAGCCTTACGCTCGGTGTGTGGCCAAGGGCCTGCTGCTGGCCTTCTTCTCCGTGGCGGCCCTGTTCCTCAGTGACCCCTGGACCAGAGGAAGCAGATTGTGACCTCCCGCCACTCCCGGCCCTCAGGACCACAGACCTTCCTCCGGCGATTTGCTGCACTCCGTGTACTGTTTTAATAAGTGGAGGGTTTTGTTTTTGTCGGAAATGCGGAAATG
>NW_005366846.1:1353-3003 GCF_000412655.1 Myotis brandtii
CACGGGCTGCGGCACGGGCAGGGCAGGGCAGGGGCCACGCCACCTGGCTGGCAGCCCCGAGTTCACCATCCCAGGAGCTGGGCTATTAATGGGCGGGACCAGAGGGCCAACACTTCCTGCCACTGGCATCTCCTGAGGGTGCTGGGCCCAAGCCCAGTGCCCACGGGGCCAGAGCAGACCCTGCACGCACAGCGGGCACTGACCTCCGTGCCCGGGCACTGCCCGTCACAGGAGAGCCTGAAGCCGCCCTGGGTCAGCCACTCAGGGGAGGGGGGGGCGAGGCTGAGTGTGGGTCTGCGCGGGAGACTTGGGGCCCCTGAAAGGAGGGAAGGGCAGAGGGAGGAGGGGAGAGGGAGGAGGGGAGAGCAGGCGGCTCCTCCTCTCACTGTGGCCATGAACTGGCTGCGTGGCCTGGAGCCGACCCCATGCCCTCCGGTGCACGAGCAGCCACGAGGCCCTGCCCAGTGCTCGCAGCCTCCCCTTTCGACATGATTGAGGAACCCAGGCTACCGCCTCCTGTGGCTATTTCAGTGAAAATAAATTAAATTTAAACAAAACGGAAACTTCAGTTCCTCAGCCTCATCAACCACATTTCAGACTGTCAGAGGCCCACGTCCTGGCGGTGCAGACACAGACCGTGCCCACCAGCACGGGGGCTTCATGGGCACCATGGAGACGTGCACGTGGGGACATACGGCTCACACCACATTCTGGAAGTCACTTTTGAAAATATGTATATTATTGATTGAGAGGCAGGGAGAGGGAGAGAGAGAAACATCAGTGATGAGAGAGAATCACTGATAGGCTGCCTCCTGCACGTCCCTCACTGAGGATGGAGCCCACAACCTGGGCCTGTGCCCTGACCGGGAATCGAACGGGGACCTTCTGGTTTATAGGTCGAAGCTCAGCCCCTGAGCCCCGTGCCAGGCAGGGGTAAGGTCTTTGAGAGACTCCTGGGTTATGTTGTTGTCAGCTGCCTGAAGTCCTCAGGTGACTGGGAGTGAGCCGGCGTGCTACCTGTGCCACCTCTCCTACAGGGTCTCCTCGGTGACCTGGCGGCCCCAGTGCGGGCTGACGTGTGAGCAGGTCGGCCTCTTCCCCCTCAGCGCCTCCGTCCAGTTCATTCAGGTCCCTGCCCGGCTCCCCCGGCCCCTGACCAGGTAGGTCCCTGACCTGGTTGGTATTTTTTAGGAAGAAAAATATAGATCTTTGAAAGTAAATGTATTTCTTTAACTTTCGATACTTCTCACCAAAAGGATGCTTTGTGGCAGCTACTGTAATCTTCTAAAATGTTTTCTAGATTCCAGATCAATTTCACAGAGTATGATTGTAACAGAAACGACGTGTGTTGGCCGCAGCTTCTGTATCCCTGGACCCGGTATTACCAAGGTAGGGCACAGCCGATTTCCGGAATGGGTATCGTTATGTCCTGTGTACAATTTTAAAAAGAAAAATGTACCGATCATGTTGCCACTTAAAAATGATGGTTATGGCCCTGGCCAGTGTGGCTCGGTTGGCTGGGCGGCGTCCTGAGTGCCGAGAGGTTGCCGGCTCGATTCCCGGTCAGGCACCTGCCCGGCTGGCGGGCTCAGTCCCCTGATGGATGTTTTGCTCTCACTTCAATGTTTCTCTCTCTCTCCCTTTCCCTTC
>NW_005366847.1:0-670 GCF_000412655.1 Myotis brandtii
GATTGGATAAAATAAACCTTGGTACATCTACACCATGAATACTATGCAGCCGTGATAAAGACAGAACTCTTACCATTTGCAACAGCAGGGGTACGTCCAATAAAAGTTTAATCTCCAAAATACATAGGGACTCATACAACTAAACAAAAGGAAGACAACAACACAATTGAAAAATGGGCAAAAGGACTAATAGCTAAGTCTCCAAAGTGGACACACAGATGGCCAAGACACGGATGTCCTCTCCTGAGGGTGGTCATGCTGATGTCAAAGGTGTGTTAACCCAGATGCACAGAAGCAATGGACGGGGTGCTTAAGGCAAAGATGAGCCTTTTAGTAAAGAAGTCATAGTCCTGGGCATGCCCACCCCCAGGACTGCCCAGGTAGGATGTGTGATCAGAGCCTCCTGTGAGGGTCCTGTCAGTCACTGAGTTTTGTCAGATTTACCACAGAGCCCCCAATTTGTTCACAAATTCAAACCCTAAAACTAGACCTAGGACAGGGCTTTCTGTGAGCTCAGTGGCTGAGCCTCAGATCAAAACTATTTCTGTGATCTCTCTTGCTGAGCCTGGGAGCAAAAGTATTTAAAGAGGGATCAAGAAAAGGTATCTTTCCTCAACTGTCCACTTGCTCATGGTCCTGGCCTTTTCCTTGTCCTGAGCATCCCCTGGTG
>NW_005366848.1:0-276 GCF_000412655.1 Myotis brandtii
CACGGGGACTAGGAAGTGGGTGAGAGGTCCCCCCCCCCCAGGAGACCTGGGGTCAAACCCCTGGTTCTCAGGGGTGAGCACCTGGGAGACTGGACCCTGGGGAGAGGAGGCAAGTGGGGTCCACAGAGACTGGGGAATTGAATGCATGCATTTCTGAGGATTTGGGGGAAAGGGGACAAGGTATGAAAGAGGAGGGCTGGGCATCTGGGTTCCTGGGTCAGAGGGAGGAGGGGTTGGGGGCCTGGACTCCTGGGTCAGAGGGAGGAGGGGTTGGGG
>NW_005366848.1:2411-3558 GCF_000412655.1 Myotis brandtii
GTTAGGGCTCATCAACCTTTTGATGAAACTCTTGAAATTATGACATGCTGGAATTGGTCTATGGCAGAAGCCATTGGGCAGCCGACCCCTATCTTACAGAGAGGGAAACTGAGGCAGGAGAGATGAAGTCTCCTACCCTGGGTCTTAGGGCAAGGCAGGGGATTTGAACCCAGGTCTGTGTGACAGTAGAGACCACACTCCCCACCGCTGCCCAGTACCGTCGCCTCCCTCACCTGTCTTCCTAAAGTCTAGCTCTGCCCTCTCCTCCTCTGCTCAGAACCTTCCATGGCTCCCCGGTGCCCTCACAATGACGTCGCTGCTCTCCTTGGCACTTAAACCCCGTGATCTGTCCCCCAGTTCCCACTGTCCCTCTCACCCCTCTTTTCCTTCACCAGCCCAGAAGCTGCCCCCAAACCGAGTGCCAAGTCCATTTATGGTAAGTGTATTGGCAAGGGAACCCCAAGCCAAGAGAAACTGGGTCTGAGGGAGGAGGAACTGAGGCCTTGGAGTCCTGGGTCAGAAGGAGGGGCTTGGGGGCCTGGATTCCTAGGTCAGAAGGAGGAGGGGCTAAGGGCGGGGACTCCTGGGTCTGAGGGAGGAGGGGCTGGGGGCCTGGATTCCTGGGTCAGAAAGAGGAGGGGCTAAGGGCCTGGACTCCTAGGTCAGAAGGAGGAGGGGCTAAGGGCGGGGACTCCTGGGTCTGAGGGAGGAGGGGCTGGGGGCCTGGATTCCTGGGTCAGAAAGAGGAGGGGCTAAGGGCCTGGACTCCTAGGTCAGAAGGAGGAGGGGCTAAGGGCGGGGACTCCTGGGTCTGAGGGAGGAGGGGCTGGGGGGGATGGGGGCGACTCTTGGGTCTGAGGGAGGAGGGGCTGGGGGCCTGGGCTCCTGGTTCAGAAGGAGGAGGAGCTTGGGGGGCCTGGTTTCATAGGTCAGAAGGAGGGGGGGCTAACGGTCTGGACTCCTGGGTCAGAAGGAGGAGCGGCTAAGGGCCTGGACTCCTGGTCTGAGGGAGGAGGGGCTGGGGGCCTGGACCTCTGGGTCTGAGGGAGGAGGGTTTGGGGGCCTGGACTCCTAGGTCAGAAAGAGGAGGGGCTAAGGGCCTGGACTCCTAGGTCAGAAGGAGGAGGGGCTAAGGGCCTGGACTCCT
>NW_005366848.1:4959-5926 GCF_000412655.1 Myotis brandtii
AGGGGGCCCTGCACAACTACCGCTCTGGCCACGGGGATCGAAGGGCGGCGGCGCTCCGGTAAGTGGGAGGGGGGTGCTGGGAGCCGGGGAGGAGAGGGGACGGGAGGGTGTCTCTGGGCCTCAGTCTCCCCATCCGAGAAATGGGCTGTTACCCCTAGCCTACAGCAAAGCGAATTTTGAATGGAGTCACAGTCTATTCAAGTCTTGCGTGTACCCCCCAGACAAGTGCGCCCCCTCTCCTGGGCCCTACTTTTCCTGGTTCTGGTCCTCGTGTTCTCCCCCCCTTAGCCCGTTTTCTCCCGCCCTCGCCAATATCTTGGAATTCTCCCTACCACTCTGAGCCTAGGGTTGACCCATGTGGGCCACCGTGTCTGTTTTCAGCCCCCAATTTTTCCCCTCCTGGGCTCCTCGGGGGACCCAGCCTCAGTGTCCCACCTGGGACCCTTCAGTCTGCAAGCCGACACTCTATCCACTGAGCCAGACCAGCTAGGGCTCTTTTTTAATTTTTTAAAAATTATTTCATTTTTATTGGTTTCAGAGAGGAAGGGAGAGGGAGAGAGATATAGAAACATCAATGATGAGAGAGAATCATGGATCAGCTGCCTCCTGCATGCCCCCCACTGGGGATCAAGCCTGCAACCCAGGCATGTGCCCTTGGCCGGAATCGAACCCGGGACCCTTCAGTCCGCGGGCAGATGCTCTATCCACTGAGACACACCGCTAGGGCGGGAGGGGGCTTTGAGTGCAGATTGGACTCAGGGTCAGGGGCTAGGACAGAACAGGGGAGAGGGGGCCTGGAAGGCAGCCACAGGGGTGATGGGGGATGAGTGTGGTCTAAGAATGGGGAGCCACCAGGATGGGGCCTCCGTGGGAGGGGGCGTGGCCTCGGTCTGGGTCAGATTTAGGGCGAAGGAGGTGTGAGTTCTAGGGTGTGGACCTGCGTGGGGCCACATGCGTGAATGATGAC
>NW_005366848.1:10115-11012 GCF_000412655.1 Myotis brandtii
CCCTACTGGGGACGTGCCCGCAACCAGGGTACATGCCCTTGACCGGAATCGAACCTGGGACCTTTCAGTCCGCAGGCCAACGCTCTATCCACTGAGCCAAACCGGTTTGGCACCCCCAACTTTTAACCTGCCTTCTCTGTGCCTCGAGTTCTTTGGAGGAAAAAAATATGGAAATAATAACCCCTTCTTGGAAGAAGAAGAAACCCATGAGGTTGTAAGGTTTTCTGTTAAGAGCTCAGGTTCACGGCCACCTGTGCACTCAGAAAGCAGAATTACTCAGGACGGGGACGCTGGGGCCAGCCTGCCCAGGTCCCAGGCTGCTGTGCACCTTCTCGCTGTGGGACCTTCCCATCACTGTCCCTCCGCCTCCTCACCTGTGGAATGGAAATAATAGGATCCCTGGGAGGAGGCAGGGAAAGAGGAGTCCAAATTCATGCTTCTACCAGGGCTTGCCCTGAGAATCAAATCAGCTAATATATGTACCAAACTTACAGTGCCGGGCATATTGTGACTTCGAGTTATCATTATGTATGAGCCCAGTACATAGTAGATGCTCAATAAATAAATAGCAGCTGCCCTAGCCGGTTTGGCTCAGTGGATAGAGCACCGGACTGCAGACCAAAGGGTCCCAGGTTCAAATCCAGTCAAGGGCACATACATTGGTTGCAGGCTCCTCCCTGGCCCAGGCCCTGGCCACGGCTTGTGCAGGAGGCAACCAATCCATGTGCTTCTCTCGAATCGATGTTTCTCTCTGTCTTCCCCTCTTTCTTCA
Organism: Myotis brandtii; assembly: GCF_000412655.1. Taxonomy (NCBI): domain Eukaryota; kingdom Metazoa; phylum Chordata; class Mammalia; order Chiroptera; family Vespertilionidae; genus Myotis; species Myotis brandtii. The sequence goes on from NW_005366848.1 coordinate 10,888, forward strand.
CTCTCTCTAAAAACAATGGGAAAATATCGGGTGAGGATTAACATAAATAAATAACAAATAAATAAAAATTAAATCTTTTAAAAAAATACACTTGATCTTAGCCAAAAGGCCGAGAAGCAATTTTA
>NW_005366849.1:0-809 GCF_000412655.1 Myotis brandtii
TTTCTTTCCTCCTCCTCATTGTCCTCCAAGGCCAGGGTGGCTTCCCGGTCTTTCTCCTGCTGCAGGCAGCTTACACCCACAGCTGACACCCACCCAGGACTTCGACAGCTACCAGCAGGCACAGCTGGCCCTCCTGTCACCCGGGACACATAGCCACCAGAGCGACCTGGTCCTGCGACACTGGCTGCCTAGCAGGCCCTGGACCCCCCAAAACCCCACAACCCTAAGCAGAGCAGCCACCCCACACCTCACACGGAAAAAAGGTACTAAAATAGGCTCCTGGCTGTGTTGGGCCTGTGGACAGTTTTCTGAACCCTGCCCTGCAGGATAAAGAATGAAGAATGAAGTTCCTGGAGTCATTTGCCTTCCATCCTGGGTTTTAGCCCCGACTCCACTTTCTACTGCTGTGGTTGTGTCACGTGGGAAAAATATTTCACCTTTCGGTACCTCTGTTTCCTCATTTTGAAAACAGTGGTAATGATTCTTACCTCATACAGTTGTGATGAAGCGTGAGTGAGCTAATGTGTATACAGTGCTTAGCAAAGCTGATTGGCACATTGTAAATGCTCACTAGATGTTATCTATTACTAGAGGCCCGGTGCATGAAATTTGTGCACTTGGCGGGGTCCATCAGCCTGGCTTGCACCCTCGGGGAATGTCCGACAGTGGGCCTAAGCCGGTAGTTGGACATCCTCAGCGCTGCCTCGGAGGCGGGAGAGGCTCCCGCCATCGCTGCTGCACTGGCCAGCCATGAGCCTGACTTCTAGCTGAGTGCCACTCCCCCTGTGGGAGCGCACTGACCACCAGGG
>NW_005366850.1:0-575 GCF_000412655.1 Myotis brandtii
CGTGCACTGACCACCAGAGGGCAGATGCTCCGACCAGCAGGTTAATTTGCTGCTGGGGTCCAGCAGATCTGAACTGAGCCAGATGGGCCAGACATGCCCTGGAGCCCTCCCACGGTCCCTCCCTTGCTAGCCAACCTCTCATGTCCCTCCCCAAACTCGATTGTGCACCGGTGGGGTCCCTTGGCTTGGCCTGCTTCCTCTTGCAATCTAGGACACCTCAGGGGATGTCGGAGAGCCAGTTTCAGCCTGATGGCAGAACGACCAGTTGCTATGACATGCACTGACCACTGGGGAGCAGATGCTCAACGCAAGAGCTGCCCCCTGGTGGTCAGTGTGTTCCCACAAGGGGAGTGCTGCTCAGCCAGAAGCTGGGCTCATGGCTGGCGAGCTCACCGGCAGTGGCAGGAGTCTCTCCCGCCTCCATAGCAGCGCTAAAGATGTCTGACTGCCGGCTTAAGCCCGCTCCCAGGGACATCCTCTAAGGGCCCCTGGACTGGGAGAGGGTGCAGGCTGGGCTGAGGAACCCCCCACCTGAGTGCATGAATTTTGTGCACTGGGCCCCTAGAATATAATGT
>NW_005366851.1:0-1569 GCF_000412655.1 Myotis brandtii
TACAAAGACAATGATTTAGTGACATAGAAAAAGGAGCCACCAAGGGAGGGGAAAAAAAGGTTTCTTGAACAATCTTATCCCAAAATATGCTAACATGTAATCTAAAAAAGAAGCATTTTTTTAAAAGTCAATAACACTTTAAGCTCTCAAAAACAAATTAAAACCTTTCAAGATATATGTATCAATTTTAACATTTTATAAACTTTTCTACATATTAAATAAAAATCAAAACTCAATCAAATGTTGTGTCTGCACAATTGGTCTCAAAAATCAGCATAGCTTGTGTGATGAACTGAATTGTGTCCCTTCCAAATTTATGTGTTTTAGAGATGAGTTCTTGGGAGATAATTAGGTTTAGATTAGTTCATCAGAGTGAAACTCCCATGCTGGGATTTCTGTCTAGCTATCTCTCTCTCCATCCACCAAGAGAGGGCACAGTGAGATGTCAGCTACTGTAAGCCAGGGAGAGGGACCTTACTAGGGGAACCAATCAGCTGGCACCTTAGTCTTGCACTGCTCAGCCTCCAGAACTATTAGAAAAAAAAAACAAAAAAGAAAAAAAAACCTGGTGTTTAAGCTACTTAGTCTATTTTGTTATGGCAGCTTAGGCTGACTAATATGGCTTGCTTAAATGAGGATTTTGGATCCCAAATACATCTGACAGCTGGTGGAGGTCACGTGTTGACCAATTATAGGTAACTTCCATGCTCAAAATTAAAATCTAAGAGCAAGCGTTCAAAGTGGTTTCAATTACATCTGAATACAGAACTATAAAACTGTTAGACATTATAAAAAATTTAAAAATTTTATCACTCCTATATGTTTGTTATTGATGCTATCTTCTTAGTATAACTGTCAAAAAAAATCTCAATGCTAAAGTATTATCAAATTGTGTTTAGGAGATCAAAAATGGAGAAGCACCAAAAACACTACAGTCTTTTTTTTTTTTTTTCAGTATGAGAGGAAAACTGCATGGAATAAAAATGACAGGAGTCCTGGCCGGGTGGCTCAGTTGGTTGGAGCATCATCCTGTGCACCAAAAAACTGTAGGTTCTATTTCCCTTTAAGGTACATACGTAGGTTTCAGGTTCAATCCCCTGTCAGGGAGCGTACGGACAACCAATCACCAATCAATGTTTTTCTCTCACATGCATGTCTCTCTCAAAAAAAAAGAACCAATCAATAAAAAAAATATCCTCAGGTGAGGATTTAAAAAAATACAATTGTTCTCTTGTCCACTTGTTTGAAAAAGAAATGACAGGATTTAAGAAGAAAAGAAAAGTTCTGGGTAAAAATGGCAATAGATAAAATATGACAATGTGTGTCTTCTAAATTTCTCATTTAAATGTCTCATTTATATTTTCCATGCTAAAATACAACACAAAGAGGAACAACACACTGTAAACCAAAAGTAATACAGGGAAATATACCAGAATCTGGAGTTCATTTATACTAACTCCATTCTATGTGCCACAAAGGGAGGTGTCATTTCTACTTTATTTCACTAGTGTATGCCCAGAATCTAGGGTAGCCCTTGACACGCATTAGGTGCTCAATAAACATTTGTTT
>NW_005366852.1:0-637 GCF_000412655.1 Myotis brandtii
GGGTATAAGAAATCAACTTCTTGGGAGAGAACCAAGACGGAGGCATAGGTAAATGCAGGTGCTCGCTGCCTGCCACAATCACATAAAACTTACAACTAAAATACAGGACAACCATAATTCATAACTGCCTGAAAGCTGACTGAATGGAAGTCCTACAACTAGAGAAGCAAAGAAGAAAGCACATTGAGACTGGTAGAAGGGGCAGAGGCGAGGAATGGACTGGTCTGACATCCATGTGTAGCATTCTATTATCTTAATTTGGAGGAATATCTACAAGGCCTCCCACAAGAAGCAGGGTGTCCCAGCCTCACACCAGCCTCCAAGCCCAGGATTACAGAACTTGGAAAAGAAGTTCCCATAACTTTGAATTGTAAAAACCAGTGGGAATTGGGGCTGAGTAACATGGAGGCTGCAGGAGACTCAGGCAGTTCCTCTTAAAGGACTGGTGCACAAACTTACATGGTCCCACTCCCTCTGAGCTCCAGTGTTGGGTGTTGGCTTTGGGGGAACCTAGAGACATATGGGGAAGAACTGTCTGGCATCAGGGCAAGAACTTGGTGGTAGCTTTTTCCCAGACAAGGGTGCTCATAGGGGTCCTTGTTCCTGTGCTGGGACCTCCTCCATCACAGAGCTAACT
>NW_005366853.1:0-819 GCF_000412655.1 Myotis brandtii
GCTTTCCAGGGTTGTGGTCCCCCCTGATTGATTGGCCGGCACCGGGGCAGAGGGGCATTATTCCATGCAGCTGGCCCTGACGTCAGCCTTGGCTGGTTCTGTTGCTCATCTGGGCCTGGAGCTGAAATGCAACGGAGGCCTAGATGTTATCTCTAGGGAGGAAAGGTCGAGGCTCCAAACCTCAGGACCAGGAGATGCGAGGGGAGGAACGGTCACCCTGGGGCGAGGTCCCACCCTACAATTGATTGTCCCTGGCTGGACACCTGGGGCTTTCCACCCTGGTGACCTCCTGGCCCTGGCCCATTGTCCTTGCTCTGCTCATGTCTGTCTAACGGCCTACCACAGAGCCTCAGCTTGGATCACTCAAGGAGTCTCCCTGACCATGCACCCAAAGGTGCTCAGTCCTTTCCCAGCATCGGGAAAGTATAGAAACAATAGGGTCCACGGGTAAGTGTAAATAGAACGGAGCCCCCTGAAGAAGAGGCTGGATGTGGAATCTCTCTGAGGCTAGGGCACAGGAATAATCAGTGCTTGCTTCGTGGTAGAACTCATTACATGCACGTAACACAGGAGGCCCTTCCCAAGAGCCGGTGCTCCCAGCTGCTATGTGCCAAGGTCCCCACCACTCACGGCCCATGCTCCTGGCCGGCCACCCAGACACAGAGTCCTGCTTTTAAAATGATTCCCATGTCCGGGCGGTGAGTGTAGACATCTCTCTTTTACGTTCAGAATCCATCTATCCGCAGCCTCTGGGAGGGCTGCAGAGCTTTGTTAGGTCTGAAGAGGAGAGAGAGGCACAAGGAGACACAGTGGACATAG
>NW_005366854.1:0-773 GCF_000412655.1 Myotis brandtii
GACAGGAAAGTGCTCCCTTTTCGAGTCTCCCTGTTTGAGGGCAGCATCCGGGAGGCGGTGTGCAGACCTGAGGGCCACCTACGTGGGCGCTGGGTGTCGGGTTCAGTCCTCGATGGGCCTGAGCCCTGGGACCCAGCACCCCTGTGGGTGGGGTGGGTGCCGCAGCCCACGGGCTCCTTGGAGTGGAGCTGGGATGCCAGGAATTTCTGAAGCCCTGACTTTTTCCAGTGCCTTTTAAGGGGGTAAAAATAAGAAAAACAGCGAGGATGGAACAGACTCCACATGGGCCCACTTAGGCTGAACCCTGGGCCTCCAAGTCAAAGCTGTCATCAGCCCCAAAAAGTTCTGAAAGCCTAGGGTTTGGGGAAATCACCTTAAAATCCACAGGGAATGCAGGAGATCCAATCCCCACGACTCTATTGGTGTCATTTGGCCTCTTGCTTCCCACCTCCCAGGACTTGGTGTCTGGGTTCCCGGCGGGTCATCCTGGGCCAGGCCCTGGGTCGGTCCAGTGGGCGCTGGCGTCCAGAGTCCTCGGCCTGTGGGACTCAAACTGTGGGGGCACTTTCTGTGCTGAGAGCAAAGTGCCGCCACTGTTTGAGTTCCACCGGCCGAGACGGGGCTTCTGCTGATGGGCCGGGAGGACCCTGCACACTGTGGCCTCGGGGAGGTGTGCGAGGCCCGGGTCCCGGGGGTCACCACGGCTCAGCCTGTGGCACCCAAATGAGCAGGCACCCTCCGATGCCCGGGCGGAAAGTGCTGCAACATTTGAG
>NW_005366855.1:0-770 GCF_000412655.1 Myotis brandtii
CTAGCAACTGTCCAACAGAATTTTCTGAGACGATGGAAATGTTCTTTATTTGTGTTGTCCAAAATGATAGCCACAAGCCACACGTGACTAGTGAAGACTGAAGGTCTGGGATATTTTATTTGATTTAATTGCAATTCATTTAAATAGCCACGTGTAGCTAGTGGCTGTTGTTTGGGACTGCACAGAATTGAACATGGAGGGATTTAGCCCAGTTGGGGAGGGGGAGAGGGCAGGTAGATGTTACCGAGGAAGTGATGTTGGAGTTGAGACCTGAAGAGGAGTAGACGTCGGACGCATTCCCCGTGAGCTATGAAGCCCTAGTGACTTTGTATTCTTGCTGTTGTTTTCTTTTTCTTAAAGAGGACTCCCAAGCTTAAGGCCCCACACAGCTGGACCTGCCCCTGGAAGGCACTAACTAGGACTGATTTACACAGGGGGCAGAGCATGTGCGAAGTCAACAGGAATGACAAGGGGGGAACCAGACCCCTTGGGACCAGGATCCAAGACGGTGCCAGAGAGCTCAGCAGCAGCAGCAGCAGCATCAGCAGCAGTGGTGGCGGCAGCAACGGTCCTTCACTCCTGTGCCACTGTAGTGAGACCACCGATTCTGCCAGCTGCTGACTCTAGCCTCCATCTGTGCCCAACGCTCTCTGCTCCTAAGTTCTGCTTACTCTAGGTTTCTCATAGCTTCAGCTTGTCGTGACACCTGTGACTCCAGCTCTGTGTTTCCTTCGAGTGTCAGCTTCCTACGTGCCTTGTTCTCTGGTCTG
>NW_005366856.1:0-879 GCF_000412655.1 Myotis brandtii
TAAATTCCACAGTTTACATAGGGTTGAGTTTCTGTGTTGAGAGAGTGGGTTGGGACAATTGTATGACATGTATGCACCATTACAGTCCTGTACAGAATCGTTTTACTGGTCTAAAAACCCTCTGCTTCACCTATTCATCCTTCCCCATCCCAACCCCTGGCAACCACCGATCTTACTGTCTCCATAGTTTTTCCTTCTCCAAAATGTCTTATAGTTGGAATCAAACAGTATGTAGCCTTTTCAGACTGGCTTCTTCTACCCAGCAACATGCATTTAAGGTTCCTGCATACCTTTTCATGGCTTGATGAGAGCACAGTTTTTAAAATCGCTAAAGCCTTGGCTGGGTGGCTCAGATGGTTGGAGTGTCGTCCTGTCCATCAAAAGGTTTCGGGTTCAATTCCCAGTCAGGGCACATACCTAGGTTGTGGGTTTGGTCCCCAGTCGGGGTGCATATGGGAGGCAACTGATGGATGTTTGTCTCTCTCTAAAAATCAATAAAAACATGTCCTCGGGTGAGGATTAAAAAGAAATCAATTTAAAAGATAAAATCACTAGGTATATTGCTTTAGTTGGATTACCACAGTTTGTTTCTCTACTCACCTGTTGAAGGACATCTTGGTGCTATCAGTTGAGTTGGTGGGTTATGGGTGGCGGTGGAGCCTCACAGCCTGAGGAGTGTGCAGCCCGGGGTGACCACCAGAGGGTGCCAGATCTCCCCTTTCCTCTCAAACCCGGTGGGCGCCGGCCACTCCCCCATCTGTTCTAACCCACTGTTCCCTGCACTAGGGTTTATCTGGTCTTTGGAACTAGGATTGATATAGACGCAACTGTGGGAAAAGTTTAGATGGACTTGCTTCCTTTGGAAGAAAATCCAGGGAT
>NW_005366857.1:0-2017 GCF_000412655.1 Myotis brandtii
ACAAAACAGAGAAAGTAAAAGGAAGAGGTAATTAAGAGGACTGGTTTCTTCTGATTTTAATGCTTTGACACTTTGGAATAAGATAGTGTTATTCTGATTCTTTTTTCTTTCGTAACTATTTTCCAATGAAGACAATGGGATTTTTGGAGTTCCACTTACAGTCCTACTGGAGAGTGACCGAAAGAAGGACCCTGGAGTGAAAGTGCCCCTTGTGTTACAAAAAGTGAGTAGAATATAGAGGAATGGGGATTAATAGAGCCTCATGCTTGCAGTTTGCTATTTGTAAACCTGCTAATGGATTTCCCTTTAGAGTTAAGGACACTAAAGCTAAGCCCTGTTAGGACTCAGGCCCAGGCCATTTTCAGTTTCCTTCCATGAAGCCCCTGCCATCCCACAAGTACTTGGACCAGTTTGCCTTGCAGTGAACTTCTGGAGCCTGTTGACCATAAAGCATCAGGTGGTGGACACAGATGCTCTGTCACATGGCTTACTTTGGTTATATCTGGTTTACCCCAAATTTAAAAACATATTATTTGTGTGTATGTATGTGTTTGTGTGTATTTGGTTGTTCTGTCTGAGATAAAATATGACAATTATCAGCAATCTATTTACTGATCATACAAGTATTTGCTGAACTGTATCATAGGTTGGGCATTTCAAAATGTGTATTAGTAATCATTTAGATGAATTTTCCAAACAAAGCTTAATAAAATCTAAAAATCAGCTTGTTATGATAATTTTTTAGGTATGACTGGGAAGATTTGATACAATTAGACAAAGAGGAATTTCGATTTGGGAAGTTTTAGAAGTGATATGATTTGAACTATCATATGCTAATATCTCCCTATCATTGGTGAATGGCACATTTGCTTTTAAGTCATGTTTTTTTATACCCAACAATTTACACCAGTTTACCTAAGTATGCATTTATTTAACAGTGACATCCAGTGGCATAATTAAAATTCCAAGCCCTAAACATAAGTCTTATTGAATTTTAAATTGAGGTTTTACTAGTAAATGATATGTGAAAATATTGATTGAGGAAACATGTGTTTGCATTATTCACAGTAATAATTCTCCATCTCTTCACTATCTTTCTAAATTTTGTTACCACTAATTAAAGTTGAACTACTCCTCAAATTAGGTGATTAGTTAGCTGCCAGTGGGAGCAGGGAGGATGGCAGAGGATGCCAGCAACATGCCAGTGTGCATGGGGGCCATCTGTAGGGTGCCTCTCCTGCACGGGGCTGTGCCAGTGCCTTCCATATCCTATCACGTCTCCTCAGCTCTGAGCAGCCAGAGGAGGTTGGTGTCATCGTGTCCCTTCTACTGATAAAGCAAGTGAGGCAATAGTAGGGTAGGGTAATTTAATCATGAACACAAGCTAGCAAGAGGTAGATGGGAAAAAGAGTTCAGTATATATCCAAGGCCACGGTACATGGTGACTCTAAGATTTTTCTTTTCTTCCTGAATTAGAACCAGAATTATGTCCTTTGTCCTCTCTGTACAAGACAGAGTTTTAAGAAAAATGCATAAAAATCTAAGACTGAGAATATTCAGTACATGAATTTATATTATTGTGTAAGTGCAGAAACCTAGCACAGGACATAGCAAATGGATGGTGAACAATAAATGCTAGTTAAACTAAGTCCAGATTTATATTGTATTAGCAACTCAACAAATGTCAGCTATTATTCCTACTGATGTGAAGTGTTCCTCATTTAAGACAATTTGAGGTATTACCTTCCCACTTCTATGGGAGAGTCTTTTCTTGTGGATGTGTTTCTTCCCCTTAAACATCTCTTTCTCTCCATGCCTGCAAGAGCTACCTTAGTTCCAGGCATTATGTCTTAAAGGAAAAATAGCAAGAGACTCTTGTGTGAAGCTGGGCAAGTATTCATCCTTACCATGCCTCCGTCTCCTCAGACCTTAAAATAGTGAAGTGGCAGCATATATTAGTGGTGAAGAGCACAAGTTGAGAGTGTCAGTGCCATTACTTTGATGGTTAATCTTGGGA
>NW_005366858.1:0-306 GCF_000412655.1 Myotis brandtii
TCCTGCCAGTCCAGCATTAAGGAGAGAGCTCTTATATCAGGGGCTTGGCTTAGTGTGAGGAGTCAAGGTAGGCTTCCCTGACGAAGGGTTGAAGAGGATGGGGAGGAAAGTGGGGGTAAGTGTATTTGGGGCAGAGGACCTGTGCCTGCAGGGGCTCTGGCGGGGAGGGGGGGCCACTCTGAAAGGACACTGATGGAACTGCAGTGTGGCCACTCGGCTTCCCTGCCAGGACTCCTGTGAGAAAGGGGCTGTGGTCGGAAAGCTGGGCATTGGAGCACTGGACGCTGCCAGCAGCCTCTGCAGGGA
>NW_005366858.1:3845-4894 GCF_000412655.1 Myotis brandtii
TGGGGCAGGACTTGCTTCAGTGGGGCTTTGGTGCTCACTGGGTCTATCCCTTGAGTGTGTCTCTTATGGATCTGAAGAGTTGTAATCTGGTGTGGTCTCACTTTGAACACTGGGTACACTGGCTCTTGGATCTCCAAGGAGGTGCTATGTCAGCCACTGCCTTAGGCCACCCAGCAGGAGCAACAGAGAGATCTGCAGATTCTTCCTCTTTGTTTGGGGTTTGGAGGTGCCCAGATAAGGTGCAGCTGTGAAGCAATGCAGGCTGCTGACAAGCCTTAGGCCTTCTTTTGGAAGCTTTGGCACTCTTTGACCCAGCTTCAGTTTGTTAGATTAGGTTAGGCCCGTGGTCAGCAAACTGCAGCTCGCAAGCCACATGCGGCTCTTTGGCCCCTTCAGTGTGGCTCTTCCTAAGCCTTAGGAGTACCCTAATTTAGTTAATAACAATGTACCTACCTATATAGTTTAGGTTTAAAAAATTAGGCTCTCAAAAGAAATTTCAATTGTTGTACTGTTGATATTTGGCTCTGTTGACTAATGAGTTTGTGGACCACTGGGTTAGGCAAAAGGCCAGGCCATTCATATGCAAAAGCCTCTGCTCACAGCTTGGGTGGGGTTGTAAATTGGGTGGGGTGTCGTCTCAGAGAATCACAGGGTGGTGCAAACAGCTATGGTTGCAGATTGGCCCTGCTCCAGATAGATCCCTGGGTCTCTGTGTCCCGCAGCCCCATGCAGGAACAATGAACGCTGCAAGCACCTCTAAGAGAAAGTCCCCCTCGAGTTCCGGCCCGATGCCAGACAGTCCAGTTTCTCCCCATATGAGTCTGGGTCCCCAGAGTCTCACCCAGAACTGGAGTTCAGAGCAGTGGGGAGTTTGTATCTCCCTCCCGATTGAAAAAGACCACAGCGCACCCAGTTGTCAGCCCGTTTTGCGCACCTCCGTACCAGCTCTTCCGCACCTCTGCACCTCCTACCAGACTAGATGCACTTTTTTCTTTCCCTTTAGTTGTTGGACTTCCAGTCAGCCAGCCTTCCCGTGGTTCTGGATGATA
>NW_005366859.1:0-1148 GCF_000412655.1 Myotis brandtii
GTGTCTGTGAACGCAAGCCATAAGAGAAAGAGAAAGTAGGGTCCACAGAGCCTAATTCGAAACTTAAATGTTCATTGAATCCACAGAGACCATCATATACCAGCATGCCTCTTCTTTTTGCGTGAAAATCAGAAGAAAAAAAGGAATCAGGAAACTACTTTTCTGGAAGTGTATACAGGAGTCCTGACTTTAGAACCCGGGATATAGAAGTAAGCCATGCATACAATAGGCAACTCCCTGTTCAACTCTCGTTTCTGAGGTAACAGATAATATTAATCAAGCACTTAAAATATTCCTGGCTCTGTGCAAGGGGCCCTATAAACATTAATGAGATCCTCTAAACAACCCTAAAGAATATATATCATTTTAAAGTGAGATATAATTGACATATAACATTGTTTACATTTAAGATGTGTGATGTGTTGCTTTGCTACATTCATATATTGCAATACGACTACCACTGTATATCATTTGCTCAGAGAGGTTTGAAACTTTCCTTGAAGTAAACAGCAATTTCCTCTGACATCATTGGACTGAGGCTATGAAGATGCCTGAGAGCCTGAGGGACCTGGGAACTAGGAAAAACTAAATTAGAATTTAAGATGGGGAATTAGACCATTTATTAAGTTTTGGATTTTCAAAAATGAAAACACCCAATATTAATATTCCTCAGTATACAAAGGAGGAAAACAGACTCCCTTACCATCCCCTAATATTATCTTTCTCTCTCTTGGAAGAGTATCCATATTCTTTCCCAGAAGACTTCATTCCTACTTAAGTTTCTATGGGCCCAGAATTAGTGGCAAACGGTTTAGAATTTGAACCCAGGACGATCCAGTTCAGAGCCTGGGCTCCTGTTCACTCTGCTAGACTGACTTGTCACTGTTGGCACCCTCATACCATTGCCATGGAGACCCAGTGTAAAGGATAGAGAGACTGCCCTAACCGGTTTGGCTCAGTGGATAGAGCGTCGGCCTTCGGACTGAAGGGTCCCGGGTTCGATTCCAGACAAGGGCGTGTGCCTTGGTTGTGGGCACATCCCCAGTGGGAGGTGTGCAGGAGGCAGCTGATCAATGTTCCTTTCTCATCGATGTTTCTAACTCTCTATCTCTCTCCCTTCCTCTCTGTGAAAAATCAATAAAATATAT
>NW_005366860.1:0-927 GCF_000412655.1 Myotis brandtii
TCCCCCATTGCTAGTGGAAATCAGGCTTCTAGTGGTACGGCTGGAAGAAGCATTTCAAGAGGAACCCATGGAAGGATGAGCTATGGGAGGAGCTTATTTCCATGGAATTACACCCCTGGGTTTCTAAAGTCCCCTTAGTCCAGTCATTGCAGTGTAGCTGGGGTTTCAGTAGAGCTCAAGTCAGAACTAGTGTCCAGAGTTTCCATTACATGTTGGAGCAAAGTCCAGTCCAGCATCAGGGTAGTTGCAGTCCATTAGTCCATTGTGTGTGGGAGTCTGCATGGCCATAGGCCACACAGGAGAATGCCAGGAAGCCAAGTATGAGCCATGAGCCAAGCATTCAGGAGAAATTAAGAGGAACCAAGAGAGCAAACTCCCTTGTTCAGGAGATTATATCCCAAATCGTCAGCCCCTTGCATTGGCACACCCATTCTAGCCACTGACCTCTGCTTCCAGGTGTGACTGACAAGCAAATATATTTCTGATGTGGTTCCCTCACCCTGTGTTTTGCAAGGAAAATGTCTATAATATCTTGCCTTCCCTTTGCTCCTTTACTATTATTAATAACTAGTTGATTACAATGGTATCAAAGATAAGGCTGAACTTCTTTTACATTGGGATAGAAAAAGACGAGCCATCAGGAACCTGGAGGCAGCCTTTTATTTCCACCCAAGTAAATCTTACCACACCCTCCCATATGTGGGTTCCCAGAAGGCTTTACTTGTGACTATATGAAAGGACCTAATTTCCACTGGCTGCAATAGGCTCCGTTAATTGTCACAAGTTAAGGAAGAAATTAAGGTTAAGTATGTAATCAACAAATGTGCTTCATTGATTTGACTATCCTATATAATAACAGCCTAATATGTTAAGTGTCTGGGCGTTCAACGAATCAAAGTGTAATATGCTAATGATATTCTAAGGCTG
>NW_005366861.1:0-6823 GCF_000412655.1 Myotis brandtii
CTGTTCCTGGGATAATTTCAATGGTTTTGGGTCTCACAGGGTCAGGATAGTTACTGTGAAGAGCTCATGACAGAAGACCCAATTGGTCCGTTCTGGCTAAAGGACCAAACTAATGAAACACTTTATTTGCCTGCTTAGTTGTAGAAGTCCTCTTCCAGTTTCCTTACAAACTGGGGAAAAGAGTTGGGGCTCCCTCTGAAGGTAACTGCTAAGATTGGTCTCCTTTGTGTTCTGTTACATCATTTATTTTCCCCAGAGTCAATTATAATGTGTGAGACATTTAGCCTAGGGAATATTAAAATAGAACCCTTGTTTTTTTTCTTATTGTTGACACTTACAGATGTCCCCCCCTCCCCAACATTGTCTCCTTCCAACCAGCCCCCATCTCTCTTCCCTCTGGCCATCACTATACTGTTGTCTGTGTCTATGGGTTATGCATATATGTTCTTTGGCTAATCCCTTCACCTTTGTTCATTCAGGCCCCCCTCTCCCCCGCCTCCTTCACTTCCCTCTGACAACTGTCAGACTGTTTCATATATCCATGCCTCTGTTTCTATTTTATTCATCAATTTATTTTGTTCATTAGATTCTACATATAAGTGAGATCATATGGTATTTGTTTTTCTCTGACTGGCTTATTTCACTTAGCATAATAATCTCCAGGTCCATCCATGTTGTTGCAAAAGGTAAGATTTCCTTTTTTTTTTTTATGGCAGTCTAAGTATCCCATTGTGTAAATGTACTAGAACCCTTTTTTTTTTTTTTAAAGATTTTAAATTGATTTTTAGAAAGGAAGGGACAGGGAGAGAGAGAAAGAAACATCTGCATTCCCCGCTACCTGGGATTAAACCCACAACCTAAGAATGTGCCCTGACCGGGAATTGAGCCGGCAATCTTTTGGTGCATGGGATGATGCCCAACCAACTGAGCCATACAGGCCAGGGCTGTACCACAGCTTTTTAATCCACTCATCTGCTGATGGGCATTTGAACTGTTTCAAGATCTTGGCTGTTGTAAACAACGCTGCTGTGAACAGAGGGGTGCATATTGGTGCTTTGGGATTCTTAGGATATATTCCCAGAAGTGGGATTGCTAGATCAAGTGGCAATTTAATTTTTAATTTTTTTTTTTAGGAAACCCCATACTGTTTTCCATAGTGGCTGCACCAATCTGCATTCCCACCATTAGTGCACTAAGGTTCCCGTTCTCCACACTCTTGCCATCACTTGTTTGTTGATTGGTTGATGGTAGCCATTCTGGCATGTGTGAGGTGATATCTCATTGTAGTTTTAATTTGCATCTCTCTGATGACTAGTGACGTTGAGCATTTAAAAAAAAATATATATATTTTATTGATTTTTTTACAGAGAGAAAGGGAGAGGGATAGAGAGTTAGAAACATCGATGAGAGAGAAACACCGATCAGCTGCCTCCTGCACACCAAATATTTTTGGCCTTGAAGACCATATAGTCTCTGGGAACCTTCAGTCCGCAGGCCGATGGTCTATCCACTGGGCCAAACCGGTTAGGGCTGAGCATTTTTTTATATGTGTATTGGCCACCTGTATGTCCTCTTTGGAGAAGAGTCTATTCAAGTCCTTTGCCAATTTTTTAATTGGGTTGCTTGTCTTCCTGGTGTTGAGTTGTGTAAGTTCTATATATATTCTGGAGATTAACCTCTTGTCAGATGTATCATTAGCGAATATGTTCTCTCATTCAGTGGGTTCACTTTCATTTTGTTGATAGTTTCTTTTGCCACACAGAGCCTTTTAATTTGATGTAGTCTCATTTGTTAATTTTTTTTGTTTCCCTTGCCTTAGAAAACATATTGGAAAAAATATTGCTATAAGAGATGTCTCCCTATGAGCTTTTATATCCTGTTTTCTTTTAGGATTTTTATGGTTTTGTGACTCATATTTAAGTATTTTATCCATTTTGAGTTTATTCTGTGGATGGTGTAAGTTAGTGGTCTAGTTTCATTTTTTTTTTTTGCATGTACCTGTCCAATTTTCTTTTATTTATTTATTTTATTTTATTGATTTTTTACAGAGAGGAAGGGAGAGAGAAAGTTAGAAACATGGATGAGAGAGAAACATCAATCAGCTGCCTCCTGCACACCCCCTACTGGGGATATGCCCGTAACCAAGGTACGTGCCCTTGACCGGAATCGAACCTGGGACCCTTCAGTCCGCAGGCCAACGCTCCATCCACCAAGCCAAACCTGTTAGGGCCCAATTTTCTTTTAAAAAATGTTTTTATTAATCTTAGAGAGGAAGGGAGAGGGAGAAAGAGATAGAAACATCAATGATGAGAGAGAATTATTGATTGGCAGCCTCCTGCACACCCCCTACTGAGGATTGAGCCCACAACCCAGGCATGTGCCCTGATAGGGAATCAAACTGTGATCAATTTATTTTGTTCATTAGATTCTACATATAAGTGAGATCATATGGTATTTGTTTTTCTCTGACTGGCTTATTTCACTTAGCATAATAATCTCCAGGTCCATCCATGTTGTTGCAAAAGGTAAGATTTCCTTCTTTTTTTTTTTTATGGAAGTCTAAGTATCCCATTGTGTAAATGTACTAGAACATTTTTTTTAAAAGATTTTAAATTGATTTTTAGAAAGGAAGGGAGAGAGAGAGAGAGAAAGAAACATCTGCATTCCCCCCTACCTGGGATTAAACCCACAACCTAAGAATGTGCCCTGACCGGGAATTGAGCCGGCAACCTTTTGGTGCATGGGATGATGCCCAACCAACTGAGCCATACAGGCCAGGGCTGTACCACAGCTTTTTAATCCACTCATCTGCTGATGGGCATTTGAACTGTTTCAAGATCTTGGCTGTTGTAAACAGCGCTGCTGTGAACAGAGGGGTGCATATTGGTGCTTTGGGATTCTTAGGATATATTCCCAGAAGTGGGATTGCTAGATCAAGTGGCAATTTAATTTTTAATTTTTTTTTTTAGGAAACCCCATACTGTTTTCCATAGTGGCTGCACCAATCTGCATTCCCACCATTAGTGCACTAAGGTTCCCGTTCTCCACACTCTTGCCATCACTTGTTTGTTGATTGGTTGATGGTAGCCATTCTGGCATGTGTGAGGTGATATCTCATTGTAGTTTTAATTTGCATCTCTCTGATGACTAGTGACGTTGAGCATTTAAAAAAATATATATATTTTATTGATTTTTTTACAGAGAGGAAGGGAGAGGGATAGTTAGAAACATCAATGAGAGAGAAACATCGATCAGCTGCCTCCAGCACACCAAATATTTTTGGCCTTGAAGACCATATAGTCTCTGGGAACCTTCAGTCCGCAGGCCGATGGTCTATCCACTGGGCCAAACCGGTTAGGGCTGAGCATTTTTTTATATGTGTATTGGCCACCTGTATGTCCTCTTTGGAGAAGAGTCTATTCAAGTCCTTTGCCAATTTTTTAATTGGGTTGCTTGTCTTCCTGGTGTTGAGTTGTGTAAGTTCTATATATATTCTGGAGATTAACCTCTTGTCAGATGTATCATTAGCGAATATGTTCTCTCATTCAGTGGGTTCACTTTCATTTTGTTGATAGTTTCTTTTGCCACACAGAGCTTTTTAATTTGATGTAGTCTCATTTGTTAAAATTTTTTTGTTTCCCTTGCCCTAGAAAACATATTGGAAAAAATATTGCTATGAGAGATGTCTCCTTATGAGCTTTTACATCCTGTTTTCTTTCAGGATTTTTATGGTTTTGTGACTCATATTTAAGTATTTTATCCATTTTGAGTTTATTCTGTGGATGGTGTAAGTTAGTGGTCTAGTTTCATTTTTTTTTTTTGCATGTACCTGTCCAATTTTCTTTTATTTATTTATTTTATTTTATTGATTTTTTACAGAGAGGAAGGGAGAGAGAAAGTTAGAAACATGGATGAGAGAGAAACATCAATCAGCTGCCTCCTGCACACCCCCTACTGGGGATATGCCCGTAACCAAGGTACGTGCCCTTGACCGGAATCGAACCTGGGACCCTTCAGTCCGCAGGCCAACGCTCCATCCACCAAGCCAAACCTGTTAGGGCCCAATTTTCTTTTAAAAAATGTTTTTATTAATCTTAGAGAGGAAGGGAGAGGGAGAAAGAGATAGAAACATCAATGATGAGAGAGAATTATTGATTGGCAGCCTCCTGCACACCCCCTACTGAGGATTGAGCCCACAACCCAGGCATGTGCCCTGATAGGGAATCAAACTGTGACCTTCTTCTTGGTTTATAGGTCAGTGCTCAACCACTGAGCCACACTGGCTAGGCTACCTGTCCAATTTTCCAACACCATGTGCTAAAGAGACTGTCTTTCTCTTGCCTGCTTTGTCAAATATTAATTGATCATATATACGTGGGTTGATTTCTGGACTCCCTGTTCTAGTCTATTGATCCATATACTTGTTCTTATGCTAGTACCAGGCTCTTTTGATTACTATGGCCTTGTAGTATAGTTTGATATCAAGTATTATAATATAGTAGCACTAGAGGCCCAGTGCACGAAATTCATGCATGGGGCAGGGGGTCCCCTCAGCCTGGCCTCCATCCTCTCTCAATCCAGGACGCTGCATGCACCAGTGACCATAATTTTCATACAGGTGAAAGGCATCTTGCTGTTGTATGGGCAGCTATATTTTTTTGCCCTGATTATAAAAAGTAATACATAACATGATCTTTCTGAGGCAGTAGTACTATTTTCCCCATCTTGTGGGTGGAAGAACTGAAGCAGAGAGGTTAAGTAATTGGCTTTGTCACACAGTGATAAGTGTCAGAATCAGGGCTGACCACAAAATGTGCAAGCCAGAGTCCATGCATGTTATCGCTGCATCATCCTGTTGTTTCAGTGTTAGAGTAGCCTTGCCAGGTTTTAATTTTTAAATCTAAGATACTGTTCCCAATATATAGGGTAGGGTCCCTAGGCCTGCCTGGCGATCAGGGCCATCAGTGGGGCGACTGGCAGGCGGGGCGATTGGAGGGCCCCCACTGGCCCCCGCCTTGGCCGGTGGCCTGGCGCCGCTCTCTGGCTGGCCCTGTCCCGGATCGCATCCACTGCTTGCCTCCCTCTGTGGGAGGATACCGGTGGGGTGCTTGTTGGCCAGCACCGCCCCCTAATTGCTGCTGCTGGTCGCCTCCCTCTGAGGAAGGGGGGCAGACGCTAAATGCAGGAGGCAGCTCCTGCGTTGAGCATCTGCCCCCTGGTGGTCAGTGAGCATCATAGCAACCGGTTGTTCCACTGGTTGTTTGGCCCATTTGCATATTAAGGTTTTATTATATAGGATCTTTGTGATAAGACGAGACCAATATTTGTGGTTTGTTTTCTGGGAAACTCCCTTATTCATAAATTTTTAAAATTTTGTAACATCAGTTCAAACAAAGTCTGTGGGGCTTAACAGGGCTTATTGATAATTGCATGTCTGTGATTTCTTTGACCTTCCAAAAGCAAATTTGCACAAAAAGGAAGGAAAAACTGATGTGTTGTTATTAGTAAAAATATTATTTTATTGGCATATTCACATTTCATGAAACTCCTATTTCTTTGAATTACTACAGTGCTAACATAGGTCTGCACAGACTAGGAGAAACAGAGTGTCAGGGTTAGGGTTAGAGGGACGTGAGAAGTCATTCAGTTCAACTATCACCTACAGTATGCTCCCTGAGTAGTGAATTTTATTAGTATTTCTTAGTTCTGTTTCTTTGAGTACTTTGAGATTCATTTGACTTCTTTTCTGCTAGTCTGATCTTTGGAACTGTCTGAATCTATTCTCAAACTTTCTTCAAATGTCTAGTGATGGCCTATGTCTTAAGAGAATACCTTGAATGTGATCTGTTCTCCTGCCCCCAAACTTTTGTGGTGATCTCTGTAGCTCCCAAGTCACCTTGGTGTTGAAGTATCTAGCACAGAGGTTGGTACATTTTTTTCTGTAAAGTGCAGATAATAAATATTTTTGGCCTTGAAGACCATATAGTCTCTGTTGCATCTATTCATGTCTGCCATTGTACATGAAAGCAGCTATAAATAGTACACTTAAAAATGGACATGGCTGCAAGACCAACATGCTCAGTGGCTGAGCATCGACCTATGCATGGAAGGTCATGGTTAGATTCCTGGTCAGGGCACATACCTGGATTGTGGGCTCAATCCCCTTTGGGGGTGTGCAGGAGGCAGCCAATCGATGATTCTTTCTTCAATCCCCTGGGGTGTGCAGGAGGCAGCCAATCGATGATTCTTTCTCATCATTGATGTTTCTATCTCTCTCCCTCTCCCATTCTCTCTGCTGACAATAAAAATATATTTAAAAATGGACATAGGGAGGAAACCAAGATGGCGGCATAGGTTAACGCCGGAGTTTGCTGCCTCAAACAACCACTTCAAAAATATAACTAAAAGATGGAACGGACATCATCCAGGACCACAGGAAGGCTGGCTGAGTGGAAGTTCTACAACTAGGAGGAAAGAGGAAAGCATACCGTGACTCAAAGGAGGTACAGTGCTGAAGTAAAATACTGAGGTGCGGAGTGCATGTGGAGAGGGCTGGCGGCTGAGGGCGCGGTTGTCTGTTTCAATCGGGAGGGAGCCTCAGACTCTGAGCTCCAGATCCGGGCGAGTCTCTAGGGACCCAGACTCAAATGGGAGAAGCGGGACTGTCTGGCTTCAGTCGGAACTTTTCTCTCCGAGCGATTGCTGGGACTCTGAGAGGCAGAGCCCCTGGGGACAGACCGAGAGCAGCCATAACTGCTCGCTCCGTCGCTCCGCTAGATCTCCTGGGACCCGCCCCGCCCAAGCCCTGCACAGAGGCATTTGC
>NW_005366861.1:8179-11007 GCF_000412655.1 Myotis brandtii
TGGACATAGCTATATTATAATAAAACTTTATTTGTAGTTAGCAAAACTTGAATTTTATATCAATTTTGTGTTTCATAAAAATTATTCTTCTTTTCTTTTTTCCCAACTATTTAAAAAGTGTAAAAACCATTCTTAGCTTGCAGGGTTTACAAAAATCAGGTAGCAGGCTAAATTTGGACCACAGGTGAATAGAGGTGATCAGGGGAAGAACAAAACTTGTTTTTGACTAATTAGTGAGAACTGGCCAAAAAGGGTGTGTGTGGGTAGAGGAAGCCAGGCGAAAATGTCTGTCTTACCTTTTCACAGCCTGACCTTTTCTTATATTTTGCTGCTTCCACTATCCCAGAAAGCATGATTTCAGTTGAAATAGTTTTCGGAAAGGAAACTGTTAAATTTTATGGGTCCAGGTTTGTATATTACAACCAGAATACATGTGAAGAAGTACTTTGTGAAATAGGGCTGTACAGGCACAGGTTCATGATTTCCTAAGTTGTTCACAACTTAATCTAGTTTCACGGTTTCAATTGACCATCTTCTAGATCTGTTCCACAAAAATCACTCTTTTCCACAATAGTAGTTGTGTTCATTGATTAAATTAGCAATTGTGAGTGTGAGAACAAGAAAAAGTCCTCTCTTTTTCTTTGCTGTAGCCTTCTCATTTTCAAGAACAGTTTCTGTTGGGGTTTATGAGGAGCACCTGGTAATTGAACCTCAAGATTGTTAGCCCCTCTATTCAAACTGCAAGACAGGATGAGTAACTCTCAAGGCTACATTCTTGCAAACACCTCCTCCCTGCTGGCCTAACAACTCAAGGATAATTATAGAAAGTTCCCTTCCCCTCTTCTCTTCAAACAAACCCCTTTTGAACTATTCATAACTTTTACTATACGCATGTTTTACAGGCTTGGGTGAAGATACTGATAAAGACACCTCCCTAGGACATCTGCCCAGATTTAAAAGAGACAGATTTTCACAGACAGCCCAATCCTCCTCCCTGCCTTGTCACCTAGCAACAATAGCCATTATCCTTTAAAAGAGCAGGCCAATGTTTATTTCTTGCCCTTGTATTGATTAGCAATGCACCAGACCTTTCCCTTGGGGGAGGTAAACAGCAACAACTTTCTCTCTGCATCTATCTCTTCTTTTAGTTGTGAATTCTTTCACAGCCCTGTCACCAGCCAAAACTATAACAGTAATGATACACATACCTCTTAGAGAGTAGTTAGGTTTTATGGATTAAATGTGCATATGATCCCAAGATCTCACAGGCTTCACAGCATCTTATCTCCTCTGGCAACAATAATGAGGTCCATGAGGTTAAGTGTTACACAAAAGACATATCCATTAACTTTCATTTCTTTCTAACATTATTTTAGTTGTGTCACAATTGGCAATTTTATTGCTTCTGATGAGAGAGATGCAGATAAAGAGATGGGCAGCATTGTTGTTGCATCTCCCCCTATGTTTACAAGCTTCTCCTCCTCCAATTGAGGTAACTACCAGGGGATTTAAAGAACTTGTGTCTTTTTCTCTTCCTTTATTTTTTGCTTTTTATCTCTTCAGGAGACAGACATTAAGATATGAATATTAAAAAGCAACTGCAACCCTGGCTAATGTTGCTTAGTGGTTGGAGCATTGTCCTGCACATTGAAGGGTCATGGGTTCCATTCCTGGTCAAGGGCATATACCTGGGTTGCAGGCCAATCCCCAGCCCCAGTTGGGTTGTGTGCAGGAGGCAACCAATAGATGTGTCTCTCTCACATCCATGATTCTCTCTCCCCACCCCCTCCCTTCCATTTTCTCTCTCTCTAAAAAAAAGCAACTGCACACACAGGGAAAATGAGAAAATGACCACGTATGCCCAAGAAAAAGTTAGAAAAGGCCTCAGAATATCTAAGTTTACATTTCAGGCTGATCTTCGGCAGAAATAGACTACATGCACAACCACCCCTACCAATAAAAAACAAAACAGAAAAAAACCCAAAACCAATAAACCTGGCAAGCCATGGGGAAGGAGGAGAATCTGATTTCCAGAGTTACCACATTAATAGATTCAAATGTCTAGTGTTCAACAAAAAAATTCATAAGACAAACAAAAAAATAGGAAAATATGGTCCATTCAAAGAAAAAAAACCCCCAACAGAAACTGTTCTTGAAAAAGACCTAATAGAAGATATAATAGACCAATATTTTAAGCAAGTGTTTCAAAGATGCCCAAAGAACTAAAGGAAGATGTGGAGAAAGTAAATAAAATTATTTGTGAACAAAATGAAAATACCAAAAAAAAAAAGATAGAAAACCTAAAAAGAAACAAAAATAATTCTGATGTTTTGAACCAGGACATGTGCCTTGACCAGGAATCAAACCCCAACCTCCTGGTTCATAGGTGTATGCTCAACCATTGAGCCACACTGGCCAGATAGGGATAGTCTTTTTGACAAATGGTGCTGGGAAAACTGGATAACCACATGTAAAGAATGAAGTTGGACCCTTACCTAACACCATATACAGTATAGTCCATCCTTATCTATTGTTTTGCTTTCTGTGATCTCAGTTACCTGTGGTGGTCAACAATGGCCTCCAAATATTAAATGATAAAATTTCAGAAATAAATAATTTATGTTTTAAATTTCACACTGTTCCAAATGGCATGATGAAATCTTGTGCCATCCTGTTCCATCCTGGGCTGGACATAAATCATCCCTTTGTTCAGTGTGTCCATGCTGCATATACTATCTGCCCCTTAGTTACTTAGTAGCAGTCTTGGTTATCAGATTGGCTATCAGAGGGAGAGAAAGACCATATTCACATAACTTTTATTACAGTAT
>NW_005366862.1:0-2508 GCF_000412655.1 Myotis brandtii
GCAGTAAAGCCAGGAAGTCATAGTTGAAATGACAAGTTAGCAAAGTGTCAGTACGAGAAAGACGAGGTAGAAATGAGGTGTTGCCAGTGTCATTTTCACATCAAAACTGTTGGAAATGAGCAAGTTCTTTGTATGATCTGTACACCTCCCTTATGTCATCCCTTCCCCCAGCTACCACTCGACAGGGCCAGGCCTCCTCTGAGAATATCTTGCATGTTCATCCTGTGTAAAAAAAAACAGGGTTCTCCCTGCACACATACATAAAATATAAATGTTCTGAGTATTAATGAAAGACAACAGAGGTGAGCAGCCTGCACTGGTCCAGAGTAATTCAGCTTGCAATAGTATTCAGGGAAGTGAAGATTACAAACAATTAAAGGAGGGTCTTACAAGAACAGCCATGGTTCATGTAAGTGAAGAACATAATAACCTGGCTACAGTCACAAAGAAACTTTAGCTAGAGAAAGGGGTAGAAATGGAAGCCATGGATCTGGATATAGTCACCTCCTCAGGGAGGAGAAGAGCAGGTGGAAACCATTAGGCTCCCTCTAAGACTCCTGACTCCCAGATATTCCTGCACATTTTGAGGCAATTGGTGTTAGGGATGTTCGTGGAGTCCATTGCTCAGGGCTCTCCACACAGCTTAGCATTGGCAGCCACAGGGCATTTGACAAGATAATGGGGAAAATTGGCAGAGCCCATGGTCTGGCTGTGGGAGAGAGAAAGCTACACCTGCAGAATAAAGGAACAGAGGACATCATTTCAGGACAATAGGAGAGATGTGCAGGTCTTACCTACAGATGACAAAAGTGCAAAAACTTCCAGCAT
Source organism: Myotis brandtii (assembly GCF_000412655.1). NCBI lineage: Eukaryota > Metazoa > Chordata > Mammalia > Chiroptera > Vespertilionidae > Myotis > Myotis brandtii. Next base: position 829 of record NW_005366862.1, read on the forward strand.
CACATTGCAGTACAGAAGTTTCTGATCCTCATCAAGGAGCCCCCACTCGTCTTGAGAGAAGGTAATGGCCAAGTCATCAAAGATCATATCCTCTTAATGGAGACAGTTCAGCTTCTCTCCTATGATATTACATTCATCATACTCCCCATCCATCTGCTCCCTCTACTACTCCATCTGAGAAGATATTAGGCCTAGGTCCCATCAAAATCACTCTCTCCTTGTATCCCTACTGATACTGTGCCTTCCACCAACAATAAGGGCAGATAAAAACATTTTGATACCTGAGCTCTAAGCCAGACCTGTAGGCCCCACTGCCTCTACTCAACACATTGGGTGTCATGAACATAGGTTGGAAGAGATGTTGGCCCAAAAGGGAGTGTGAGTGTTTTGACGCTGATCCTGTCAAGCAATATTTTTGTAGTCCCCCAGAGTGTCTTTACAAGGCACCAAAAGCATGGAATCACACTTCACCCTTCCCACCCTAATCCCAAAGTGATGAGGCCATCACATTGTAGTACCTGGCGCACATCATTCTTTCCACTACATTTCTCTCACACCACTTCTTTCGAGAGGCTCAAATCCAAAGTTAACAGAAAATATGCCTTGGGAAGGATGTGTTGTTTCCTAATCAGCTTCTTTCCAAAATTCAAATCACCACCTTTATAATGTATTTCTCTCTTACCCTCTCCCTTCCTCATGACAGTGGAGATTTTCAAGCTCGGTGACACTGATGTATGCTATCTCAATCCTATTAATCACTGCGTCAGACCTCAACAACAAAAGGGAGCTGGGCACATATATGGCATCTAAGCTCTGGACCTGGCTAGTAGCACAGCACCCCTCTTGATAGAAATAACTCTAAAATTCTCCATATCATGTCATCCAGACATCACCAGAAATGGTCTCACCATTCTTTCACTCTTATTTCAATGTCAGGTTCCTACATCCATGAATTCACATTCCATCTGCACTCCCAGAGCCACAGCCCCCATAGTCATCTTCTTGGCCTCTTACTCATTACTCAGCATGGGTGTCCAGTAAATTCTTGGCATTTTCCAACAGAATGAAATATTTCCCTGACTGTGATAGTCCACACTCATGGAAGCATCCTAGAGTACTGTTAATTGTATTTCCTCCAACCTCAGCTATTGAGAACCACATCAGATCTCAGATATCTAGAGACCAGCTCCACTGGTGCTGTACTTGATGTCCCTTCACTAGTGACATCATTTATCTCTCCACTTAACTGTCACCAAAGCCCCGATAGCCTGCTACTCCATGGCTAGTGAGTCTCACAGATGAACACTCATTCCTCTAGGCCAGTAGTGGGCAAACTGCAGCTTGCGAGCCATATGCGGCTCTTTGGCCCCTTGAGTGTGGCTCTACCACAAAATACCAACTTCTGCACATGGGCCACAAAGTTTTAACTGCACTGTACATGTGCGCCCGCGCGTGGTATTTTGTGGAAGAGCCACACTCAAGGGGCCAAAGAGCCGCATGTGGCTCGCGAGCCGCAGTTTGCCGACCACTGCCCTAGGCTAATCAATCAGACTGACTGCAACACCCCAGGCCACACCAAGGCTCACAACAAAATCCTGGTGAGTGTGGAGAGAAGTAAATATGCATCATCCACAGGCTCAATGTATTTGAATTACTCTTCAGCCTCCAATTCATCTTGTG
>NW_005366863.1:0-835 GCF_000412655.1 Myotis brandtii
GGAGACATATGTAATAGTATATGTAATACTTTAAACATAAATAAATAAACAAACAAATAAATAAATAAATTTATTGTTGAGAGTATTACAGATGTTCCCCTTTCCCCCCCATTGTTCCCTTCCACCCAGATCCCAACCCAACCCAGGCCTTCACCACCCTATTGTTTGTGTCCATGGGCAACTCATATTGCATATAATTTCTTTGGCTAATCTCTTTCTACTTAGTCACCTCCTTTCCTCTTCCCCCTTCTCTCTGAGATTTGTCAGTCTGTTCCATCTTTCCATGCCTCTGGTTCTATTTTACTCATCAGTTTGTTTTGTTCATTTGTTTCCACATGTAAGTGAAATCATGAGATATTTGTCCTTCTCTAACTGGCTTACTTTGCTTAGCAAAATAATTTCCAGGTCCCTCCATGCTGTTTCAAAGGGTAGTAGATTCTTCTTTTTTGCAGCTGCATATCATTCCATTGTGTAATTGTGCCACAGTTATTTTATCCACTCATCTACTCATGGGTACCTGACTTGTTTCCAGATCTTAGCTGTTTTAAATAGTGCTGCTATGAATATGGGGGTGGGGTCATATATTCTTTCTGGTTGGTGTTTTGGGATTCTTAGGATATATGCCTAGAAGTGGGATCACTGGGTGAAATGGCAGTTTCATTTTTTAATTTTTTGAGAAAACTCATTGTCATTTTAATCTGCATCTCTATGATGATTAGTGATGTTGAACATTTTTTCATATGTCTCTTGGCCATCTGTATGTCTTCTCTGAAGAAGTGTCCCTCATTTTTTAATTGGGTTGTTTGTCTTTCTTAGTGCCCTTTTTTTCTTCTGT
>NW_005366864.1:0-925 GCF_000412655.1 Myotis brandtii
ATTACTCCTGAAAACTGTCAAGGTTATCAAAAACAAGAAATTCTCACAGTCCAGAGCAGCCTAAGGAAATATTAAGACTATACATAGCATCCTGGATGAGATTGTGGAACACTACAAGAACCCTGAGTGAAACAAAACTAATATAATACAAAGAAAGTATAGAGTTTCACTGGTAATAATGAATTATCATTTGTTCATTAATTGTGACAAACACACCATATTAATCCAACGTGTCAATAATAGAGGATATTGGGTAGGTGAGGTGTATGGGAACTCCACTATTGTAGCTACTTTTCAGCAAATCTATAACTATTCTAAAATAATAGGTTTATTTTAAATGTTGTTGTTAATCCTCACCCGAGGATTTTTTTCCCCCATTAATTTTTAGGGAAGGGGGAGAGAGCGAAACATCGATGTGAGAGAGACACATTGATCGGTTGCCTCCTGCACATGTCCTGACTCGGGCTGGGATGGGGCCTGAAACCTAGTTACATGCCCCTGACCAGGAATGGGACCCAGACCCTTCGGTCCACAGGCTGACGCAGTGGTTCTCAACCTTCCTAATGCCACGACCCTTTAATACAGTTCCTCATGTTGTGGTGACCCCCAACCATAAAATTATTTTCGTTGCTACTTCATAACTGTAATTTTGCTACTGTTATGAATCGTAATGTAAATATCTGATATGCAGGATGTATTTTCAGCAGTCGCGACCCACAGGTTGAGAACCGCTGCATCAAACCGGCCAGGGCTATTTGATTTTTTTTTTTTTAAGTTGGGGAAAAGGACAAGAATCATCCTGTTTCTCTCCTTGAGACATAAAACAAGAATTTATCTATTTTTAGAAACTTGTGCAATACTCTGGGGGGAAAAAACACACAAAGAAAACAGCTTCTGTTCTCTTCTTCATCTCTTGCTCTTTCAT
>NW_005366865.1:0-374 GCF_000412655.1 Myotis brandtii
TGGAGGTGCTCCAGCAGAGAAGCAGCATGACCCAACTTACATTTATTTCTTACTTTTATTAGTTTTTGTTAATCCTCACCAGAGATTATTTTTTCCGTTGATGTTTAGAGAGAGTGGAAGCAAGGGAAGGAGAGAGAGAGAGAGAGAAACATCAATGTGAGAGACACACATCAATTGGTTGCCTTCCACACATTCTCCAACTGGGGCCAGGGATCGAACCTGCAACCCAGGTATGTGCCCTTGAAGCCCTTGATTGGGAATAGAACTTGTGACCCTTCGGTGTTCAGGCTGACACTCTAACCACTTAGCAACACTGGCCAGGGCTGGGCTTACATTTTTTTAATATATTTTTTTATTGATTTCAGAGAGGAAGG
>NW_005366865.1:606-892 GCF_000412655.1 Myotis brandtii
AAAAAAAAAAAAAACCGGACCCTTTTTTTTAATGATGTTTACTTTGAATTTATATTAGTTCACACAAACACTCCATCCATGCTTTTGTTCCGGCCCTCCGGTCCAGTTTAAGAACCCATTGTGGCCCTCGAGTCAAAAAGTTTGCCCACCCCTGGCTAGGGCTTGGCTTACATTGTAGAAGAATCACTGTAGCTACTGCCTGGAGACTTAACTGTAATGGAGGGCCTGGAGGGCAAAGGAAAAATTGGGGGACCAAGTGCTACTACCTATTATTGTTCCCCACTTT
>NW_005366866.1:0-492 GCF_000412655.1 Myotis brandtii
GTTCCCAGGCTGCGGCCAGAGCGGTCGTAGTGGACAGCGGCCTTTTTCAGAGGCCCGAACTCGACAAACAGCTTCAGGACGTCCGCCTCAGACACTCCGAAAGCCAGGTCAGACAGAAGCAATTTACCCCCGTCACCAGGCCCGCGCCCCTGCCAAAGCCCCTGCAAAAGCGGTCTTGCTGCCAATTGTCAGGAAGCTGCCTCGGCCTGCTGTAGGGCGCCAGCCGGTTCCTGCCTCGGCACAAAAGAAGCACTTTTATCCATCCGGTAAAGCGAATCATTAGAGGTCTTGGAGCAGAAAGGATCTCAACCTCGTCTCAAGCTTTCTTTCAATGGGTCAGAAGCCCGGCTCACGGGCGTGGAGCCGGGCGTGGAATGCGAGTGCCTAGCGGGCCACTTTTGGTCAGCAGAACAACCGCTGCGGGGTGAACCCAACGCCTGCTGAGGGCGCCCGAGGCCGAAGCTCATCAGACCCCAGAAAAGGTGTTGGTTG
>NW_005366867.1:0-559 GCF_000412655.1 Myotis brandtii
TAGCGACAGCAATCCTGAGAAAGAAGAACAAAGTTGGCCGGATCACAATACCAGGTATCAAGCTATATTACAAAGCCACTGTTCTCAAAACTGCCTGGTACTGGCACAAGAACATACATATAGACCAATGGAATAGAATAGAGAATCCTGAAATCGACCCAAACCACTATGCTCAATATTTGACAAAGGAGGCAAGAGCATACAATGGAGTCAAGATAGCCTCTTCAAGAAATGGTGTTGGGAAAATTGGACAGATACATGCAAAAAAATGAAAATAGACCACCAACTTACACCATACACAAAAATAAACTCAAAATGGAGAAAAGACTTAAATGTAAGACGGGAAACCATAAAAATCTTAGAGGAATCCATAGGCAGCAAAATATCAGACATATCTTGTAGCAATATGTTTACCAATACAGCTTCTAGGGCAATGGAAACTGAGAAAGTAAACAAATGGGACTACATTAAAATAAAAAGCTTCTGCACAGCAAAAGAAACCAACAACAAAACAAGAGAACACACTGCATGGGAGAACATATTTGCCAATGTTACATCC
>NW_005366868.1:0-772 GCF_000412655.1 Myotis brandtii
CAGGGAGACCACCATCACCTGAGTCTGGACCTTGAGCATGGTAGGTGACCCCATTCTTGGCACTTATGTCAGACCCATCACCAGTTTCAGATGCCAACTGAACCTGTGGGGTGCTTTGTGTATCCTGGCACAGAAATTGCCTCAGCCATTGGAAGCAACAGAGACAAATTGCTCATGAGAAACATTTGTACTTAGGTGTGGGAACCTGTCACGTGGACAACCATCTCGGGGCTGGAAATCCATAGTAGTAAAGGGGACGAAGAGGAAGCACTGAGCAAATTGGAGGCACAAGAAATATGAAAGCCAATCTTCTTCAAAATTTTATTTCCACAGGAAACCAATTCAGAATTCTCAGAAAACTATTGAAGAACATAGAGATACGGAGAAAATGGAGTTTTATTTTTTCCAGCATGTGTCCTCTACTTTTTTCATTGTCCCCATCAATTTTGGATTGGATTTTCAGTATTAGATTTATGGGGGTGCATTTTTTTTTACCTCCCGACTGTATGGCTACAATTTATCCAAGAAGTCTGAACCTTGGCTTATGATTAGATATATCCACCATCTAGATTTCCCCTGTCTGGAATAGGCAGCTCTGAGAAGCTTTATCTTGCATTGCATTCAAGTTGAGCCTCTTCTATGAAATACCATTGCTTACTAAAGTAGTAAATATAAAATTCTAACCAATTCCAAGTTATTTGCCATAAACAAATAGAGAGAACATAGAATAAAGTTAAATATTTCGATTTAAGAGCAGTGTATCTTTTCCAGG
>NW_005366869.1:0-499 GCF_000412655.1 Myotis brandtii
CCTCCCCCCACCCCGCCTCCTCCCTCCCTCTCCTCCCGCCTCCTCCCGCACTGGCGCTGGGGAGCCCGGGCTGTCAGAGCCCCGAGCTGCCCCGGGGTCCTGGGGAGAAGGGGTTCCCGGGAACCAGGTGGCCCTGCATGGGGCACAGCGCCCGGCCCGTCCAGCTCCGCAGCACGTGGGCACCGGGAGGCAGCGCTTACAGAGTCTTCGATGATCGCACGCACCCTCCTGACGGGCAGGAAGGCAGACCTGCTGCAAACGGACTCTAATTCCTAAACAGCTACTTTAAAAGAGTGGAGCCCGGGCGGCGTGGCTCAGTGGGTAGAGCGTCAGCCTGCGGCCTGAAGGGTCCCGGGTTCGATTCCCGGTCAGGGCACAGGCCCGGGTGGCAGGCTCCATCCCCAGTAGGGGGCGTGCAAGAGACAGCCAATCAATGATTCTCTCTCATCACTGATGTGTCCATCTCCCTCTCCCTTCCTCTCTGAAATCAAAACATATT
>NW_005366870.1:0-2037 GCF_000412655.1 Myotis brandtii
ATATCCGATTGTTAATCAAATTTAAAATTGAAGATCCATAGATGTTGCGGATTCTTTCAAAAAACTTGTGCGTCGTGCTCGTAGTCATTATAAGATGGAAGGTTTGAATTAGCCACAACGAATAAACCAAAACACGAAGAGTTGGTGACAACGTTTCTGCCCTCTTGGAAGGCCTTTGTCAAGTCAATACAATCGGTAACTCGAATCACAAGCTTAAATGGGGGTTACAAGCAATGGGTCAAAAGGCAGGTGTGAGGTTAGGTTAAACAAACAAAGTGTCCAACGGCGCGCCACATGATCGGAGATGGCAGGTGGCAGCCGGATAAGCGATGATCGTTATCTCGTCCGCTTGGCGCAGGCGTGACCTGAACCGGAGAATGAATCACGCCAGATGGCAGGCAGTTCAATTCCATCCGAGCGATTCACACAGGTTGCCTCCGAATCAATCAGCAGCGCTTCCGATAATAGGCGTTCTTTGTTATTCCGAAAACCAAGTTTTAAAATCTTGGGTCTGTCGAAGTCAATAACATGTCCCTCACAAACTGCATGGGAAGCGATTGCAGAATCCCGCTCCAGTTGTTTCAGCTCTACTGAATTCTGAGGTCGCTTTTTCAGACAACGGGAGTGTTCTTGCATGCGTGTTTTTAGCTGTCGAGAGGTCTGGCCAATGTAGGAAGCCGGACAGTCTTTGCATTGTATCCGATAAACTAGGTTCGAGCAATCGGCTTGTGGTCGTCTATCTTTCAGGTTCACCAGTTTTGAGTGAAGAGTATTGGTAGTTTTGAAGGCCACTCTAAGATTGTACCGGTTTAGGATACGACGAATATCTTCTGATGTATTTTTCCGATAAGGAATGACAACCGTCGATATCCAGTCAGTCTTTTTTGTGGCTTCAGTTGGAATCTGTCTTTTTCTCTGTGCTTGTTTTAAGAAACTACTGGGAAACCCATTACTTTGTAGTTCTTTATATACGAAGTTGAGTTCCGTTTTTTTGGCTGACGTATATGAGACTATTCGATCAGCTCGTTTGAAGAGATTAAGTGCAACTGACCTTTTGACGTCCAACGGGTGTTCCGAATCGTACGCCAAATATCGGCTTGTGTGTGTCGGTTTTCTGTAGACACAAGTTGCAAGCTGCCCATTACTGACTCTGGAGACGTGGCAATCAAGAAAACATATGCCTTTGTCATCTGATTCTAGGGTAAATTTAATTTTGGAATGGTAGGAATTCAACAGTTGCGTGAAGTCTGGAATTTTATCGTTTTCGATAATCACAAATGTGTCATCAACGTACCGCCACCAAATTCGAGGAGTGATATTGAATGAGGTTAGCAGTTTCTCTTCCAAAGATTCCATGAAAAGATTCACAATAACAGGTGAGATTGGAGACCCCATAGCAACTCCTTCAGTCTGTTGGTATAGTATGTCTTGATAGACAAAATATGTAGATGTGAGGCACAAAGACGTTGCGTTGACTATGTCATCTACAGATAATGGCGTACGTTGACTGAGATTATCATCCTGTAAGAGACACGTTTTGAGAACATGGAGGCAATCTTGTATAGGAACTTGCGTAAACAATGACACAATATCATAGCTGACAAACGTTTCTGAATCAGCTATTTGAATAGTTTTTATCTTTTGAACAAAATGTGAGGAGTCCTTGATAAAATGTTCATTACATTTTTGGAGCGGTCGTAAAATTCTAGATAAATATTTTGCTAAAGCGTAGTTAGGAGTTTCTGAAAAATCTACAATAGGACGGAGGGGGATGTCAGGTTTGTGAAGTTTAGGTAAACCATAGAAGCGAGCAGGGTTGTTTGTTTTTGGGTACAATTGAAACCAACATGACTTACCCAACTTAGGTTTTAGCTGCCGTAGTAAATTTGCGGTGGTCGCACGACATTTGTTCAATTGAGCATTCACCTTTTGGTTTGCAATCTTTATGTAAGGTCCCTGAGTTAAATGTTCTATCACTTTATGATGATATTCGCTTCGGTCCATTACCACGACCTGATTTCCTTTGTCCCACTTAGT
>NW_005366870.1:2451-2748 GCF_000412655.1 Myotis brandtii
AAAAATCTCTGCATGCTCCTGGTCTAATCTGTTTTTGATAGTCATATCCAAAGTTTGACATTTTGAGCGTATGTTTTCCAAACGCACTGTGCAATCATGGATGCGCTGGCGAATAAATGTTCTTTCTGCAACTTTAGCGGCGGTCAGTGATCGAGTGGAAGAATCAGGTGCTTTGATGCGCAAGCATGGAGGGGTCACCTTTGACTGAATACAGCGTATGTTGAAAATTCTGTGGTTCATCCAGCTGGCTTCTAGCTTTGTGAGGTATATCCGATTGTTAATCAAATTTAAAATTGA
>NW_005366871.1:0-757 GCF_000412655.1 Myotis brandtii
TTCCTTCTTTTTTACTGCAGCATAGTATTCCATTGTGATGTAACCCAGTTTTTTAATCCACTCTTCTGCTGATAGGCACTTAGGCTGTTTCCAAATCTTAGCTATGGTAAATTGTGCCGCTATGAACATAGGGGTGCATATATCCTTTCTGATTGGTGTTTCTAGTTTCTTGGGATATATTCCTTGAAGTGGGATCACTGGGTCAAATGGGAGATCCATTTCTAGTTTTTTAAGGAAACTCCATACTGTTCTCCACAGTGGCTGCACCAATCTGCATTCCCACCAGCAGTGCACAAGGGTTCCTTTTTCTAAAAAAACCAGCACTTGTCATTTGTTGATTTGTTGATGATAGCCAGTCTGACAGGTGTGAGATGGTACCTCATTGTTGCTTTGATTTGCATCTCTCAGATGATTAGTGACCTTGACCATGTTTTCATATGTCTCTCGGCCTTCTGTATGTCCTCTTTGGAAAAGTGTCTATTTAGGTCCTTTGCCCATTTTTTGATAGGATCATTTATCTTTCTTTTGTTAAGTTGTATGAGTCCTCTGTAAAATTTAGAGATTAAATCTTTATCTGAAATATCATTGGCAAATATGTTCTCCCATGCAGTGGGCTTTCTTGTTGTTTTGTTGATGGTTTCTTTTGCTGTGCAAAAGCTTTTTATTTTGATGTAGTCCCATTTGTTTATTTTCTCTTGAGTTTCCATTGTCCTAGGAGCGATATCAGTGAAGAAATTGCTTTGGCATATGTCTGAGA
>NW_005366872.1:0-1170 GCF_000412655.1 Myotis brandtii
ATTAAAGGCATCAATTAAAACGCCCAGCCTGCCGTTCCGCGGCCGCGGTCCCTGGCTCTCTCCGGCCCTGCCTGCAGCCCCTGCCACCCTGCACTGTGCCGGGGCAGGGCCAGCCAGAATCAGCCTCTTCTCTGGCTCCACGTGCCACGTTTTCAGGCTGGAGTGCGCGGGTGGCTCCTGACATGAGGCTCTCCTGCCACCTCCAATTAGCCTTCAGCCCAGACCCAGGCCGGAGTGGCATCAAGCCGCCGCCTCTGTCAGCATCAGCACCCCCCCTCCCTGCCCTCCCCAGGAAGAGGACCGCCCTGGATCAGATGGCCAGGCCCATTTCCACATGACACTAGAGAGGAAACCCCTCTTCTTAGCATCCGGATCACAGAGTGGTCCTTCCTGGCTTGTCAGGAGGGATCAAGGGCAACCTGGGGGACTCCCATGGCCAGAGCGGAGACATTCGCCGGGCCAGGGGGGCACCAGCTCGTATCCCTGGGCGCCTGGAGGGGCAAGGCTGGCGCCTCTCCAGGGAGGGTTGGCTGGTGCTCCCCAGGCTGCAGCAGCAGCCACTCTGCACCTCATAACCCTTCACTGAGCATCTTCTGTGTCCAAGGCCCTGGGTCTGGCCCCAGAGCACACGAGAGCTGCAGGTATTACCCCCAACATGTAACACACACACACACCCACAGATGATTAATAAAGCAATACGCCACGTGCCACATGACAACAATCCATTGTGTGGGGTATTATACTTAATACCGAGGGAAAACCGAACTGAAACCTACAGGGGTCCCCATTACCCGGGACGAGCAGAAGGGACAGGCAGAGTTTCACTGCCACGCTAAGGAGCTGAGGCTTTCTCCTGCCGAGCGGGGTCCCTGACAGCAAAGGTGGGTTGCAGAGACAGGAGGAACAAGGTGGGGAGACCCAGGAATGACTGGGGGGTCATGAGGGTCCACACTGGGGCAGTGAGGGGGGCGGAGAGAGAGAGAGAGAGAGAGAGAGAGAGAGAGAGAGAGAGAGAAACATTGGTGTGAGCAAGACACATCAATTGGTTGCCTCCTCCACACGCCCCAGGGATTGAACCTGCAACCCCTCAGTGTGCAGGCTGACGCTCTAACCACTGAGCGTACCACCCAGGGCTCAAAGCTGAGTTTTTAAGATACTTTTATTAAAGTA
>NW_005366873.1:0-785 GCF_000412655.1 Myotis brandtii
GAAGGTGGGCCATCTGGATTTCTATCCAAACGGAGGACAGCAAATGCCCGGATGTCACAAAAATATCCTTTCACCCTTCTTTGATATAAATGGACTCTGGGAAGGTATGTGCATTAGCAAAGCAAGATGGCAGTGCCCTCCCTGGGGAGAAGGCAGGATGCATGGCTGGGCCCTGGTAGCATTGAATTTGCCTCCATGTCCGGTTCATTCTGTCCCAGGCATTGTCACAGCGCCATGAGGGAATTACTCGGCTTATCCCCAGTTTACAGCTGAAGAAACTGGGTCCAAACAGTTATCAAACTTGCCCAGGTAAACCTTATATTAAAGTTCAGTTTCTGGCTACAACGTCCCAACCTCATACCCAATCAAACCTGGGACCCTTGCGTGCGCAGCCTGGGTCCTCCCTCCTCAGGAGGATGCTGAGGCCTGAGCTGGACGGGCACGTTGGCAAATACCAGTTCTAGCTGTGCCCCACCTCCACCCCAGCTGCTTGCACTGCTTGTTCCTTGAAGGGCGCCCACAAAGACTTGCAGGGCTTTGGCTTTATTGCCCTTTGCTGTGGGCAGATGCTAGGACGGGAAAGGGACTGAGCTGGTAAAAGGACCGAGTGGGGACAGGATCCGTGGGTTAGGGAGCGTGTGAATAGAGCAGGCAGAGGCCTGGAGGTCTAGGGGGGATGAGGCTTGTGCGTGTCAGTGTCAGAAATTCCAAACCTGTAGAGAATTTTTATGAGTTTATTGGAGCCAAACTGACGACAATTGCTGGGCAGCAAAATCTCAAGGGAC
>NW_005366873.1:937-3581 GCF_000412655.1 Myotis brandtii
GGCACATTCTTTTACATTGGTGGGAACAGGATAGCTAATGATCAACATGGACAGCACATAGAGGTGGTATTTGGGGAACAAGGTCACAGTGAGGGGTTCTGGGGTCTGGTGCTCTTATAAGGGGGTGCCCTGAGGGATCTGGAAAAGATTACTCTGATATTTAAAAGGTGTGTTTCCTTAGATGCAAAAAGAAAACAGTTTCACTTAAGGTAAAGGTTCCTTGTCTCCCTGGCTGGATGGCTCAGTTGGTTGGAGCTTGGTCCTGTATACCAAAAAGGTTTTGGGTGTGATTTCTGGTCAGGGAGCATTTGGGGTGAAACTGATTGATGTTTCTCTCTCTCCCTTCCTCTCTCTCTAAAATCAATGAACATATCCTTGGGTGAGGATTAAAAAATATATATATATTGACATTTGTCAAGGAAGCTATAGCCCTGGGACAGGACTATCCTCCATGACCAGCTTTTAATTAGGAATTTTTATGTTCAGCCCACCCCACGTGGTTACTTTCATCCTCTGAGTTGGTAAGGCCACCATGCAGGCCTCCCCTGAGTTTGTCAGGTTTAGTATGTGGCCCCTTTTTTGTCCGCATGAGGTCTGCGTTTACATGAGAGACAGGCTCAGTCCCCCTATGATTAGGTGACTTACAGCACCACCTCCATCACCTGTCCTTGTCTGACCTCTCCTCTTCTCTTGTTGCCTCTCCCTGGAGACCAGGCTTCATATTCTCCCTGCACATGGAGGCTTTGAGTCTGCCATCATTTCATTTTAGTGTTTATTTGTCTCCACTGGGAGTTTCCCGGGCATCCCAGACACCCCAGTACCCTGCTCAGGGCTGGCCCAGAGCAGGCGCTCAGTACAGCCCACTCCACTGAGCAGAGAGGCCTTCTGTGGCATTGAATATTCCATGTGCTTAATGTGAACGAATAGAGTGGATAAAGCAGTAACCAACATCCACCGTCAGCCAATGGAGCCTTTGAGCGCTCTGCCCAGCACCAGGTAACTCCAGGGAAGACCCAGCTGAAGGAGCACTGAGTCACAATGAGGCTGATCCTCCCAGAAGCCACCAGCAGGGCCCACATAATAGCAAGGAGCCCAGCTTTAATTAAAGAGGCAATTCAGAGTGAACAAGCCCACAGGATGTGCATCTATTGTGTGGGCTCCCAGTCACCCAGGGGAGGGGCTGGAGGAACAATTAAATCCACTTGCCCTTCTATTATGGATCCCTGGGTAGCAATTCTGGGTGAAAGAAACAATTAAGTTGGAAACAGGTTGTGTTGTCTGGTAATGAGTGTTGGTGCTGGAGTCACTGGGCCCTGAGGCAGGCAGAGCTAATCCACCAGCACAAAGAGGACCCCAGACCTCCCAGAAGTGGTCCCCAGGTATGTCTGGGTCACTGTGCATCACGCCATGGGAGGTTTTGTACCAAGGAGCTGGAGAAATAAAAAAACAAAAACAAAACCCCACAATTTTTCAAATAAGAGGACTTGGGTTTGAAGGAAAGGGTGGTAAATAAAATGCAGTGACACAGTGGCCTAGGGATCAGGGGACCTTGGTCTCCACTGCTTTGACCTCAGGCTTTCCAAGGAGGAGGAATTTCTCAGCCTGGGGCCATGGGCACAGAAAAGCTGCATTCCTGGGACAGGCCCTGCAGGTATGGTCCCTGGTTCTCAAACTGGGGCCCTCTGGCCCAGTCCTGCCCACAGGAGCCTGTGGTCGGCCTTCACAGTGACCGGTTTTAAAGAGGGAATGCACTGCTGTCATGTAAGCATGAAACATTGTCTTGTCAAAGTCACAATGCAGGTTTCTCATGAAAAATCAGAAGACCAAGCAATCTGGGCCTTAACATTCAACAACTGGCTGACAGTGTAAGATTCCCTTGGAAAGCTATTGCCCTTCTCTCTCCCTCTCTCTCTTCCCTGAAACCTCTCTCTCTCTCTGTCTCTCCTTTCTGTATATATTTTTCTCACTATCTCCTAAGCCCCCGCCCTCATCCTTCACTTTTGGCAGATGATTGGCCCCTGGAGGATAGAACACACGTCCTTATTAGAACTCATCCCTCCCCAGCACATGCCCAGCCCCAAGTAGGCCCTGTTCAGCACATGGGCACGTGGTGGGCAGAGGAAAGCGACCAGAGCCAAACCCCATGACTAAAGAAGCCCCCGAAATACCACCTCTATGTGCTGTAAATGTTGATCAGTAACTATTTGCCCCAAAGTATATCAAAGTCAATGACAGGAACTTGGAATTGTGACCCAGGCATTCGGGAATGCTGACTCCCCTCTATGAAATGAGGAGGTGACTCCTTATTCAGATCAGAACTTTCAAGCGTCAAAAGTGAGAGTCTCCTGTGAGCTCCCATGGCTTTTGCTTCCTCAGGAATCCGAGACCTTGTAGCCTGCAATCACCTGAGAAGCTACAAGTATTACTCCAGCAGCATCCTCAACCCCGACGGCTTCCTGGGCTACCCGTGTGCCTCCTACGAGGAGTTTCAGGAGGTGGGTCTCCCCAGGGGCCTGGGGAGGGTGGGGTGGCTCTGTGGTTGTTGGTTTTGTCCCTGTGGCTTGGAACAGAGCAGAGATGTAACTCCACGACTAGTAAGAGGAGGTGCTGGTAATGCTGAGCCTCGCAGAGCCTTCTTCCTCCG
>NW_005366873.1:4207-9658 GCF_000412655.1 Myotis brandtii
GTGAATGGCCCAGGCTGGTCACATGTCCACCCAACCCTGTGGCAGGAAGGACGGATCCATGAACAGAAGAAGGCAAGATGGGGCAAAGGCACCCCGTGATTACCCACCAAGCTAGTCCCCCTGTTTACACACAGGAAAGTATGCTATGGTTTGTGGTGTTATTTTGCCCAGCTTCTCACTTAAAAAGAAGATAGAAAAAGCATCAAGATTTGTTTGTTATAATTAATATTACATAATGGCTGAAGAGAAGAGCATTTATTTTCCAAGGGAGTTTTACATTGAAAAACATTTATGCAGCACTTCACAAAACACTGTTTACACACAATATTTCATCAAATATTTGCGACACTTAGCATAAACGATAACAGTTGGGAGTATCTATAAAGTCTTGCAAGCATATTTTTTTAAGTAAGAATGCACCTTAGGAAAATGCTTGCATGTGAGCAGGAGAAGGTATTCAAGGATGTTCACCTAAGCACTAATTTTAATACCAAAAGAAAGCCGGAAGAAAGCTAGATATCCACCACTTGTTAAACAACCACATCCTGTATGTAACCATTCAAGGAAGGATCTAGAATCCTCTAAGCCATATTAAGTAAAATAGCAAATAGCAAACCATCACCTAATATATCCTGTTCCAGTCAGGGTCTCTGCAGAAGACAGAGCTCATTCAAGTGGTTCAATGAGGAGACCTCACTGGAGGGCCCGCTTTTGGAGGAGGGGACGGGGTTGAAAGAACAAACGAGGGATGCTGAGGCGCCCAGAATCTAGTGGCTGCGGGGCTCCAGGAATGGAGTGAAGGCAGCTACTGCCAGAACCTGGTACTAGAGCAAGGAGGCTGCAGGGGAGCAAGCACCTCCATCTCCCTCCTCCTGCCACTGGCCTCCCCTGCAAGCCTCTGATGGGCTGAACCCAAGGGAAAGCCAGCGGCAAGGACCCCTGGTGAAGCTGACCTTATGGAGCACAGGACAGGACAGAAAAGGGCGGTGAGTCAGTCGGTTGTGGAGTTGGATGGAGAGAATAGAGAAGAGCAGTGCATCCTCTTTATTGAAGGGGAATAAGCCTATGTATTTTAAAATATATTTTTATAGATTTCAAAGAGGAAGGGAGAGGGACGAAAAAATAGGAACATCAATGATGAGAGAGAATCATTGATTGGCACAACCCTATTGGGCATCGAGCCTGAAACTTGGACTTGCGCCATGACCAAGAACCAAACCATGACCTCCTGATTCACGGGTCAACACTGACACATTGAGCCATACTATACAGGCAAAAGCCTAACTTTTTATACAGTCATATATGTGTGTAAATGCTCATAGAGAGCTCTAGGTCAGGGTATCCCAACCTCAGCTCTACTGGAAACAGAGACTGGGGGGCTGTCCTCTGCATTGCAGTATGTTTAGCAAATCCGTGGCCTCTACCAGCGAGATGCCACGAGCCCTGCACCCACCCACCCCATTCCCTGGGTGGGACAATCAAGAACATCTCCAGACAATGCCAATTGTCCCCGGGCAGCAAATCTCCCCGCCAGGCTTGGTTAAGTCTACAGACCAAACTGGGAAGACCCTGAGATGGAGGGCATGTGGACAGAGCGCTGAGAAAGGTTTATTCATTTTTTTAAAATTATCTGTGTTGTTTTCCCACTGGGAATATGTCCATGGCATGGGAAAATATCAAAAGTAAAACCAAAGAAGGCAACAGTAAGTGATTTATCCAAATGTTGGAACCCAGACGTCTCCCTC
Source organism: Myotis brandtii (assembly GCF_000412655.1). Taxonomy (NCBI): domain Eukaryota; kingdom Metazoa; phylum Chordata; class Mammalia; order Chiroptera; family Vespertilionidae; genus Myotis; species Myotis brandtii. The sequence continues at coordinate 5,953 of NW_005366873.1, forward strand.
TCCCAGTGGTCTTTCTGGTACAGACAGTGGTGGGCATCTGGGTACCCGGGTATATTAACCAGCTGCCCTCCATACATCTGAACACATACCTGGCTGGGTTGGGAAGAGATTATGCTGAGCTGCAATATTTACTTCCCCCTGAGTCCCTCACCCCACCTACCATCAGAATTCCTGGGACCCCAACTGCATTGAAGGAAACCATTCGTTACACTCGCCTTTACCTCCCATTCATGGGGGATTCAGAGCTTGGAACAAGGATGCTCCCATGGGTCATTTTTTTTTTCAACAAGATGAGTTCATTGAACTGATAGTATCTTTTCTTTGCACAGGTTGGAGATACAGGGTATCAGTCACACTGGCTGGAAAAAAGACAAGGAGTGGGTCCTTCAGGATTGCTTTATATGGAAGCAATAGAAACTCAGGGCAATATGAAATTTTCAAGTAAGTTTGACAGTAAAGTTAAATCACCATACTTTCCCTAATAGATTATTTATACAATATTGGGTATAAACTTCTATTCACATCTAGCCATACAGAACTTTATATCCTAGAATGTCAGAGTCGAAGAAAGTCTCTTAGCATCTAAATCGATCATCCCATAGGGCGGTGATGGCGAACCTTTTGAGCTCTGCATGTCAGCATTTTGAAAAACCCTTCCTTATCTCTGGTGCCATGTCACATATAGAAATTTTTTCATATTTGCAACCATAGTAAAACAAAGACTTATATTTTTGATATTTATTTTATATATTTAAATGCCATTTAACAAAGAAAAATCAACCAAAAAAATGAGTTCGCAGGTCATGTCTGACACGCGTGTCGTAGGTTCGCCATCACTGCCATAGGGGAAGAGGGAGGCCCACAGAGGAAGCACTAGCGATTTTAAAGGCTGACTCCTTCTGGATGGCCAATCACTACTTCCTTCCTGCTGAAGTTTTCGGGTTGTTATTGTTGGTTTTTAATTTTTTTTAAATTTTATTTCAGAGAAAGTAAGGGAGAGGAAGAGGGAGAAATATCAATGATGAGAGAGAATGATTGATCAGCTGCCTCCTGCATACCCCCTACTGGGGATCGAACCCACAACCTGGGCATGTGCCCTGACCAGGAATTGACCTGTTATCTCCTGGTTCATGAGTCCATACTCTACCACTGAGCCACACCAGCCAGGCCTGGCTTAAGATTTATGAATATCATGTTCTCCTTCTACAAGGCACATTTATATGGCAACTCCTTCTGTAATGGGGCGACCCGCGGAGAGGACCACCAGGGACCCAGATCAAGATTTAGGAGCCTTTATTAAGCTGGCCAGCGACTACAGTTACAGCACCCTGCCAAAGGAAAGGCTGAACTACAGTGCCAACTACAGGAGTTATAGCATTTTTATTTGCAAAAACCGCAAAGTTAGTTACAAAGCCTTGTTTACACAATTTGTTCCCAACACAGTACAGCATCAGTACAGTGACCACCTTCCTATCTATGTGTTCTAGGAACAGAGAGCACAGCGTGCCCCGCCTGGCCAAAGCACCAGATGTGCAGCCCAGCACACTTCCCATCCCACACACACAGTCCATCCCCCACTCCTGCTGTGTTCCACGTGAAGCCTGAAGCTAGATTCCTGTTGATATGGTAGCCTCAGCTGCTAGCTCTTGTGGGTATATGAGGAGCTTGGTAAAAATGTGTTGGATAACTGCTGTAAAATTATATTCTGTTTTTGCACTAAGTTTGCATAATAATTTTCATGTTAGGTTAAAGGTCTTTGACTACTTGTTATGCTACATATGAGATGCTCACAGATGACCCCGGCTGAAGCACATGCATCTTTAAACAAAGATAAGGAGTCCTTCAGTGAAATTAAAGAGTCAATATGCCGCCCAAGTAGTTGACTTCAATCTAGATACCAATCAAGACAGTGGAAATCTAGACCCAGTATTATTCTAAAGGTGTGTTCTTCACAGATAGATTTGTGTTTTAGCGGCCCTGGATGTGTATGGAGGCAGTCAAGGGAATTGCAGAAAGCCAACAGCAGCAGCCATTGTTTGGAGTAACAACAGGTTGCTATCACCCTAGTATTCATCTGTCCAGCTGATAGAACACTTTATGTCTATGTTTGCAGAGGATCCCTCAAACCACATACAAAATATGTGCGTGACATTGATGTGGACTTCAACGTTGGAAAAATCCAGAAGGTTACATTCCTCTGGAGAAAACATGGGATAAATCTGATCTGGTACAAAATGGGGGCTTCGAGAATCACAGTGCAAAGTGGAGAAAATGGGACTGAGTGAGTATCATTCATTGCACCTAAGTCTTGTTTCTGTATTTCCTTATCAATCTATCTCTGCAAACATACATGCATATATTCAATCACCCACCCATCTACCTACATATCCTTCTACCTACCCATTCCTTCATCCCTTTCCCTCCATCCACTTAACCACTGACCTATCCACTTATCCATGCAGCCATTCATCTACCCAACTATTCCTCTCAACTCTGCATCTTTCCATCTATCCATCTGATTTACTTGGAAAAATCAATCATCGTTTTCCTTAAGCCAAATTCTACTTGGTCGGAGCAAGACATCAATTGTAAGGCATAGGTTCGAGAAACAGGCCAATTGGAGACTCTGTCTTATCTCAAACAAGAAGGAATGCACCTGGGCAGTAGCTGTAGGAAATCTCGGGTTTATTTCCGTTGGGTGCATTTGTTCATACAAATTGTTTTGTTTGGAGACTGAGGCCTGAGAGGAATACAGACTGTGTGAGGATCTAGCTCGCAGTGGCAAGCTCTTCTCTTGCTGAAAGGATGGAATCTTACTTGGTGAGAGTAGGGAGCGAACATAACAGTGTTTACAATATGGCAAGAAAAAAGGCGACCTTAAAAGAGGATGATACAAAACAACAGATGTCAGCGTCTGAAGGAAACTCGATCACTGTTCAACTGCTCTCATGTTAAGATGAGAAGAGTGGGGTTCGCAGAGTCAGATAACATGTCTAAGGCCACCCAGGAAAGCCAGAGGGAAGAGTATTTGCAAAATATTTTCAAAAACACATATGAAGACCTTGCTGAGCTCCATGACTTAGCTGTGCTGACAGTACATGGTCATAGTCCCCATTCCTGGGCATGGTGCTGGAAGGGTCAGAGATCACTGGGGCTGTGCCAGTACTTTGCTTAATCAAGAGCAGAGCTTGAGCCTGAAGCATGACCAGGACTTGGACCCCAGTCCTCTAACCTCCAATCCAGCCATTGTGCCACTGTGCCTGACCAGCTCACACAGCAGGCCGTGGAGCTGAGGGACTGTATTTCCTGGCTGGGGAATGCATTGTGGAACTGTCTGGGTTTCATAGCATTTAGGTGGAGGTGAGGGTAGGCTCTGTTTTCTCAGATGGGATAGCTCACCCCTATATATTCCAAACACCTATACATCTCACCCCATATAAGGGCTTCATCGCAAGTTGCCAAATTCTGCAGCTGAGCCCTGAGGGAGGCTCGTCTTTAGCCAAAGACGCCCACAGGAAAAGGAGGAGGCCAGGTGTCCTGCATCTCATGGCTGGGTTGTTGCCCCAACTGGGCGGGCTTCACCCTCTTCAGGATTGACATCCCTCCATGGTCTTTTTCCCCAACATCTCTATGGAGATATAATTTTCATAGCCTGTGTTCACCCATTTAAAGTATATACTTCAGTGATTTTTAGTATATGTGCAGA
>NW_005366873.1:11242-13764 GCF_000412655.1 Myotis brandtii
TGTTACCACTTTGGGGCTATTATGAATAATGCTGCTATGAACATTTATGTACAAGTTTCTGTGTGGACATATGTTTTCATTTCTCTTGGGTACATACCTAGGAGCGGAATTGCTAGGTTATGTGGTAACTACTATATTTAACCTTTAGAACAGTGGTTCTTAACCTTGGCTGCACATTAGAATCACCTGAGAATCTTTTTAAAATCCTGATTTCTGGGCCTCATCTACTTTAGAAGAACTGCCAGACTGTTTCCCAAAGTGGCTGGCACATTTTCCATTCCCAGAAGCAATGTATGAAGAACCCCCCAGGATCTGAACTCTAGGTAAAGTCCCCTCTTGGCAGGTGGGGGCACCCCAGTCCCCAAATTCATTGTCAGGCCCACCCAAGTCCACAGGTTTTGAAAAAAAATGTGTGGTCTGACACAGCTGATTCACTTTCAGCTTGTTAAAAAGCCACAGGAGGAGAGGGTGTTCTTTAAGTGGTTTCGCATAGTAAGAACCACATGGACTCTGCATGGTGGGGCCGAGCCTTTCAGTCAAAAAGGTCTGTACTCCAGTGTTTGGCTAAATGCTGTTTACTCACCTGAGGTGACATTTCCACAAGCTGCCAAGCCTCACGCTGAACATGTTCTCCTCCGCAGGTATCATTTTTGCAGTCGCAAGACCGTGAAACAAAAAAGGTTACAGACCCTTCACCCTTGTTAAAAATGTGCTGCTCTTGTCCTAACCGGTTTGGCCTGCAGACTGAAGGGTCCCAGGTTCGATTCCAGCCAAGGGCTGATACCTTGGTTGTGGGTATATCCTCAGTACTTGGTTGTGGGCACATCCCCAGTAGCTGGTTGTGGGCACATCCCCAGTAGCAGGAGGCAGCTGATCAATGTTTCTGACTCCCTATCCCTCTTCCTTCCACTCTGCAAAAAATCATTAAAATATATTTTAAAAAATGTGGTGCTCTCTTGTTTCTTTGTGGTAATAAATGTTTAATGCCCTCTGGTTGACATTGAGGTGTTAGTTTGCCATCCTCTGGGTTCTGGGGTCACATTTTGGAAATGATTTTTCAGACTAGAGCCCAGGCCCGGCCAGTGTTCTCAGTGGTTAGACCACCAAAGGGTCTCAGGTTCAATTACTGGTCAAGGGCACATTCAAGGGTTGCATTTTCCATCCCTGACCTTGGTTGGGGTGCTTATTGGAGACAATCCTCAATGCGTCTCTCTCATATGGATGTTTTTTTCTCTCTCCTTCTCTCTCCCTTCCACTCTCTCTAAAAATCAATGGAAAAAATGGTTTTGGATGAGGATTAACAACAACAACAAAATGGTGGAGCCAAGTTGGCTGCAGGTCATGTCTGAAACCTCCCACCCGCAGTGCTTTGCCACCATCTTTCTCAGAGCACCTGTGTGGCCTGCTCTAATGTAGAACATGAAGTTCTGTCCTATTTGAAAAGCTCATCATTACTTCCACGTGCTGCCTGCCCAGATTTTAACATCCTAGAGCAGTAGTTCTCAACCTTGGCTGAACATTAGAATCACCTGGGAATCTTTTTAAAATTCTGAGTTCAGGGCCTCATCCATATTGTCTGGAACTGCTTTCCTGCTAACAGGGCAGAATTGCCACAGAGACCTTCTGGCCCGTGAAGCCTAAAATATCTAGTATCTGGCCCTTTGCAGAAAAACATTTCAATCCCTGATTTAGAAGGCGGGGCCATAGTAACTGATGCCAGCCAGGCAAATACAAGTGATTTTAGATAAATTGGAGCTGGGGTCTGGGACTGTGGAGGGCACGGGGTGACATGGCCAGATGGAGAGGCCTGGGGAGAGTTGCCCTTGGTGTGACCTTCATGAGAACACATATAGGAAATAAGGCCTGTAGGATGTTGGCACTGGGTGCCCAGCTCCTCTAGGCCATGCAGTGCCTGGTGCCCTATCCTGATGGCACCCCAGGCTGGTCAGGAAAGATGGGGTGCACACTCCCTCTCAGCCTTTGGAGCATCCAGACAAATCCTGTTTGAGTCGACATATGGACATGGGTCATGTTGGGAACATGTCAGCCTTGGGTGGGGGGTGCTGTATTTTTTCTGGGAAGGGGCTGACTTAGGAAGAGGATGGAGGTTGTCTAGGAGAGGATGGATGGGGCTCTGCCTGCCTGGGCCGTCTCACAGTGACAGCTCACCTGTGGAGGGCTCCCTCTGGGCCGGGCACCAGGGGACACCAGGGGAGAGTAAAATGCTTAAGGGACCCAGAGGCCTTCTGGGAGAGAAGCCAGGACCCCAACTTTTGAAATTCTGGGGTGGGGATGGGGTCTGATGAGCAAGGCCTGGGAGCAGGGCAGAGAGGTGAGGGCATCCGGTCTTGAGCCTTAATTGAACTTTTCATGTTTGCCTTTTTATTGTTCCTTTCTGGTGCTGTTAGCTGTGCTCAAAAGGAAGCAGAGGGCCTGTGAGTTTTTTGTCAGAAAAATGCTAGGTTGGCGTGGCTCAGTGGTTGAGCGTCAACCTATGAACCAGGAGGTCAAGGTTTGATTCC
>NW_005366873.1:16216-23443 GCF_000412655.1 Myotis brandtii
GGCTCTAAGAATCCCAATCATGGTAGAGTAGTGATCGCAGTAGCATCATCTCCAGCTGTTTGTAACGAATGTCATGAGTGTGAGGAGGTGTGGATTTCTACTGGTCTAAGGTGACAGGTATGGCTGTGGTGTGTTCCCTACATTCATGAAAGCAAACCCAAGTTTCACTCAGTCAACACCTAGATATAACTTCTTTTTCTCATCAAAGTTCTTTTTTTCTCATCGAAGATATGACTCCTGGTTTCCACCCAGGGGATACGGGGGTCCAGGAGCCTGGAGAACATCCCGGCCCTGGGAGGACCCCAGCAGGAGCTGGTGGGTGTTGACCAGATGAAATGCCACTCAGGCGAGCAGTTCCCTGATTCCTGGACTAATCTGTGGCGGGAACCAGGAGGGCATGGGTGATGGGACCCACTGACTCTTTGAAGATAATGTGCTAAACCTTTGGCAAAAACTACAACGAAATCACAGAAGAGGTTGGCTGCTACTGCACTGACCAGACAGATGATTATGACCACCCCATCACTACTTCATTTACACTTCCAAATATACTGAATATTGAAAACTTCCTAAGCAAATACTCTCAAGGTTTTATTATTATTATTATTTGCATAACTAATACACATCATTGTACTGATGGGGTGGGCATAATAATTTGGCCACTCACTGTAGTGCGGGCAGCAAAACCAGAAACCCAAGAACTACACAACTCTGAACCCTTCCCTTATAAGGACCGAGATCCTCATTATGGAGTGAGGAAAGGAAGGTGCCCTGAGCCTAGCTAATCCCTTCATATGGACCCCAGGCCTCTGAACCACATCCTCCATCGGGGGAGTGGGGGGACCAGTGTCCAGCTGCACCTGTGAGGGGCTCTAGAGGCAAAAAGATGGCCCACTCAAAGGGCATATCAAAGGGACTAGTTACACAAATGGACAGGGCTCAGCAGCAGCTGGAAGCTCTGACATCCTGGTGGCCTGAAGCCCGGAGGGAGGGAGGGAGCTGTCATAAGAACATGGAAGGAGCTGGGGCCACAGGAGGGAGCTGCTTGAGAGGAACTGCAGTCCTCAGGACAGAAGTGCAATATTGCCCAACCCCAGCACAGATGGGAGGGAGCCTGGGTAGACATACTCTAACCCTTCCTCCTCCCCTCTGAGCTCCCTGAGGAGCCTCCAAAAGGCACAATCTCTAAAATATGAAAATATCTCCTAATCAATCCAAATAAGGTTTCTTTTTAAACAAATATTTTTATTGATTTCAGAGAGTAAGGGAAAGGGAGAGAATCATTTATTGGCTGCTTCCTGCACGCCCTCTACTGGGGATGGAGCCCGAAACACAGGCATGTGCCCTGACCAGGAATCAAACTGTGACTTCCTGGTACATAGGTTCATGCTCAACCACTGAGCTACACCAGTCAGGCTCAAATAAGGACTTAAAATACCATTTCTTCCTGATTATGTTAATGATAGCTGTTGCCTGTGGAAAATTGGTGGTGGGGGGACACACAAACAAGAAAATAAAAATGACCGCTAGCACCATCATCTAAATAACCATTGCTGGCATTATGGTTTAGCTCCCTCTACCCACCCTTTAAAAAACACACACACAAAAAAAAAATAGGATTTGTGTGTGTGTACACATATGGGTTTGCTGTTATGCCTGTTTTTTTGCCTGTACTGTATCATGTTTTCCACAGCAGCATTTTTCTATCACACTGTTTTGAATAATCAGATAGACTGCAATCCCAGCTCCCGCCGGGTTTGGGCGGTTGTTCTGGCTTGTTTGACACTCACTCTTTACACTCCTCCTTGGTTGTTTCCCTGGACAAGGGTCTTAACCATTTATGTGCCAGGGGCCCCCTGGCTGCCTGGAGAAAAACGTGGGCCTCTTCTCAGAATAATGTTTTTAAATGTAAAATAAAATACAGGAGCTGACAGAGGAAATGAATTATATTGAAATGGTAACCAAATAGAAAAAAGAATCCATTTGTGCAATAGCATGTTTCTCTAGGCCTGTATTGAATAGCAGCATGTCAGACAGTGTGGTGGCGCTAAGAATCCCAATCATGGTAGAGTAGTGATCGCAGTAGCATCATCTCCAGCTGTTTGTAACGAATGTCATGAGGTGTGAGGAGGTGTGAGATCTCTACTGGTCTAAGGTGACAGGGTTGGCTGTGGTGTGTTCCCTACATTCATGAAAGCAAACCCAAGTTTCACTCAGTCAACACCTAGATATAACTTCTTTTTCTCATCAAAGTTCTTTTTTTCTCATCGAAGATATGACTCCTGGTTTCCACCCAGGGGATACGGGGGTCCAGGAGCCTGGAGAACATCCCGGCCCTGGGAGGACCCCAGCAGGAGCTGGTGGGTGTTGACCAGATGAAATGCCACTCAGGCGAGCAGTTCCCTGATTCCTGGACTAATCTGTGGCGGGAACCAGGAGGGCATGGTGATGGGACCCACCGAGTATTTGAAGATAATGTACTAAACCTTTGGCAAAAACTTCAACCAAATTACAGAATAGGTTGGCTACTACTGCACTGACCAGACAGATGATTATGACCACCCCATCACTACTTCATTTACACTTCCAAATATACTGAATATTGAAAACTTCCTAAGCAAATACTCTCAAGGTTTTATTATTATTATTATTTGCATAACTAATACACATCATTGTACTGATGGGGTGGGCATAATAATTTGGCCACTCACTGTAGTGCGGGCAGCAAAACCAGAAACCCAAGAACTACACAACTCTGAACCCTTCTCTTATAAGGACCGAGATCCTCATTATGGAGTGAGGAAAGGAAGGTGCCCTGAGCCTAGCTAATCCCTTCATATGGACCCCAGGCCTCTGAACCACATCCTCCATCGGGGGAGTGGGGGGACCAGTGTCCAGCTGCACCTGTGAGGGGCTCTAGAGGCAAAAAGATGGCCCACTCAAAGGGCATATCAAAGGGACTAGTTACACAAATGGACAGGGCTCAGCAGCAGCTGGAAGCTCTGACATCCTGGTGGCCTGAAGCCCGGAGGGAGGGAGGGAGCTGTCATAAGAACATGGAAGGAGCTGGGGCCACAGGAGGGAGCTGCTTGAGAGGAACTGCAGTCCTCAGGACAGAAGTGCAATATTGCCCAACCCCAGCACAGATGGGAGGGAGCCTGGGTAGACATACTCTAACCCTTCCTCCTCCCCTCTGAGCTCCCTGAGGAGCCTCCCATTGACTGAACCCAACCACAGGGCCGAGGGCAAGGCCAAGGGAGGCCACAGAAGCATCCTCCCGGCCACAGGGCAGGGCGGGGGAGGCAGGAGAGATCTAGAAGTTACCCAGCTCACCAGCCCATGAGTCATTAGCTTCCAAGGTCCCATCCTTTCCTCCAGCAATGCCTGATCCAATGGTGATCAAGGTACCTGCCAGGGGCTGTGCTAGGTTCTAGCCACACAGAAATGACCATACACACCGCGACCCTAACACCAAGGCAAGGTCGAAACAAACAGGCACTAAAATACTATTACCAGCTGGGATATGGTCCATGGAAGGAAAATGGGGACATGATTAGAATGTAAAGGAAGACCTGGTCCCACTCTGGGCAGTGAGGAAGGCTTCTTGGAGGAGGGGAAATAGTTTGACTTAGGTCAGAAAAGAGTGGTGATGGTATGTGATGGGAAGAGGAAACAATATACAAAGACCCCGGGGTGGGCACTTTCAAAAACTTTTCACAAGGCCAGTCCGGCCGGTGGGCCTGGAATTCAGTGAAAAAGAGAGAGAAACTCTGCCCGGCCAGAGTGGCTCAGTGGTTGAGCGATGACCTATGAACCAGGAGGACACAGTTCAATTCCAGGTCAGGGCACATGCCCGGGTTGCAGGCTTGATCCCTGATCCTGCAAGAGGCAGGCTGGGCCACCTCCACCTTCTTATCTCCAGGTCAAAGTACAGTCCACCCAGCTCAGAAATTCTTTGGAAATAGACTATATGGTTTCCAAACAAAGCTATCTCTGTAAAGTGTTTGTTTCACTCTTTCTTGCTCAACAAAGGGCTGCCTTTGCTTTTGTTCTCTGTCCAGGTCCTTTGGAGGCGGCTCTCCACCCAGCCCAACCCCAGAGAAGAGGAGACACGTGTCTTCAAACCCACGTGCCTCCCGGGAACAGAAAACCTGCAGACCCCATTCCTGCCAACACCTACAGGCACCAAGACGGGCTTGGGCTCCTGTTACGAAGGGATTCTGAGCAGGAGGCTGGTGTTCCCTGTTCTCACCTCGGAAACACAATCTTTTGGCAGCTGGACCTGTAGATTCAGATTAATGGGGTCCTTCCTGTGAAGCATAGGCACTCCATCTCCCTCCCGTAACCTCAATGTTGCAAAAACTGCTATTTGAAATTGTCCACTAAACAAAGATGGTCCTTTGTTCTATGAATTAACTCTGCTATTCTTGGTTCTGTAAACACGCTTGCTCAAATAATAGGGAAAATAAGCTCAATTACCTGGCCTTGCAAGCCACTCTGCTGCCATCCCTGGTTACTGCCATGCCAGGTGTCTTTGAGTTATCTAAATGGTACTGTGCTCAAGGCTACAAGCTTCCTGCAAAATATCTCCCACTACATAGGGCTCTTTGTAAAGTCTGCAAATGGTCTGGAAACCCCATATTTAGGAGACAAAGGAACTGGGAAGGTATAAAGGGAAAGCTTCCTCCATATTAGTTTGCTCAGACTCTGGAGATAACTCATCTGAGACCGGCGGCGTAATAAAGACTCCAAATTTGGCTTACTGATTAATGCCTCCTCTGTTCAGCTCGCTGATTTCCAATATAACACCTGTCCCCAAAGTCTATTTTTCCCCTCTGATCTCACTTTAAATAGCTCTGCTCCCTGCTGTTCTGATCATATGTGTTTATGATAATCTCGGTGAAAAGGACACTTACCCATCTTCCTGTCCTTTCCTCTAAAGAGTCCAACGGATACAGCCTGGTTATAAAAGGCCACGGCCACTCTGGGGCTGAGTGGAGCACAGGTGTCTCACAGTAAGTCATGGCTCTGCCCGGGTAGGGCGTGTGGCAGGGGTTGGGCAGCCAGAAGGACATGGCCCAGAGGGAGCAGCCACTGTGCTGGGAGGATCCTGCATCCGGGTTCCAAGGAGGTTCTGCCCTCTCCCTCAGGGTCCCCGCCCGAAGGGACAGCCCAATGGGACCCAGGCACCAGGCTTCCCTGGGCTCCAGGCCCCCTGCCCTGTCTGGGTTGGGCAATGGATCCCACTGTCTGTGTTTTCATCCATGTAGATGCTGCCCTCCTGGATCGTCGGCCTCCTCTTGCTGGCCACCGTCAGAGGTGAGGGTGCTGTCTCATCCCCATGGAAAGGAAGGGACCGGGCCTGGGCTGGCCTCTGGGTGGGGCAGCTAGAGGCCTCATCATCACCATCATCGTAATGAACAGCATTATCTTTATTTCAACAAAAACAACAATTGCCACCATTTGGGGAGTGTTGAAGCTGTAGCAAACACAGGGCAACATCTTGAACTCAGAAGATGGGGACCCACCCGCCCTTTTCCTCAAGCAACTGGCTGTGATGGGGTGACCCAAGTGGTAGGCTGTTGGGCAGAGAAGTTGGGGGAGGGTGCTCTCCACAGGCCCCCAAAACCCTCAGTCCCTTGCGTGGACTAGTGCTTGTCTGCAGCATGAGTGCCTCCCCCTGTCCCTCCCTCCCCATCACTCCTCTAGCTGTTGCCACCTCTGTCTTTCCAGCTCCAATCTGAGCCTTTCCTCTGGCCTCCCTTCTGCTGGGCTTCCTTCTGCACCACAAGTCCTCCTTTCCTCCTCACCTTGCCCAGCCCACTCTTGGCCTCCCTTCCATCTTGGCCATGCAGCAGGACCTGACTCCGGAGAGCAGAGCCCAACCGGGTCTGGCTGCTCCTCGGGCCTTTCTGGCCCCTCTTGGTCTCCTTTGCTCCTCCGTTGCCTCCTCCTGCCCTAAATGTGGGCGTCCCACAGAGGTCACTCCCAGCTCCCTCCTCGCCCTTTTCCTGTGGCTTCCCCTTTGCCCAGCCTCTGCTCAACAGGACCTCCCTGTCTCCCCTCCAATTTCCAGGCAGCTCCACCGGGGCCTCCCACCACACCTCACACTCACTTGTCCAGGCTAAGGCACCACTCCCTACCCCGTCTCTCCACCCTTCCCTTCATTTCCACTGTCACCCAAGACTAGAATGCCTGTTTCCTCTCAGACCCACCACCCCTGTACTGCCCCACTCCAACCCCCACCTCTCCCAGGCTCTCCTGCCTCTGAGCTACCCACACTGGGTTCCCGAATACACCTTCATGGAGCACCAGCCCCACCACACTCACCAGCACCTCCCACTCACTATCCACCTAACAGTCCCGGTGCCTTACCCTGGTCTTCAAGCTCCTGCATTTAACACCTAAAGCAAGACTTGCTTTAGTCTCAGCAGCCCTTCTTCTGGGACTGGTCCTTCTTCCTGGAAGGAAGTCAAGGTCATCATCATTCCTTCCCTGTTAGATTTCCTCTCCTTCAAGGCAGGGTTTGTACCTGATGGGTCTTTCTATCAACTCAGTGCCTAGCTTTATTCCCAATTAAACTCCCCTAGTTCAAATCCTGGCCCCACCATTAGCTGTGACCTTGGGCAGCTTACTTTGTCTCTCTGTGCCTTGGTTTTCCCATCTGTAAAATGGAAGTAATTCCTTACTCATGGGCTATTTTGAGGCTTAAAGGGAATAATGCTGGTGAAGCGCTAGTGTGGTATCTGGCACAGAGTAAACAGTCTACTCTTGCTTCAGGTGGTAAAAACTGATGACTATTGTCAGTGTTTGAGTGAATGGCCAACCTCTGGCAACATCAGCTTCGGAGTGGAGGAAGCCTAAGGGAGAAGAGCCATTGAAATCCTCTGGATTTGAGCATGCGCCCTCAGTGAGCGCTCTCTGTGAAAATGCTTGTGCTGTACACTAGAGGAAGGACCCTCAGATGTAGATGATGTTATTTGGATGATCGGTTGCATGTACTGAGCCTCTATTCTATACAGAATAATGCAAAAATCCATCATCCCTGGCCTTAAGAAATGTACCTTTTGTGAGAACAACAGGGAAAACCTGAAATGACAGAGAATAATTGAGGGGACAACATGCGTCAAGGGGTGACATGAAGACAAGGGGATTGGACCGCACCCAGGATCAGCTGCTGTGCTGGGTGTGGCGCCAGCATCAGGGTCCACCCAGTAGCTTCTCTGC
>NW_005366873.1:24074-25914 GCF_000412655.1 Myotis brandtii
CAGGGCGGGTGGAGTGGGGCGCCCACACTGGTGTCTGCACGTGGTTGTCTAAGGAAAAGGCAGGGCCATGGGGCGGTCGGGGCGATGCTCCCTCTCCACTGGCAGCCACCTTAGCTCTCAGGATCGGGAACCCCTGATGAGGTCTATGGGTGCCGGGCCCAGAAACGCCCACATTCCACACACTGTGCACAGGCCTTCCTGGCACTGACCCCCGATCCTGGGAGGAAGCGGGTAGGAGCAGCATTTATGGGGAATCCAGGCCTGGTGTGTCCATCTTCTTCCTGCCCTGGGGGTGGGAGGAGAGAAGCCGCTCAGGGAATGAGGGTGGGGGTGTAAGTCCTTCCTGATGAGCCAGAAGACAGGTGTGGGAGAGGGACTTGTTGTTGTTAATCCTCACCAGAGGATATTTATTCCATTCCTTTTTAGAGAGTTGAAGGGAGGGAAGGATGGAGGGGGGAGAGAGAGAGAGAGAGAGAGAGAGAGAGAGAGAGAGAAACGTTGATGTGAGAGAGATACATTGATTGGTTGCCTCCCATATGAGCCCCAACTGGGGCTTGGGAATCAAACCTGTAACCCAGGTGCTAGCCTTTGACCAGGAATCAAACCCATGACCCTTCGGTGCATGGGCCAATTCTCTGACCACGAAGCCACCCTGGCCAGAATGAGAGGGGCCATCTAACCACAAAAGCAAAAAGGACCCTGGGAGTGACCTCCAGTCCCCAGAAGGCCTGCGGGTGGAGGCAGGACAGGCTCTTCCAGGTGCTTAGAAGTGACCAGGAAGAATGTGCTCAGAGCTGAGAGAGAGAGAGAGAGAGAGAGAGAGAGAGAGAGAGAGAAACGTTGATGTGAGAGAGATACATTGATTGGTTGCCTCCCATATGAGCCCCAACTGGGGCTTGGGAATCAAACCTGTAACCCAGGTGCTAGCCTTTGACCAGGAATCAAACCCATGACCCTTCGGTGCATGGGCCAATTCTCTGACCACGAAGCCACCCTGGCCAGAATGAGAGGGGCCATCTAACCACAAAAGCAAAAAGGACCCTGGGAGTGACCTCCAGTCCCCAGAAGGCCTGCGGGTGGAGGCAGGACAGGCTCTTCCAGGTGCTTAGAAGTGACCAGGAAGAATGTGCTCAGAGCTCAGCTGCTCACAGCTCCACCCCTGACAGTTTGGAGAGCAGGTGACTGGCCATAGATCCCTGAGGCCCTCTGCGGTGGGATTCTAGGTGACAAACTACCCCTTATAGCCCTCAGCGGGGCGTCCGCTTGGACTGGTGATTGGGCTGTTTTTATCTTCTGATCCTTCTTCAGGCGTGGTGCCCAGGGGGCTGGTGAAGGGGCCCCTGGCATGTAGGTGTCAGTTCTTAAGTGCTACAAGCTTGAGATGCCCTTCGTGGCTCCACTGAGCCGCATCTCCCCTCGTTCTGTTGCTTCTGGCCTGGGGTCCTTCACTGTTTTTGTTCTAGAAACATCTTCCACCATCTGGGGAAGCCGAGGGGTCCCTTCTCAGGATGATGTATTTAAATGTGAAATAAAACACATTGGATTGCAAAGGAAACCAATTATATTGAAAAACAGTTATCAGAACATTTGAAATGATAAATATATGTCCCAGTCATATATATGCTGCTTTATTATTATCTCACTAAATATCAAGATCCACGGGTTGGTCTAACTATGGCCACTACAAATAGTAATGAGAATAACTGATTTTAAGACATCTGGGACTACTGTCCTGTGACAGGAAAATACCTGTGGCTCCCATTGGTGACAGAGTGCTGTTATGATGACTGTGGCTTGTTGGCAATTTCATAATTAACAGAAATGGTAGGAAGTCCATGAA
>NW_005366873.1:26734-30087 GCF_000412655.1 Myotis brandtii
CGCTTCATCATCCACGGCTTCATAGACAAGGGGGAGGAGAGATGGCTGACGGACATGTGCCAGGTAGGGCCCTGCCCCCGGCCACTCCCCGCTGAGACCAGCACCCGGCACCCAGCTTCAAACACTTTCCAGGTCACTGCCCCCGAGACTGGGAACGCAGACCGTCCAGGGACAGATGCTTCTTCCTAAAAACTCTGAGGAAACCCCGGGTTCTCCGGAGCGTCCACTGTCAAGTCCTCCCGACCCCCTGACCTCTAGCCCGTCCTCTCGTCTGGAGACCAAAGAGACCCAGAGCCCAATCAAAACGCCCCAGAAGTGGAGGCATCAGCAAATTACCTGGCATTTTTCTCAGGTGGTTTAGTAAAGCCCCCGTGTTACATTAGAAACCCAAGTAAACCGTGAAACCCTGCTGTCCCACAGAGCTCCCTGTGAGGGCGGGAACGGCTCCTGGCATCACTGTCCCAACCAGGAGCCACTGCTCCCCTGCGCTCACCCAGCACCTGAAATGCGGGGAGTGTGACCAAAGACTTGACTTTTAAATTGAATGGACTTTGATTCATTGTAAATAGCCACCCGGGGCCAGTGGCCACAGTATTGGTTGGTGCAGTTTTGAAGTTATCATGAATTTTAGTAATGAACTAGAGGCCCGGTGCACAAAAATTTGTGTACTCGGGTTGGGGGGGGGGGTTCCCTGAGCCAGGCCTGTGCTCTCTCAAAGTCTGGGGCCCCTCAGGGGATGTTCACCTGCTGCTTAGACCTGCTACCTGGGGGATCAGGCCGAAGCTGGCAGTCAGGCATCCCTCTGGCAGCCCAGGAGCCCTCGGGGGATGTCCACTTGCCAGCGGGCAGCAGGCCTAAGCTGCAGTCTGACATCCTTCGTGCTGCTGAGGAGGCAGGAGAGGCTTCCACCACCACCGCTGTACAGGCAGCCGTTAGCCTGGCTTGTGGCTGAACAGATCTCCCCTTGTGGGAGCGCAGTGACCACCAGGTGGCAGCTCCTGCATTGAGCGTCTGCCCCCTGGTCGTCAATGTGTGTAATAGTGACCAGTCATTCCCAGTTGTTCTGCTGTTAGGTTCAATTGGCATATTATCCTTTTATTATATAGGATAGAGGCCTGGTGCACGGGTAGGGGCCGGCTGGTTTGCCCTGAAGGGTGTCCCAGATCAGGGTGGGGGTCCTGCTGGGGTGCCTGGCGAGCTTGGGTGAGGGGCTGATGGCTGTTTGCAGGCTGGCCACACCCCCTTTATTAGGGAGGTCCCCGCTGGGCTTCCTGGCCAGCTTGGGTGAGGGGCTGATGGCTGTTTGAAGGCTGGTCACAGCCCCTTCAGAGGGAGGGGATCCTGATGGGGTGCCTGACCAGCCTGGGTGGGGGACTGATGGCTGTTTGCACACTGGTCAAGCCACTCAGTGGGGGTGTGGCCAGGCTGGGTGAGGAGCTAAGGGCTGTTTTCAGGCTGGCCACAGCGCCTTCAGTGAGGGGATGATGGCCATTTTCAGGCTGGCCACGCCCCCTGGAAACCCAGCTCCAAGGTCCTCCTTGAGAGGAGGCCACTGCCGGCTGGAAGCAGGTATCTGGGATTTATTTATCTTCTATAATTGAAACTATGTAGCCTTGAGCAGAGCCCAGTGTGGGCAAGCGCAGGCAGGAAGCTAGGCTTCCTCCATCGCCAGGGGCAACCCAAGCCTCCTGCTCGCTCCAGCTCTGTGGCCGTCGCCATCTTTGTGACTGAGTGATGGTTAATTTGCATATTACTCTTTTATTAGATAAGATTATTATTCATAACATCCATTTTCTGAGCACTTCCTCTAAGCCTGACACTGTGATCATTATTTCACAGTCTTTGTCTCATTTGACCGCCCCCCACCACAAGCAACATTGTGAGAAAGGTAGAGTTATTGTTCCCATTTTATAGATGAGGAAATTAAGGCACAAAAAGTCCAAAACTTGCCCAGAGTTCAATAAAGAGGTGGGAATGACCACCAGGTCTTCTATCTGTAAAATACCAGAACCTTGTGTCTACAGATTTAGTTTTAGGAGGAGCCCACGGGCATGGCTTTCCGCTTAGTCTGCACTGGGGGAGACCTCGAGCAGCTTCTTCCCAAGGGTGGGCTGCTCCTCTGGAGGTTTGGGCGTTCACACGTGTCCCCAAGTCCCAGAAGGACGCCAAGTGAACGTGGAGCTGGGAGAGTCAGGGGGACGTGTCCATCCCCAGGCCCTGGCCTCCAGGCAACTCCTCCCTGCCTCAATCCCCCGGGTAGTCCAGGCCATCCTCCAATGAACACAGGCTCTGCAGTGGCTCTTTCTGACAGTTATTTGGTGCCATCGTCGGACCAGTCTGAGCTTGGGCAGCACACGGCGGCGGCCACACATAATATAAAAGATGCACATGTGGGGAGAGTTGTAGCTACCTCCATATAAATGTCATCTTGTCTGTTAATACCTTCTAGCTCCCACCTACGCATTGTTGGGAACATAACAGCAGCTCTCCCATGGTTTCAGCACCTAATAGAGTGTCAGGAAACTTAGTACAAGTGGCAGCAAACTTCCCATAAAGGACTGGGTAGTAAATGGTTTAGCACTTGCAGGTCATATGGTTTCCACTCAACCCTGTTGTCGCTCCAAAGCAGAGGGGAGAGAATATGTAAACAAAGGGGTGTGGCTGTTCCCAAAAAACTTGATTTATATGAGCAGGTGGATCTGGCCCTCCCATAACAGTTGGCTAAGCCCTGATGTAGTAAGCGATCCTTTTTCTGCCTGGCTGTGTCAATAACCATCTGGGAGACCTTGTCAGCCCAGAAGATGAGTCTTCTTTCTCAGAGAGGGGAAAGCTCCTTACTGCCTTCTGGAAGGTCTATTCCCGAGCACCCAGAGCTGGGCCAGCTACCCAGGCTCTCCAGGCAGGCCCAGGTCCTGCGGGAGGGGAGGGAGGCCGGGGTGGGTGTGAATGGAGCAGGCAGCACCTGGCCAGGCTCCCCAGGCCGCCTGCACTTGACACAGAGGACGCTGGTCCGCACTGTCAACGCCCCCTCCCTCCCCCTGCACACACCCAAAGCCTATGCACCAAGACTGGTGACTCTGGAGACTGTGCTGGCCCAGGGTCAGGTCACGCTGTCCTAGGTGGTCCCGGAGACAAGTCATTCCTCCTGAGACCTGTCCCCATCCCCTTCCGAGAGCCAGGGCGACCCCACCCGGACCTGGGGTCCCTGACACTCCATCCTTCCACAGACCAAGATGGGCTACAGCTTGGAGAACGTGCACCTCATCGGCCACAGCCTGGGCGCACACGCGGCTGGCGAGGCAGGCAGGAGGCTGGGGGGCTACGTGGGCAGGATCACAGGTAAGGGGTGCGGG
>NW_005366873.1:31022-33492 GCF_000412655.1 Myotis brandtii
GAAGGCACACAAGACATAGACACAGACACCGCTGAGTCCCGTGTGTATGTCACTGTGCAAACAGTGTGATGGCGGTCTCCTTTGCCCAGGGCTGTGCGCTAGGCATTGGGGGAAGGATGGGGGATTCATAGATTATGTTTACGGAGACTTTTTCAGATTGCAAAGTTCTTTCTCTTATACCTTTGCGTGGGGTTTTCACAATAGCCCCATAAGGTAGGTTGCTGTTATTCCCACTTTCCAGATGAGGAAACTGAGGCTCAGGGAAGACATGCCTTTGACCTTGAGCAGAACCTGGGCTAGAATATAGGTCACTGAGTCTGTGGGCCATGCTCCTCCCACCCTCTGCTTCTCTTTGAAGATGAGCTGGGCACAGCCGCTGCTTCAGGCAGAAAGCCGCATGGATTTTGTGGGTCCAGGGGATGGAACCTGGTTCGTCACTGTCCATCTCCCCCTTTCAGGACTGGATCCAGCAGAACCAGGCTTCCAGGGCACGCCCGAGGAGGTGAGGCTGGACCCGTCGGATGCCATGTTTGTGGATGTGATTCACACAGATACCTCACCCACAGTCCCTTACCTAGGTGAGTGCCTCACTCACCTCTTGGTGACCAGGGCTGTAACTGCTAAGAGTAGGTCCAGGGGTGGTATTCAACATGGTTAACTACAGTAATAGCTTGGATGCCAACCAGTCAAAGTGGGTGCCAGCTACAAATCAACAGCCAGCCCAGCGCCAGTGGTATCAGCCTGTGGCCCCAGGCAGGTCACACACACACTGGTGTAGCCTATGGAAGGCTGTTGCTCAGTCCTCAACCCTGTGACCTTCCCTAGGCTCCACTATCCATTCCTGCACTGGTGGGGGGAGGGGGGCAAGGGGTAGGGGAGGTGTTGAGGATCCTCAGTGCTGCTGCAGAGGCGGGAGAGCCTTCTGTCAGCACTGCTGTGCTCACCAGCCAGAAGCCAGGCTCCCTGCTCCTTAGGGCTACCTCCCTTGGAGGCGGGAGAGGCTCCCTCAAACTTGGCAGCTGTGAGCCCGGCTTCTGGCTAAACAGTGCTCCCCCTGTGGGAGCGCACTGACCACCAGAGGTAGCTCCTGCATTGAGCGTATGCCCCCTGGTGGTCAGTGTGCATTATATCCACAGGTCGCTCTGCTGTTAGGTCGTTTTGCACATTAGGGTTTTATTATATAGGATGCTTGACCTTTACTTGCAAAATGCAATGTTAATGTTTGATTATTTTGCTCACTTCTTTTGTGGAAACTTTGGATATAGTTTGTATTGTTGGAAAGGAAATATATTCCATTATTTAATGCTTCTAAAATAAAGTGGGTGAGTTGTTAGTTTAAAGAAATGAAAAGATAAAAAAAATAAAATTATGTAAAAAATTAATATTACATAAAGTCAATGACGTTTTTTCAATATTTTCTTATGTAACACCTCATGAAACATGCCAACAAAGGGTATGTTTTTAATAATAGTGATGGTTACCATGGGCTGCATTGGACATCTTGTATATAATCCCTCCTTAATCATGGTAATAACCCTAGAAAGTGGGCATTATTATTACTGTTTCATAGCTGAGGATACTGAGGCTTGAAAAGCTTTGGTTATTGCCTGAGATCACGGAGTGTGTAAATAGGACCAGGATGTGATCACGGGTCTGTGTGCTTAAAAAGCCAAAGCGTCCAGCCATTATGCTGGGCTCTCAATACAACAATGAGATCTCAACATAACCTTCTAACATAGAAATCAAAATTTCAGAATGAGTAAAGGAATGGGAATTGCACCAGTCCTGATAGGTGTCTATGATGCATAATGGTATCAGGGGATATCAGTATTGTTCACAGCCTCCCCAGGAGAGACAGACAGACAGACAGACACACTTGCAAATACACATGTAGGCATGCTCCCTGCCTCTGCTCACTCCTCCTTCCTTGTCTTGCTATGGGCTCATCTTGGAGAGGGTTCCGCAAAGCCCGGTGGGTGGCTGTGCTGAGGGGACAGTTGGCCAAGAAGACTTTCCCTCTGGTCGGAAGGAGTCAGACGCTCTCTGGGGCCATGACCTGGCCTTGGGACCCCTTCCCTCCCTGCTCACCGCCGCTTCCGATGTTTCAGGTTTTGGAATGAGCCAGAAGGTGGGCCATCTGGATTTCTATCCAAACGGAGGAGAGCAAATGCCCGGATGTGCGAAAAGTATCCTTTCTTCCATTGTTGATAAGAATGATTTCTGGGAAGGTAAGTGCATTAGCAAAGCAAGACGACAGTGCTATTTTGGGGGAGAAGGCAGGATGCATGGCTGGGCCCTGGTAGCACTGAATTTGCCTCCACGTACTGCGTACTCATTCTGTCCCAGGCATTGTCACAGCGCCATGAGGGAATTACTCTGCTTATCCCCATTTTACAGCTGAAGAAACTGGGTCTGAACAGTTATCAAACTTGCCCCAGCTGCTTGCACTGCTTGCTCCTTGAAGGGCAGG
>NW_005366873.1:33919-52447 GCF_000412655.1 Myotis brandtii
GTGCCCTGAGGGATCTGGAAAAGATTACTCTGATATTTAAAAGGTGTGTTTTCTTAGATGCAAAAAGAAAACAGTTTCACTTAAGGTAAAGGTTCCTTGTCACCCTGGCCAGATGGTTCAGTTCGTTGGGGCTTTGTCCTATATACCAAAACGGTTTTGGGTTTGATTTCTGGTCAGGGCCCATATGGGAGGAAACACATTGATGTTTCCCTCTCTCCCTTCCTCTCTCTTTCAAATCAATAAACATATACTCAGGTGAGAATTAAAAAAAAAAAAGATTGACATTTGTCAAAGAAGCTATAGGACTGGGACAGGACTATCCTCCATGACCAGCTTTTAATTAGGAATTTTTATGTTCAGCTCACCCCACGTGGTTACTTTCGGCCTCTGAGTTTGTAAGGCCACCATGCAGGCCTCCCCTGAGTTTCTCAGGTTTAGTATGTGTCCCATTTTTCATCCACATGAGGTCTGCGTTTACATGAGAGACAGGCTCAGTCCCCCTATGATTAGGTGACTTACAGCACCACCTCCATCACCTGTCCTTGTCTGACCTCTCCTCTTCTCTTGTTGCCTCTCCCTGGAGACCAGGCTTCATATTCTCCCTGCACATGGAGGCTTTGAGTCTGCCATCATTTCATTTTAGTGTTTATTTGTCTCCACTGGGAGTTTCCCGGGCATCCCAGACACCCCAGTACCCTGCTCAGGGCTGGCCCAGAGCAGGCGCTCAGTACAGCCCACTCCACTGAGCAGAGAGGCCTTCTGTGGCATTGAATATTCCATGTGCTTAATGTGAACGAATAGAGTGGATAAAGCAGTAACCAACATCCACCGTCAGCCAATGGAGCCTTTGAACACTCTGCCCAGCACCAGGTAACTCCAGGGAAGACCCAGCTGAAGGAGCACTGAGTCACCATGAGGCTGCCCCTTCCAGAAGCCACCAGCAGGCCCCACATAATAGCAAGGAGCCCAGCTTTAATTAAAGAGGCAATTTAGAGTGAACATGCCCACAGGATGTGCGTCTATTGTGTGGGCTCCCAGTCACCCAGGGGAGGGGCTGGAGGAACAATTAAATCCACTTGCCCCTCTATTATGGATCCCAGGGCAGCAATTCTGGGTGAAAGAAACAATTAAGGTGGAAACAGGTTGTGTTGTCTGGTGATGAGTGTTGGTGCAGGAGTCCCTGGGCCCTGGGGCTGGCAGAGCTAATCCACGAGCACAAAGAGGACCCCCCAGAACTCCCAGAGGTGGTCCCCAGGTATGTCTGGGGTCACTGTGCATCACGCCATGGGAGGTTTTGTACCAAGGAGCTGGAGAAATGAAAAAACAAACAAACAAAAATAGTTTTTCAAATAAGAGGACTTGGGTTGAAGAAAAGGGTGGCAGACAAAATGCAGTGACACAGTGGCCTAGGGCCCAGGGGACCTTGGTCTCCACTGCTTTGACCTCAGGATTTCCAAGGAGGAGGGATTTCTCAGCCTGGGGCCCTGGGCACAGAAAAGCTGCATTCCTGGGACAAGCCAGGCAGGTATGGTCCCTGGTTCTCAAACTGGGGCCCTCTGGCCCAGCCCTACCCACAGGAGCCTGTGGTCGGCCTTCACAGGGACCGGTTTTAAAGAGGGAATGCACTGCTGTCATGTAAGCATGGAACATTGTCATGTCAAAGTCAAGATGCAGGTTTCTCATGAAAAATCAGAAGACCAAGCAAACTGGGCCTTAACATTCAACAACTGGCTGGCAGTGTAAGATTCCTTTTGAAAGCTATTGCCTCTCTCTCTCTCTCTCTCTCTTTGATGAAGGAAGTCACAATATGGAAAAGTCCATTTGTCAAAGAACAACAGCCAGTAAAAAGCTGAGGCCTTCAGTCAATACCCCACAAGGAACTGAATCCTGCCAACAACCACACAATTTTGGAAACAGATTCCGCCCCCCGCCCCACTCTCTCTCTCTCTTCCCCCACCTCTCTCTTTCTCTCCTTTCTGTATATATTCTTCTCACTCTCCCCAAGGCCTCCAGCCCTCATCCTTCACTTCTGTCAGACGCCTGGCCCCTGGAGGATTGGACACAAGTCCTTGTTAGAACTCATCCCTCCTCAGCACATGCCCAGCCCCGAGTAGGCCCTGCTCAGCACATGGGCACATGGGTGGCAGAAGAAAGTGACCAGAGCCAAACCCCATGACTAAAGAAGCCCCCAGATACCATCCCTATGTGCTGTAAATGTTGATCATTAACTATTTGCCCCACAGTATGTCAAAGTCAATGACAGGAACTTGAAATTGTGACCAAGGCATTCGGGAATGCTGACACCCCTCTATGAAACGAGGAGGTGACTCCTTATTCAGATCAGAACTTTCAAGCTTCAAAAGTGAGAGTCTCCTGTGAGCTCTCGTGGCTTTTGCTTCCTCAGGAAGCCGAGACCCTGTATCCTGCAATCACCTGAGAAGCTACAAATACTACTCCAGCAGCATCCTCTACCCCGACGGCTTCCTGGGCTACCCGTGTGCCTCCTACGAGGAGTTTCAGGAGGTGGGTCTCCCCAGGGGCCTGGGGAGGGTGGGGTGGCTCTGTGGTTGTTGGTTTTGTCCCTGTGGCTTGGAACAGAGCAGAGATGTAACTCCAGGATTAGTAAGAGGAGGTGCTGGTAACGCTGAGCCTCGCAGAGCCTTCTTTCTCCAGGGAGCGGGGTGGGCAGGCGACAGATGGCACAGACCTGACCTGAGGGGTCCTTCACTAGATCCCCAACTTTTCATTCCGAATAATTCTCAAAGGATGCCTGGACGGCATGGGTGAGATGGATGCATTAATCAATGGACGGAGGGTAGATGGACAGATGAATAGAAAGATGATTAGATGGATGAGTGGATGATTGAAGGAGGGAGGGAGGGATGGATGGGAAGATGAATTGATCAATTGAGTGAGTGAATGAGTGAAAGGCCTACCACTCACAGACAAATTTTTGTTTTTCCACCAGAATGGCTGTTTTCCTTGTCCAGTCACAGGATGCCCCAAAATGGGGCACTATGCTGACCAATTTCAGGGCAACACCAGCGCCGTGGGACAAACGTTTTTTCTGAACACAGGAGAGAGTGGTAACTTTACTCGTAAGTTTCCATTGTGACCACTTAAAAGCTGCAAATGATTTTAAAAGGTGTATCAACCTTGTTAGTTAGGACCCTTGGTAGCAATGGATAGAAACTCAACACCAGCCAGCTTAAATGATAATGGAAGGACGGTAGAATGGCATTTGTCTTGCCTCTCACGTTCACCCCTTTGACCAATAATCCTGACCAGTGGAGTAGGTCGACCATGAATGGCCCAGGCTGGTCACATGTCCACCCAACCCTGTGGCAGGAAGGACGGATCCATGAACAGAAGAAGGCAAGATGGGGCATAGGCACCCTGTGATTACCCACCATGCTAGTCCCCCTGTTTACACACACGTGAGCATGCTGTGTTTTTGTGTGTGTGTGTTATTTTGCGCAGCTTCTCACTTAAAAAGAGGATAGTAAAAGCATCAAGATTTGTTTGTTATAATTAATATTACATGATGGCTGAACAGAAAAGCATGTATTTTCCAAGGGAGTTTTACATTGAAAAACATTTATGTAGCACTTCACCAAACACTGCTTTCTGACAGTATTTCATGTAATATTCATTCAATGCGACACTTAGCATAAACGATAACAGTTGGGAGTATCTATAAAGTCTTACAAGAATATTCCTTTAAGTCAGAATGCACCTTAGGAAAATGCTTGCATGTGTGCGGGAGACAGTATTCAAGGATGTTCACCTAAGCACTAATTTTAATACCAAAAGAACGCGGGGATTAAGCTAGATATCCACCACTTGTTAAAAAACCACATCCTCCCTCTATGTAACCATTCAAGGAAGGATCTAGAAAACCTCTAGGGCATATTAAGTAAACAGGCAAATATCAAACCATCACGTAATATATCCTGTTCCAGTCAGGGTCTCTGCAGAAGACAGAGCTCATTCAAGTGGTTCAACGAGGAGACCTCACTGGAGGGCCCGCTTTTGGAGGAGGGGACAGGGTTGAAAGAACAAAGGAGGGATGCTGAGGCGCCCAGAATCTAGTGGCTGCGGGGCTCCAGGAATGGAGTGAAGGCAGCTACTGCCAGAACCTGGTACTAGAGCAAGGAGGCTGCAGGGGAGCAAGCACCTCCATCTCCTTCCTCATGCCGCCGCTGGCCCGTGCAAACCTCTGATGAGCTGAACCCAAGGGAAAGCCAGTGGCAAGGACCCCTGGGGAGGCCGACCTTATGGAGCACAGGGCTGGACAAGGAAGGGCGGTGACTCAGTCTGGCTGGGTGATGGATGGAGAGAATAGAGAAGAGCAGTGCATATTATTTACGGAATGGGAAAAAGCCTATATATTTTTATAAATGTGAAAGATGAAGGGAGAGGGAGGAAAAAATAGAAACATCAATGAGGAGAGAGAATCATTGATCACTACACCCCCTACAGGGGATCAAGCCTGAAACTCGGGCTTGTGCCATGACCAGGAATCAAACCATGACCTCCTGATTCATGGGTCAACACTGACCCATTGAGCCATACCATACAGGCAAAAGCCTAACTTTTATACATTCATATATGTGTGTGTGTAAATGCTCACAGAAAGCTCTAGGTCAGGGTATCCAAACAGCTCTACTGGAATCCGGGACTGGATCACTTGTTATTGGGGGGCTGTCCTGTGCATTACAGTATGTTTAGCAAATACGTGGCCTTTACCAGCGAGATGCCACGAGCCCTGCACCCACCCACCCCATTCCCTGGGTGGGACAATCAAGAACATCTCCAGACAATGCCAATTGTCCCCGGGCAGCGAATCACCTCGCTGGGGTTGGTTAAGTCTACAGACAAACTGGGAAGACCCTGAGATGAAGGGCAGGTAGACAGAGCACTGAGAAAGGGTTTATTCATTTTTAAATAATTATCTGTGTTGTTTTTCCACTGAGAATATGTGCATGGCATGGGAAAATAACAAAAATAAAAAACAAAGAAGGCAACAGTAAGTGATTTATCCAAATGTGGGAGACCAGTCATCTCCCTCTCCCAGTGGTCTTTCTGGTACAGTCAGTGGTGGGCACCTGGGTACCCGGGTATAGTAACCAGCCACCCTCCATCCATCGGAACACACACCTGGCTGGGTTGGGAAGAGATTATGCTGAGCTGCAATATTTACTTCCCCCTGAGTCCCTCACCCCACCTACCATCAGAATTCCTGGGACCCCAACTGCATTGAAGGAAACAACCATTCATATTCGCCCCTAACTTCCACTCATGGGGGATTCAGAGCTTGGAACAAGAATGCTCCCATGGGTCATTTTTTTTTCCCAACAAGATGAGTTCATTGAACTGATAGTATCTTTTCTTTGCACAGGTTGGAGATACAGGGTATCAGTCACACTGGCTGGAAAAAAGACAAGGAGTGGGTCCTTCAGGATTGCTTTATATGGAAGCAATGGAAACTCAAAGCAATATGAAATTTTCAAGTAAGTTTGACAGTAAAGTGAAATCACCATACTTTCCCTAATAGATTATTAATGCAAGATTGGATGTAAACTTCTACATACATCTAGCCAAACAGAACCTTTGAATCCTAGAATGTCAGAGCCAGAAGGAAGTCTCTTAGCATCTAATTCAAATACCCCATAGGAGAAGAGGGAGGCCCAGAGAGGAAGCACTCACGATTTTAAAGGCTGACTCCTTCTGGATTGCCAGTCACTGCTTCCTTCCTGCTTAAGTTGTGGGGTTGTTCTTGTTGTTGTTTTTAATTATTTAAAATTTTATTTCAGAGAAAGGAAGGGAGAGGTAGAGAGAGAAACATCAATGATGAGAGAGAATCATTGATCACCTGCCTCCTGCACACACCCTACTGGGGATAGAACCCAAAACCTGGGCATGTGCCCTGACCAGGAATTGAACTGTGACCTCCTGGTTCATGAGTCCACACTCTACCACTGAGCCACATCAGTGGTAGAGTTTTATGAATATCATGTTCTCCTTAGACAAAGCACATTTATATGGCAACTCCTTCCCATCCCACACACACATTCCATCCCCCACTCGTGCTGTGTTCCACGTGACACCTGAAGCTAGCTTCCTGTTGATATGGTAGCCGCAGCTCTAGCTCTTGTGGGTATATGAGGCGCTTGGTAAAAATGTGTTGGATAAGTCTGCTGTACAGTTAGATTCTGTTTTTGCACTAAGTTTGCATAATAATTTTCATGTTAAGTTAAAGTTCTTTGACTACTTGCTATGCTACATATGAGATGCCCACAGATGACCCTTGCTGAAGCACATGCATCTTTAAACAAAGATAAAGACACCTTCATGAAATTAAAAAGTCAATATGCCGCCCCAAGTAGTGGACTTCCCTCTAGGTACCAATCAAGACAGTGGACATCTAGAGTCCAGTATTATTCTAAACGTGTGTTCTTCACAGATACGTTTGTGTTTTAGCAACCCTGGATGTGTATGGAGGCAGTGAAGGGAATTGCAGAAAGCCAACACCAGCAGCCATTGTTTGGAGTAACAACAGGTTGCTAACACTCTAGTATTCATCTATCCAGCTGATAGAACACTTTATGTCTATGTTTGCAGAGGATCCCTCAAACCAGATGCAAAACATGTGCGTGACATTGATGTGGACATCAATCTTGGAAAAATCCAGAAGGTTAAGTTCCTCTCCGACAACCATTGGCTAAATATCTTCCGGGACAAACTGGGGGCTTCGAAAATCACAGTGCAAAGTGGAGAATATGGGACTAAGTGAGTATATTTTACTCTACCTAAGTCTTGTTTCTGTATTTCCTTATCAATCTATCTGTGAAAACATACATGCATACATTCAATCACCCAACCATCCACCTAAATATCCTTCTACCCACCCATTCCTTCATCCCTTTCTCTCCATCCACTTATCCATGCAGCCATTCATCTACCCTACTATTCCTCTCAACTCTGCATCTTTCCATCTATCCATCTGATTTACTTGGAAAAATCAATCATTGTTTTCCTTAAGCCAAATTCAACTTGGCTGGAGCAAGACATCAATTGTAAGGCATAGGTTCGAGAAACAGGCCAATTGGAGACTCTGTTTTATCTCAAACAAGAAGGAATGTACCTGGGCAGTAGCTGTAGGAAATCTCGGGTTTATTTCCTTTGGGTGCATTTATTCATACAAATTGTTTTGTTTGGAGACTGTGGCCTGAGAGGAATATAGACTGTGTGAGCATCTAGCTCGCAGTGGCAAGCTCCTCTCTTGCTGAAAGGATGGAATCTTACTTGGTGAGAGTAGAGAGAGAACATACCAGTGTTTACAATATGGCAAGAAAATAGGTGACCTTAAAAGAGGATAATAGAAAACAACGGATGTCAGGGTCTAAAGGAAACTCAGAGATCACCTCTCACCTGCTCTTATGTTAAGGTGAGAAGATAACATGTCTATGGCCACCCAGGAAAGCTAGAGGGAAGAGTATTTGCAAACTATTTTCAAAAACACATACGAAGACCTTGCTCAGCTGCATGACTTAGCTGTGCTGACAGTACATGGTCATAGTCCCCATTCCTGGGCGTGGTGCTGGAAGGGTCAGAGGTCACTGCGGCTGTGCCAGTACTTTGTTTATTCAAGAGCAGAGCTTGAGCCTGAGGTACGACCAGGACTTGGACCCCATTCCTCTGACCTCCAATCCAGCCACATTCTGCAGCTGAGCCCTGAGGGAGGCTCGTCTTTAGCCAAAGACGCCCACAGGAAAAGTAGGAGGCCAGGTCTCCTGCATCTCATGGCTGGGTTGTTGCCCCAACTGGGCCGGCTTTACCCTCTTCAGGAGTGACATCCCTCCATGGTCTTCCCCCCCCGCCAACATCTCTATGGAGATATAATTTTCATAGCCTGTGTTCACCCATTTAAAGTATATACTTCAGTGATTTTTAGTATATGTGCAGAGTTGTGGAATCATTTCTAAAGTCAATTTTAGAACATTTCATCACCCTTCCCAAAAAAAACCACACCTATCAGCCATCATCCCATAACCTCCCACCCCTTTTCTCCAGACCTATGCAACCTGTTTTCTATTTCGATAGATGTTCCTATTCTGGACATTTCATATAAAAGGACAATATATATAGTTCTTTGTGACTGGCTTTTTTCACATAGCATAGTATGTAAAAGGATCATCCATGTTATAACATGTATCAGTACTTTTTTCCTTTTTTCTTGCCAAATAATATTCTCTTATATGGATATACCACCTTTTATTTATCCATTCAGCTGTTGATGGACATCAGGGATGTTACCACTTTGGGGCTATTATGAATAATGCTGCTGTGGAAATTTATGTACAAGTTTTTGTGTGGACATATGTTTTCATTTCTCTTGGGTACATACCTAGGAGCGGAATTGCTAGCCTATGTGGTAACTACTAGTTTAACCTTTAGAAGAACTGCCAGACTGTTTTCCAAAGTAGCTGGCACATTTTCCGTTCCCAGTAGCAATGTATGAAGGACACCCCAGGTTCTGAACTCTAGGGAAAGTCCCCTGTTGGCAGGTGGGGCACCCCAGTCCCCAAATTCATTGCAAGGCCCACCCAAAGCCACAGTTTTTGAAAATCTGTGGTTGACACAGCTGATTCACCTTCAGCTTGTTAAAAGGCCACAGGAGGAGAGGGTGTTCTTTAAGGGGTTTTGCTTAGTAGAACCACCTGGACTCTGCATGGTGTAACCAAGCCTTTCATTCAAAAATGTCTGAACTCCAGGGTTTGGCTAAATGCTGTTTACTCACCTGAGGTGACATTTCCACAAGCTGCCAAGCCTCACGCTGAACATGTTCTCCTCCGCAGGTATCATTTTTGCAGTGGCAATACGCTTAAAGAAAACCAGTTACAGACCCTTCTCCCTTGTTAAAAATGTGGTGCTCTTGCCCTAACCGGTTTGGCTCAGTGGATAGAGTGTCGGCCTGCAGACTGAAGGGTCCCAGGTTTGATTCCAGTCAATGGCATGTTCCTTGGTTGTGGGCACATCCCTAGTAGCAGGAGACAGCTGATAGATGTTTCTGACTCTCTATCCCTCTCCCCTCCTCTCTTCCAAAAATCAATAAAGTATATTTAAAGAAAAAAAATGTGCTGCTCTCGTGTATCTTTGTGGCAATAAATTTTTAAAGCCCTCGGGTTGACATTGAGGTGTTAGTTTGACATCCTCCTAGTTCTGGAATCTCGAGACCTTGGACCTCGAAGGTTTCCGACAAGGACCTATTTCACTGCAGCAGACCAAGCTTTTGAATGCTGGACAGTGCTTCCGGAAAGAGAATTTTAGGAAACACAAAGAGGAAGGGAGCCGGCTCTCTGTCCTGCTAGGAAGTAGAGAGGCGCCCCCTAAAGGGAAGGGAGAGCTCCTTCTGCCTCATTCTCAGGACCTTGGGGTGTCCCCTGGTTCCCTTTGAGCGCCCACCACACCTGTCACACAGCCTTTCAGGGAATTGCTAAATGAAGCCATTTCTTAATGCTAAGAATTAAATGGTGATGCTCTCACTCCTGCTCAACAGGCGAACCCTGCTCCACCATCCCCGGCCCCTGAAAGTGACACCCTCCACCTCACCAGCCTATCCAACTCCCCGGGTTCCCAGGAGCGAGTGGGCAGGTCGGCCGGGGGTCAGTGGGAGGCCAGGGGTTAGGGCAGAGGCCAGGCTAGAAGGCCCACACGCCACACACATCACAGAAGGATGTTAGATGCATGCATATTTACAATAAGAAAAGTTTGGAGACCATTTCTATGCCCATCAGCAGGGACGAGCACACCACATCCATCCCTTGGTGGCATCTGTGAAGCCCCATGAAGATTAAAGAGACTCTTTCTATACTATCTATAATAATAAAAGCATAATATGCTAATTAGATCAGAAGTCCTTCATGCTAATTAGACCAGACGTCCTTTCGGACGACCTTCTGGATAAAGTCGGGGCTGTGACAGAAGCCTGGGACCCGGGTGCCAGAGGGAAGCCAGTGCCAGCAGCCGGGGGAGGGAAGGCCTACTCTTGAACGAATTACATGCTTTGGGCCTCTAGTTAGACCATAATATCCAAATTATTTTTACACTGTAAAAAGCAGGGTAAGAACGGTGTTTTGTAGGCTACCAGCTGTGGAAGTGGGGCTGGGGTATATGAGATAGGTGCACACATATTGCTGGAAAAACCTCAAGTTGTTCCTGGGAGAGGAACTGGGGGACTGGGGGCAAGGCTGGAAGAAGTACCTTGTGTAAGAATACTCCCTGGCTCATTTGCATTGGGTGCCATGTGCAAATTCACGTTTTTAAGGCCCTCACCCTCCAATGGCTCAGAGGTACACATGCCACCCAGGCTGCTCTTCTATGGGGTCAGATCCCTCCCTCTAGGACAGTGGTTTTCAACCTTACTAATGCCCTTTAATACAGTTCCTCATGTTGTGGTGACCCCCCAACCATAAAATTATTTTCGTTGCTACTTCATAACTGTAATTTTGCTACTGTAAACAATATGTAATTATATATGTGTTTTCCGATGGTCTTAGGTGACCCCTGTGAAAGGGTCATTCGACCCCCACAGGGGTTGCAACCCACAGGTTGAGAACCGCTGCTTTAGGATGTTAAAAGCTGGGCAGGCAACACGTGGAAGTAATGATGAGCTTTTCAAACAGGACAGAACTGCATGGTCTACATTAGAACAAGCCACACAGGTGCCCTGAGAAAGATGGTGGCAAAGGACCGCGGGTGGGAGGTTTCAGACATGACCTGCAGCCAACTTGGCTCCACCATTTTGTTGTTGTTGTTAATCCTCATCCAAAACCATTTTTCCCATTGATTTTTAAAGAGAGTGGAAGGGAGAGGGAAGGAGAGAGAAAAAAACATCCATATGAGAGAGACGCATTGAGGGTTGTCTCCAATAAGCACCCCAACCAAGGTCAGGGATGGAAAATGCAACCCTTGAATGTGCCCTTGACCAGTAATTGAACCTGAGACCCTTTGGTGGTCTAACCACTAGAACACTGGCCGGGGCCTGGGCTCTAGTCTGAAAAATCATTTCCAAAACGTGACCCCAGAACCCAGAGGATGGCAAACTAACACCTCAATGTCAACCCGAGGGCATTAAAAATTTATTACCACAAAGATAAAAGAGAGCACCACATTTTTTAAAAATATACTTTATTGATTTTTTTTTGCAGAGTGGAAGGGAGAAGGATAGAGAGTCAGAAACACTGATCAGCTGCCTCCTGCTACTGGCGACGTTCCCACAACCAACTACTGGAGATGTGCCCACAACCAAGGTACATGCCACCGGAATCAAACTTGGGACCCTTCAGTCTGCAGGCCGACACTCTATCCACTGAGCCAAACCAATTAGGGCAAGAGCACCACATTTTTAACAAGGAAGAAGGGACTGTAACTGGTGTTCTTTCACGGTGTCGCCACTGCAAAAATGATACCTGCGGAGGAGAACATGTTCAGCGTGAGGCTTGGCAGCTTGTGGAAATGTCACCTCAGGTGAGTAAACAGCATTTAGCCAAACCCTGGAGTTCAGACCTTTTGACTGAAAGGGCTTGGTTACACCATGCAGAGTCCAGGTGGTTCTACTAAGCAAAACCCCTTAAAGAACACCCTCTCCTCCTGTGGCCTTTTAACAAGCTGAAGGTGAATCAGCTGTGTCAACCACAGATTTTCAAAATCTGTGGATTTGGGTGGCCCTGGCAATGAATTTGGGGTGCCCCACCTGCCAAGAGGGGACTTTCCCTAGAGTTCAGAACCTGGGGGGTCCTTCATACATTGCTTCTGGGAAGGGAAAATGTGGCAGCCACTTTGGGAAACCGTCTGGCAGTTCTTGGTTAAACATATTGGTTATCACATAGGCTAGCAATTCCGCTCCTAGGTATGTACCCAAGAGAAATGAAAACATATGTCCACACAAAAACTTGTACATAAATGTTCACAGCAGCATTATTCATAATAGCCCCAAAGTGGTAACATCCCTGATGTCCATCAACAGCTGAATGGATAAATAAAAGGTGGTATATCCATATAAGAGAATATTATTTGGCAGTAAAAAGGAATAAAGTACTGATACATGTCACAACCTGGATGAACCTTGAACATATTATGCTACATGAAAAAATCCAGTCACAAAGGACTATAAATATTGCCTTTTATATGAAATGTTCAGAATAGGAACATCTATCAAAACATAAAGCAGGTTGCCCAGGGCTGGAGAAAAGGGGTGGGAGGTTATGGGATGATGGCTGATATGTGGGGGTGTTTTTGAGAAGGGTGATGAAGTGTTCTAAAATTGACCTTGGAAATGATTCCACAACACTGCACATACACTAAAAATCACTGAAGTATATACTTTAAATGGGTGAACACAGGCTATGAAAATTATATCTCAATAGAGATGTTGGCGGGGGGAAGACTATGGAGGGATGTCACTCCTGAAGAGGGTAAAGCCCGCCCAGTTGGGGCAACAACCCAGCCATGAGGTGCAGAACACCTGGCCTCCTCCTTTTCCTGTGGGCGTCTTTGGCTAAAGACGAGCCTCCCTCAGGGCTCAGCTTCAGAATGTGGCTGGATTAGAGGTCAGAGGACTGTGGTCCAAGTCCTGGTCGTACCTCAGGCTCAAGCTCTGCTCTTGAATAAACAAAGTACTGGCACAGCCGCAGTGACCTCTGACCCTTCCAGCACCATGCCCAGGAATGGGGACTATGACCATGTACTGTCAGCACAGCTAAGTCATGCAGCTCAGCAAGGTCTTCATATGTGTTTTTGAAAATAGTTTGCAAATACTCTTCCCTCTAGCTTTCCTGGGTGGCCTTAGACACGTTATGTGACTCTGCGAATCCCCACTCTTCTCACCTTAACATGAGAGCAGGTGAGAGGTGATCTCTGAGTTTCCTTCAGACCCTGACATCTGTTGTTTTGTATCATCCTCTATTAAGGTTGCCTTTTTTCTTGCCATATTATAAACACTGTTATGTTCTCTCCCTACTCTCACCAAGTAAGATTCTATCCTCACAGCTAGAGAGGAGCTTGCCACTGGGAGCTAGATCCTCACACAGTCTGTATTCCTCTCAGGCCACAGTCTCCAAACAAAACAATTTGTATGAATAAATGCACCCAATGGAAATAAACCCGAGATTTCCTACAGCTACTGCCCGGGGGCTTTCCTTCTTGTCTGAGATAAAACAGAGTCTCCTATTGGCCTGTTTCTTGAACCTATGCCTTACAATTGATGTCTTGCTCCAGCCAAGTTGAATTTGGCTTAAGGAAAACAATGATTGATTTTTCCAAGTAAATCAGATGGATAGATGGAAAGATGCAGAGTTGAGAGGAATAGTTGAGTAGATGAATGGCTGCATGGATAAGTGGATAGGTCAGTGGTTAAGTGGATGGAGAGAAAGGAATGAAGGAATGGGTGGGTAGAAGGATATGTAGGTGGATGTGTGGGTGATTGAATGTATGCATGTATGTTTGCACAGATAGATTGATAAGGAAATACAAAAACAAGACTTAGGTGCAATGAAAGATACTCACTTAGTCCCATCTTCTCCAGTTTGCACTGTGATTTTTGAAGCCCCCAGTTTGTACCGGAACATATTTAGCCAACGTTTGTCCCAAAGGAACTTAACCTTCTGGATTTTTCCAACGTTGATGTCCACATCAATGTCACGCATATGTTTTGCATCTGGTTTGAGGGATCCTCTGCAAACATAGACATAAAGTGTTCTATCAGCTTGAGAGATGAATTCTAGGGTGTTAGCAACCTGTTTTTACTCCAAACAATGGCTGCTGCTGTTGGCTTTCTGCAATTCCCTTCACTGCCTCCATACACATCCAGGGTTGCTAAAACACAAACCTATCTGTGAAGAACACACCTTTAGAATAATACTGGACTCTAGATGTCCACTGTCTCCATTGGTACCTAGAGGGAAGTCAACTACTTGGGGCGTCGTATTGACTCATAATTTCATGAAGGAGTCGTTATCTTTGTTTAAAGATGCATGTGCTTCAGCTGGGGGCATCTGTGGGCATCTCATATGTAGCATAATGTAGTCAAAGAACTTTAACTTAACATGAAAATTATTATGCAAACTTAGTGCAAACACAGAATCTAATTTTACAGCACAGTTACCCAACACATTTTTACCAAGGGCCTCATATACTCACAAAGCTAGGCGCTGAGGCTACCATCGCAACAGGAAACTAGCTTCAGGCTTCACATGGAACACAACACAAGTGGGGGATGGAGTGTGTGTAGGATGGGAAGGAGTTGCCATATAAATGTGCCTTGTTTAAGGAGAACATGATATTCATAAAACTTAAGGAGGGCCTGGCTGGTATGGCTCAGTGATAGAGTGTGGACTCATGAACCAGGAGGTCACAGTTCAATTCCTGGTCAGGGCACATGCCCAGGTTGTGAGTTCTATCCCCAGTAGGGGGTGTGCAGGAGGCAGGTGTTCAATGATTCTCTCTCATCATTGATGTTTCTTTCTCTCTCTTACCCTCCCATCCCTTCTCTGAAATAAAATTTAAAAAAAAATTAGAAATAAAACAACAACAACCCCATAATTTAAGCAGGAAGGAAGCAGTGACTGGCCATCCAGAAGGAGTC
Organism: Myotis brandtii; assembly: GCF_000412655.1. Classification (NCBI taxonomy): domain Eukaryota; kingdom Metazoa; phylum Chordata; class Mammalia; order Chiroptera; family Vespertilionidae; genus Myotis; species Myotis brandtii. The sequence goes on from NW_005366873.1 coordinate 48,567, forward strand.
AGCCTTTAAAATCGTGAGTGCTTCCTCTCTGAGCCTCCCTCTACTCCTATGGGGTGATTGAATTAGATGCTAAGAGACTTCCTTCTGGCTCTGACATTCTAGGATTCGGATTCAAAGGTTCTGTATGGCTAGATGTATGTAGAAGTTTATACCCAATATTGTATTAATAATCTATTAGGGAAAGTATGGTCATTTCGCTTTACTATCAAACTTACTTGAAAATTTCATATTGCTTTGAGTTTCCATTGCTTCCATATAAAGCAATCATGATGGACCCACTCATTTCCTTTTTTCCAGCCAGTGTGACTGATACCTTGTATCTCCAACCTGTGCAAAGAAAAGATACTATCAGTTCAATGAACTCATCTTGTTGAAAAAAAAATGACCCATGGGAGCATTCTTGTTCCAAGCTCTGAATCCCCCATGAGTGGGAGTTAGGGGCAAATATAATGAATGGTTTCCTTCAATGCAGTTGGGGTCCCAGGAATTCTGATGGTAGGTGGGGTGAGGGACTCAGGGGGAAGTAAATATTGCAGCTCAGCATAATCTCTTCCCAACCCAGCCAGGTATGTGTTCCGATGGGAGGGCGGCTGGTTACTATACCCCGGTACCCAGGTGCCCACCACCGACTGTACCAGAAAGACCACTGGGAGAGGGAGATGTCTGGGCTCCAACATTTGGATAAATCACTTACTGTTGCCTTCTTTGGTTTTATTTTTGTTATTTTCCCATGCCATGGACATATTCTCAGTGGGAAAATAACACAGATAATTATTTAAAAATGAATAAACTCTTTCTCAGTACTCTGTCCACCTGCCCTCCATCTCAAGGTCTTCCCAGTCTGGTCTGTAGACTTAACCGAGCCCTGCGGGGTGATTTGCTGCCCGGGGACAATTGGCATTGTCGGGAGATGTTCTTGATTGTCACACCCAGGGAATGAGGTGGGTGGGTGCAGGGCTCGTGGCATCTCGCTGGTAGAGGCCACGGATTTGCTAAACATAGTGCAATGCACAGGACAGCCCCCCAGTAACAAGTGATCCAGTCCCGGATTCCAGTAGAGCTGAGGTTGGGATACCCTGACCTAGAGCTTTCTATGAGCATTTACACACACATATATGAATGTATAAAAAGTTAGGCTTTTGCCTGTATGGTATGGCTCAATTGGACAGTGTTGACCCATGAATCAGGCAATTCCTGGTCATGGCACAAGCCCAAGTTTCGGGCTTTATCCCCAGTAGGGGGTCTGAGGGAGGCAGCCAATCAATGATTCTCTCTTCTCATTGATGTTTCTATTTTTTCCTCCCTCTCCCTTCCTCTTTGAAATTAATAAAAATATATTTTAAAATATATAGTCTTTTTCCCCTTCAGTAAAGTGTATGCACTGCTCTTCTCTATTCTCTCCATCCATCCCCTCGGCAGACTGACTCACCGCCCTTCCCTGTCCTGTCCTGTGCTCCATAAGGTCGGCCTCCCCAGGGGTCCTTGCCACTGGATTTCCCTTGGGTTCAGCCCATCAGAGGTTTGCACGGGAGGCCAGCAGCAGGAGGAGGGAGATGGAGGTGCTTGCTCCCCTGCAGCCTCCTTGCTCTAGTACCAGGTTCTGGCAGTAGCTGCCTTCACTCCATTCCTGGAGCCCAGCAACCACTAGATTCTGGGCGCCTCAGCATCCCTCGTTTGTTCTTTCAACCCTGTCCACTCCTCCAAAAGTGGGCCCTCCATTTAGTTCTCCTCATTTGAACCACTTGAATGAGCTCTGTTTTCTGCAGAGACCCTGACTGGAACACGATATATTCTGTGATGGTTTGCTATTTGCCTTTTTTACTTAATATGCCTTAGAGGTTTTCTAGATCCTTCCTTGAATGGTTACATACAGGATGTGGTTGTTTAAAAAGTGGTGGATATCTAGCTTTCTCCACCACTTGTTAAACAACCACATCCTGTATGTAACCATTCGAGGAAGGATCAGCATTTATTTTGGTACTAAAATCAATGCTGCAGTGAACATCCTTGAATACCTTCTCCCACACACATGCAAGCATATTGCTAAAGTGCATTCTGACTTAAAGGAACATGCTTGTAAGCTTTATAGATACTCCTAACTGCTATTGTGTATGCTAAGTGTCATATTGCATGAAATTCCCTGTGTAAACAGTGTTTTGTGAAGTGCTGCATAAATGTTTTTCAATGTAAAACTCCCTTGGAAAATACATGCTCTTCTTTTCAGCCATCATGTAATCCTATATTACAAAAAAGAAACATGTAAATTGACCATTGCTCCGCTATGCTCACCAGCCAATCAGGAGTGAGTGTGCAAATTAATTCAACAAAGATGGTGGAGAGCAGAGCGGGAGAGCCAGCGGCTTTGGGGGACGTGGCTCCCTCAGTCGCTCCCCCCAAGCCTCCTGGCAGAGAGCAGAGTGGGAGAGCCGGAGGATTAGAGCCATACCCCTTCAATTGCCAGACAGAGAGCAGAGCTGGAGAGCCAGCGGAGAGTGGAGTGGCTTGGAGAACTTCCCCAAGCTGCCAGAGGGAGAGCAGAGAGGGAGGGCTGGTGGCTTGGAGGACTTGGCAGAGTGGGTGGCCGTGGGATGGAGAGCACAGGGAGCACCAGGAATTCTGGGAATAGTAGTTCTGATGGCAGATGGATCTCCTAGACACTAGAGCAAAGTGAGCCTGGAGCAAGTTACTGTTGCAGTGGGGGATGGAGGGAAAGCAAAGGTGAGAGACGTAAGTAAAATCAGAGTGTCTAGGATAAATTAAAGGGAAGATATCCTAAAACTGCCAGGAAATCTCCACCAATGAAGCAAAGAAAAAAAAACATGCCTCTATTATTCTGTGAGCAACAAACCAAACTGAGTTGGGGTCTCAGACAATTCGCTCATATGATTGCAAAGACAGACAGAAATTCCAGGATTGGAGAGAGTTCCTCTGAGGGCTCCTAGATTGGAGATGGTGCAGGTCAGGCTGAGGGACCCACCACCCCCAACCCCGTGAACAAATCTTCATGCACCGGGACCTTAGTATTAATTATAATAAACAAATCTTGATGCTTTTACTATCTTCCTTTTAAGTGAGAAGCTGTGCAAAATAACACCAAAAAACACAGCATGCTCACATGTATGTAAACAGGGAGACTAGCATGGTGGGTAATCACGTGGTGCCTTTGCCCCATCTTGCCTTTTTCTATTAATGCAGTGGTTCTCAACCTTCTGGCCCTTTAAATACAGTTCCTCATGTTGTGACCCAACCGTAAAATTATTTTCGTTGCTATTTCATAACTGTAATGTTGCTACTGTTATGAATCGTAAAACACAGCATGCTCAGGTGTGTGTAAACAGGGGGACTAGCATGGTGGGTAATCACAGGGTGCCTATGCCCCATCTTGCCTTCTTCTGTTCATGGATCCGTCCTTCCTGCCACAGGGTTGGGTGGACATGTGACCAGCCTGGACCATTCACGATTGACCTACTCTGCTGGTCAGGATTATTGGTTAAAGGGGTGAACGTGAGAGGCAAGACAAATGCCATTCTACCGTCCTTCCATTATCATTTAAGCTGGCTGGTGTTGAGTTTCTATCCATTGCTACCAAGGATCCTAACTAACAAGGTTGATTCACCTTTTAAAATCATTTGCAGCTTTTAAATGGGTACAATGGAAACTTACTAGTAAAGTTACCACTCGCTCCCGTGTTCAGGAGGAAAAACGGTCCCACGGCGCTGGTGTTGCCCTGAAATTGGTCAGCATAGTGCCCCATTTTGGGGCATCCTGTGACTGGACAAGGAAAAAAACAATTCTGGTGGAAAAACAAAAATTTGTGTGTGAGTGGTAGGCCTTTCACTCATTCACTCACTCAATTGATCAATTCATCTTCCCATCCATCC
>NW_005366873.1:55199-57733 GCF_000412655.1 Myotis brandtii
CCTCACCCAAGGATATGTTCATTGATTTTAGAGAGAGAGGAAGGGAGAGAGAGAAATATAGATGTGAGAGAGAAACATCAATAAGTTGCCGCACATATGCGCCTTAACCAGAAATCAAGCCCAAAACCTTTTTGGTATCTAGGACAAAGCTCCAACCAACTGAGCCATCCGGCCAGGGTGACAAGGAACCTTTACCTCAAGTGAAACTGTTTTCTTTTTGCATCTAAGAAAACGCACCTTTTAAATATCAGAGTAATCTTTTCCAGATCCCTCAGGGCACCCCCTTATAAGAGCACCAGACCCCAGAACCCCTCACTGTGACCTTGTTCCCCAAATACCACCTCTATGTGCTGTCCATGTTGATCATTAGCTATCCTGTTCCCACCAATGTAAAAGAATGTGCCTCTATTTTACTGTTTATCCAATTCCAGAGATTTCCAGTTTTACTTTCCTCCCCCTCCCTAATCTACCACCCGTGGATTTCATGGAACCCCTATGTCTCCTCTTTTTATTCTAATGTTTAATATAAGCTGCAAAACTGCCGTTTTCCGGAGCATGTTCTCAGTCCCTTGAGATTTTGCTGCCCAGCAATTGTTGTCAGTTTGGCTCTGATGAACTCATAAAAATTCTCTACAGGTTTGGAATTTCTGACACTGACTCGCACAAGCCTCATCCCCCCTAGACCTCCAGGCTCCACCCGCTCCATGCACGCGCTCCCCAAACCCACAGAGCGTGTCCCCACTTGGTCCTTTTACCAGCTCAGTCCCTTTCCTGTCCTAGCACCTGTCCACAGCAAAGGGCAAGAATGTCAAAGCCCTTCAAGCCTTTGTACCTGCCCTTCAAGGAGCAAGCAGTGCAAGCAGCTGGGGCAAGTTTGATAACTGTTCAGACCCAGTTTCTTCAGCTGTAAAATGGGGATAAGCAGAGTAATTCCCTCATGGCGCTGTGACAATGCCTGGGACAGAATGAGCAGGACGTGGAGGCAAATTCAGTGCTACCAGGTCCCGGCCATGCATCCTGCTTTCTCCCCAGGGAGGGCACTGCCATCTTGCTTTGCTAATGCACGTACCTTCCCAGATTCCATTTATATCAACGATGGATGAAAGGATATTTTTCTGACATCCGGGCATTTCCTTTCCCCCGTTTGGATAGAAATCCAGATGGCCCACCTTCTGGCTCATTCCAAAACCTGAAACATCAGAAGCGGCGGTGAGCAGGGAGGGAAGGGTCCCGCGACAAGGTGCAATTCCCAGTCCTTTACTCATTCTGAAATTTTGATTTCTATGTTAGAAGGTTATATTGAGATCTCATTGTTGTATTGAGAGCCCAGCATAATGGCTGGATGCTTTGGCTTTTTAAGCACACAGACCCGTGATCACATCATGGTCCTATTTACACGCTCCGTGATCTCGGGCAATTACTAAAGTTTTTCAAGCCTCTGTGTCCTCAGCTATGAAACAGTAATAATAATGCCCACTTTCTAGTGTTGTTACCATGATTAAGGAGTGATTATGTACAAAATGTCAATGCAGCCCATGGTAACCAACATTATTATTAAAAAACCATCACTATTATTAAAAACATACCCTTTGTTGGCATGTTTCATGAGGTGTTACATAAGAAAATATTGAAAAAAGAACATTGAGTTTATGTAATATTAATTTTTAACATAATTTTATTTATTTTAAATTTTCATTTCTTTAAACTAATAACAACTCAACCATTTTATTTTAGAAGCATTAAATAAAGGAATATATTTCGTTTCCAACAACACACACTATAACCAAAGTTTCCACAAAATAAGTGGGCAAAATATTCAAACATTAACATTGCATTTTGCAAATACAGGTCAAGCATCCTATATAATAAATCCCTAATATGCAAAACAACCGAAAAGCAGAAGGACTACTCACTATGATATGCACTTACCACCAGGAGGCAGACTCTCAATGCAGGAGCTGCCCCCTGGTGGTCAGTGCGCTCCCACAGGGGGAGCACAGTTTAGCCAGAAGCCATGCTCACAACTGCCAAGCTTGAGGGAGCCTATCCCGCCTCCAAGGGAGGCAGCGCTAAGGAGCAGGGAGGCTGGCTTCTGGCTGGTGAGCACAGCAGTGCTGGCAGAAGCCTCTCCCGCCTCTGCAGCAGCACTGAGGACCCTCAACACCTCCCCTACCCAACCACCACCCCCCCACCACCACCACCAGTGCAGGAATGGATAGTGGAGCCTAGGGAAGGTCACAGTGTTGAGGACTGAGCAACAGCCTTCCATAGGCTACACCAGTGTGTGTGTGACCTGCCTGGGGCCACAGGCTGATTCCACTGGCACTGGGCTGGCTGTTGATTTGTAGCTGGCACCCACTTCGACTGGTTGGCATCCAAGCTATTACTGTAGTTAACCATGTTGAATACCACCCCTGGACCTACTCTTACCAGTTACATCCCTGGTCACCAAGAGGTGGAGTGAGGCACTCACCTAGGTTAGGGACTATGGGTGAGGTATCTGTGTGAATCACATCCACAAACATGGCGTCCGA
>NW_005366873.1:58216-60079 GCF_000412655.1 Myotis brandtii
CTATTGCAGCGGTTCTCAACCTGTGGGTCGCGACCCCTTTGGCGGTCGAACGACTCTTTCACAGGGGTCGCCTAAGACCATCCTGCATATCAGATATTTACATGACGATTCATAACAGTAGCAACATTACAGGTATGAAGTAGCAACGAAAATAATTTTATGGTTGGGTCATAACATGAGGAACTATATTTAAAGGGCCAGAGGGTTGAGAACCACTGATCTTCTGCGTGCTTCCTGTGACAAGTCTCAGTTACTTTCATTTTCTGCCTGTAGCTGGCACAGCCACGACAATTAATATCTGTGGAACTGATGAATTCGTATTAAAAAACCATTTCACTGTTCAAAAATCTGCCGTACTCTAGCAATAATAATCCTGAAGTCATGAGTTGAATGTGCTAGTTATATTTTTTCCTTTTTAATAAACGTGTTTTCATTTACAATCTTTACAATCCTATATTTTTTGTAATTTACATGACAATATATGGGCAATTATTTTTTAAATCTAAGTCTGGCAGCACCTAAAATCAGTGCAGCTGGAGTACCAGTGGGGGCGTCCTTGGCCATGAGAAGTGTGTGTGTCTGGGCTTCCATTGCCTTATAGGCCCGCCACTCTCACCCCACCCTTCCCCCACCCCCGCACTCCTTACCTGTGATCCTGCCCACGGAGCCTCCCAACCTCCTGCCTGCCTCGCCAGCCGCGTGCGCGCCCAGGCTGTGGCCAATGATGTGCACGTTCTCCAAGCTGTAGCCCATCTTGGTCTGCGGAGGGATGGCACGTCAGGGTCCCCAGGCCCCGGTGAGGAGGCCCTGGCTCAGGGAAGGGGATGGGGACAGGTCTCTGCAGGAATGACCTGGGTCCTGAACCACCTAGGACAGCGTGACCGGACCCTGGGCCAGCGCAGTCTCCAGAGACCTGAGTCGTGGTGTGCAGGCTGGGGCGGCAGAAAGGAGGGGGGAAGAGGGGGCTTCGACAGTGCTGACCAGCGGCAACTGTGTCCACTGCACGCGACCTGGGGAGCCTGGCTGGGCGCTGCCTGCTCCATCCACACCCACTGCAGCCTCCCTCCCCTTCCGCAGGGCCTGGGCCTGCCTGGAGAGCCTGGGTAGCTGGCCCAGCTCTGGGTGCTCAGGAATAGACCTTCCAGAAGGCTGTAAGGGGCTTTCCCTTTCTGAGAAAGAAGACCCATCTTCTGGGCTGACCATTCCCAGAACAGCCTCCAAGAACGGCTTATTTCAAAAGGGGAAACCGAGGCCCAAAGTGTTTCCTTTGCCCCAGGCACCACTAGGAATCTTCAGGACACTCCAGGAGGGGAAGGCTGCAGTTTCATTTTAGGAAACGCCCCTCTGTGTGTCCAGGCTTCCAGGCCCAGCCCCTGTGCACCAGTCCCCAGGCTGCCTCTGGGTGCACCAGGTCTGCCTACCCCTTCGGGCCACACCCCACAGGATTGAGCTGAGGAGGATTTACCGACAGCCCTTCTATTAAGAACGCTATCTCGGCTCCCACGACTCGAATGTTGTGGACGGCTTGGTTGTAATCTGTCCTGGCCCCACGCCTCCAGTCCACGCAGATGCAGTTCACCTTCTCCACCTTAAACATTCTCTGGGGAGAAAAAACAAGAGGGAGAATCCAATGTATTAACAGGCACAGGCCGCACACTCCAGAGACAGGAATTCACAGCACCAAGCATCTCATGTGTGTCAGAGTTTTCATATTCCTCCCACTTGTCCTAATCCTCACCACTCCACCAGGAACCGGTACCTGATCCCCACTTAACAGATGTGAACACTGAGGCCTGGATGGAGTAAGTGACTGGCCAAAGGTCTCCCAGATGGTTATTGACACAGCCAGGCAGAAAAAGGATC
>NW_005366873.1:60383-61417 GCF_000412655.1 Myotis brandtii
CCTCTGCTTTGGAGCAACAACAGGGTTGAGTGGAAACCATATGACCTGCAAATGCTAAACTATTTACTACCCAGTCCTTTACAGGAAGTTGGCTGCCACTTGTACAAAGTTTGCTGACACTGTACTAGGTGCTGAAGCCACGGGAGGGCTGCTGTTATGTTCCCAACAATGCGAAGGTGGGAGCTAGAAGGTATTAACAGATAAGATGACATTTAGATGGAGGCAGCTACAACTCTCCCCACATGTGCATCTTTTATATTATGTGGTGTGGCCGCCGTGTACTGCCCAAGCTCAGACTGGTCCCGTGATGGGACCAAATAACTGTCAGAAAGAGCCACTGCAGAGCCTGTGTTCATTGGAGGATGGCCTGGACTACCCCGGGGAGTGAGGCAGGGAGCAGTTGCCCGGAGGCCAGGGCATCAGGATGGACACGTCCCCCTGACTCTCCCAGCTCCACGTTCACATGGCGTCCTTCTGGGATTGGGGACTCGTGTGAACGCCCAAACCGCCAGAGGAGCAGCCCATCCTTCGGAAAAAGCTGCCCAAGGTCTCCCCAGTGCAGACTAAGCTGAAAGCCATGCCAGTGAGCACCTCGTAAAGATTAAATATATAGCCACAAGGTTGTGGTATTTTATAGACAGGAGACCTGGCTTTGTATTCCCACCACTGGATTATACTCTGGGCAAGTGTTGAACTTCTCCTGCCTTAATTTCCTCATCTATAAAATGGGAACAATAACTCTACCTTTCTCACAACATTGCTGGGGGTGGTCAAATGAGACAAAGACTGTGAAATAATGATCACAGTGTCAGGCTCAGAGGAAGTGCTCAGAAAATGGATGCTATGAATAATAATTCATCACTAACATTCCTGATTCCTTCAGAACTGCGCCATCCAATACTGTGGCCACTGGCCCCAGGTGGCTATTTACAATGAATGAAAGTCCATACAATTTAAAAGTCAAGTCTTTGGTCAAATCCCAGCATTTCAGGTGCTGGGTGAGCGCAGGGGAGCAGTGGCTCCTGGTTGGGACA
>NW_005366873.1:63148-65086 GCF_000412655.1 Myotis brandtii
GGGATTGGCTGAGCTTCCTGGGAACCTTCTGCCTTAAAACTACCTCTTCCGGGAGAGCCCCAAACGGCCCTTTACATGCCATCACCCGGCATCAGGTAGGATAGCGCCTGTGATTCTGTAGCGCAGAGATGCTGCTGGGTGGACCCTGATGTTGGCGGCACACCCAGCACAGCAGCCGAGCGTGGGTGCGGTCCAATCCCCTTGTCTTCATGTCACCCCTTGATGCACATTGTCCCCCAATTATTCTCTGCCATTTCAGGTTTTCCCTGTTGTTCTCAGAAAAGGTACATTTCTTAAGGCCAGGGATGACTGAGTTTTGCATCATTCTGTATACAGCAGGGGCTCAATACATACCACTGATCATTCAAATAACCACGTCCAAATCTGAGGGTCCTTCCTCTAGTCCAGTGGTCTGCAAACTCATTAGTCAACAGAGCCAAATATCAACAGTACAACGATTGAAATTTCTTTTGAGAGCCAAATTCTTTAAACTTAAATTATATAGGTAGGTACATTGTTATTAACTTAATTAGGGTACTCCTAAGCTGGCCTTTTCAAAAACGTCATGAATCTGAGGGGTCGACCTCAGCGAATGTACCCCAACTTCTTCTAATGCCACTTCTTCAAAATAGACTCACCCAGGCCAAAAACCGACTTCTGCCCATGGGCCACGAAGTTTCAATCACACTGTACATGCGTGCCCACACATGGTACTTTGTGGAAGAGCCACTCAAGGGGCCAAAGAGCCGCATGTGGCTTGCAAGCCGTGGTTTGTCGACCACTGCTCTAGTCTACAGCACAAGCATTTCTACAGAGAGCGCTCACTGAGGGCGCATGCTCAAAACCAGAGGATTTCAATGGCTCTTCTCCCTTAGGCTTCCTCCACTCTGAAACGGATGGTGACAGAGGTTGGCCATTCACTCAAAAACTGACAATAGTCATCAGTTTTTACCACCCGAAGCAAGAGTAGACTGTTTACTCTGTGCCAGATACCACACTAGCGCTTCACCGGCATTATTATTCCCTTTAAGCCTGAAAATAGCCCATGAGTAAGGAATTACTTCCATTTTACAGATGGGAAAACCAAGGCACAGAGAGACAAAGTAAGCTGCCCAAGGTCACAGCCAATGGGGGGCCAGGATTTGAACTGGGGGAGTTTAATTGGGAATAATGCTAGGACTGAGGAATAGAAAGACACATCAGGTACAAACCCAGCCTTGAGCGAGAGGAAATCTAACAGGGAAGGAATCATGATGACCTTGACTTCCTTCCAGGAAGACAGACCAGTCCCAGCAGAAGGGATGTGGAGACTAAAGCAATTCTTGCTTCAGGTGGTAAATTGGTAAATGCAGGAGCTTGAAGGCCAGGGCCAGGCACCAGGGCTGTGAGGTGGATAGTGAGTGGGAGGTGCTGGTGAGTTTGGTGGGGCTTGTGCTCCATGAAGGTGTTTTTGGGAACCCAGTGTGGGTGGCTCAGAGGCAGGAGAGTCTGGGAGAGGTGGGGGTTGGAGTGGGGCAGTACCGGGGTGGTGGGTCTGAGAGGAAACAGGCATTCTAGTCTTGGGTGACAGTGGAAATGAAGGGAAGGGTGGAGAGACAGGGTAGGAAGTGGTGCCTGAGCCTGAACAAGTGAGTGTGAAGCATGGTGGGAGGCACTGGTGTAGCTGCCTGGAAATTGAAGGGGGCGAGAAGGGATAGGGGGGGTGTGGGAAGCAGACGCTGGGCAAAGGGGAAGCCACAGGAAAAGGGCGAGGAGGGCGCCGGGAGTGACCTCTGTGGGATGCTCACATTTAGGGCAGGAGGAGGCAGAGGAGGAGCAAAGGAGACCAAGAGGGGCCAGAAAGGCCCGAGGAGCAGCCAGACCCGGGTGGGCTCTGCTCTCTGGAGTCAGGTCCTGCTGCATGGCCAAGATGGAAGGGAGGCCAAGAGTGGGCTGGGC
>NW_005366873.1:65914-68198 GCF_000412655.1 Myotis brandtii
TGGAGTGGGGCAGTACAGGGGTGGTGGGTCTGAGAGGAAACAGGCATTCTAGTCTTGGGTGACAGTGGAAATGAAGGGAAGGGTGGAGAGACAGGGTAGGAAGTGGTGCCTGAGCCTGAACAAGTGAGTGTGAAGCATGGTGGGAGGCACTGGTGTAGCTGCCTGGTAATTGAAGGGGGCGAGAAGGGATAGGGGGGGTGTGGGAAGCAGACGCTGGGCAAAGGGGAAGCCACAGGAAAAGGGCGAGGAGGGCGCCGGGAGTGACCTCTGTGGGATGCTCACATTTAGGGCAGGAGGAGGCAGAGGAGGAGCAAAGGAGACCAAGAGGGGCCAGAAAGGCCCGAGGAGCAGCCAGACCCGGGTGGGCTCTGCTCTCTGGAGTCAGGTCCTGCTGCATGGCCAAGATGGAAGGGAGGCCAAGAGTGGGCTGGGCAAGGTGAGGAGGAAAGGAGGACTCCTCGTGCAGAAGGAAGCCCAGCGGAAGAGAGGCCAGAGTAAAGGCTCAGATTGGAGCTGGAGAGAGAGAGGTGGCAACAACGAGAGGAGTGATGGGGAGGGAGGGACAGTTCTCCGTAGGACATCCATGTAGCCTAGACTGCAGACACACACTTGTCCACACAAGGGACTGAGGGTCTTGGGGGCCTGTCGAGAGCACCCTCCCCCAACACCGCTGCCCAACAGCCTACCACTTTGGTCACCCCATCACAGCCAGTTGCTGGAGGAAAAGGGCGGGTGGGTCCCCAGGGTCATCTGTGTCTAAGACGTTGCCCTGTGTTTGCTACAGCATCAACACTCCCTGAATGGTGGCAATTGTAGTTTTTCTTGAAATAATGATAACGCTGTTCATTATGATGATAATGATGATGAGGCCTCTAGCTGCCCCACCCAGAGGCCAGCCCAGGCATGGTCCCTTTCTCCCCACAGGGATGGGATAGCACCCTCACCTCTGACGGTGGCCAGCAGGAGGAGGCCGATGATCCAGGAGGGCAGCATCTACATGGATGAAAACACAGACAGTGGGGACCATCGCCCAACCCAGACAGGGCAGGGGGCCTGGAGCCCAGGGAAGCCCGGTGCCTGGGTCCCATAGGGCTGTCCTTCGATCAGGGATAAGCCTGCAACCCGGACATGTGCCCTGACCTGGAATCCAATTGTGACCTCCTGGTTCATAGGTCCATGCTCAACCACTGAGTCACACCGGCCGGGCAGAGTTTCTCTCTCTTGCTCGCTGAATTCCAGGCGCACCAGCCGGGCTGGCCTTGTTTAAAGTTTTTGAAAGTGCCCACCCTGGGATCTTTGCATATTCTGTTTCCTCTTCCCAAAACATACCATCCCCACTCTTTTCTGACCTAAGTCAAAGTGTCCCCCCTCTTCCAAGAAGCCTTCCTCACTGCCTAGAGTGGGACCAGTTCTTCCTTTACATTCTAATCATGTTCCCATTTTCCTTCCATGGAACATATCCCAGCTGGTAACCATATTTCAGTGCCTGTTTGTTTAGCCCAGTGATTCCCAAAGTGGGCGCTACCGCCCCCTGGTGGGCGCTGCAGCGATCCAGGGGGGGGGGGCGGTGATGGCCATAGGTGCATTTGTTTTAACTTTTTTTGTATTACCTTTCTATTCTGAGTTCAATAAATAGTTTCATAATTTCAAACTTCAATGTTTCTAATTTACACCTTTCTTTACTATATTTTACGAAAAAGGTAGAAACATTAATACATATATCTTTCTGTTTAATTGCTATTAAAATTTAAAAAAAAATTAATTTCCAGGGGGCGCTGAGTAATATTTTTTCTGGAAAGGGGCGGTAGGCCAAATAAGTTTGGGAACCACTGGTTTAGCCCTTGCCTTGGTGGGAGGGTCGCGGTGTGTATGGTCATTTCTGTGTGGCCAGAGCCTAGCACAGCCCCTGGCAGGTACCTTGATCACCATTGGATCAGGCATTGTTGGAGGTAAGGATGGGACCTTGGAAGCTAATGACTCATGGGCTGGTGAGCTGGGTAACTTCTAGATCTCTCCTGCCTCCCCCTCCCTGCCCTGTGGCTGGAAGGATTCTTCTGTGGCCTCCCTTGGCCTTGCCCTTGGCCCTCTGGTTGGCTTCAGCCAATGGGAGGTGCCTCAGGGAGGTCAGAGGGGAGGAGGAAGGGTTAGAGTATTTCTACCCAGGCTCCCTCCCATCTGTGCTGGGGTTGGGCAACGTTGCACTTCTGTCCTGAGGACTGCAGCTCCTCTCAAGCAGCTCCCTCCTGTGGCCCCAGCCCCTTCCATGTTCCTATGACAGCTCCCT
>NW_005366873.1:70268-71732 GCF_000412655.1 Myotis brandtii
GTCAGTGGGTTCCATCACCCATGCCCTCCTGGTTCCCGCCACAGATTAGTCCAGGAATCAGGGAACTGCTCACCTGAGTGGCTTTTCATCTGGTCAACAGCCACCACCAGAGGGCAGAGCTGGAGAGGAAGGGGAGGGTGTTAGTTCAATCCTTGCCATGTCCAGGTCACCAGGCCCTCTTCTACATGCCAAGGGCAGATGGTGGTCACCCCTGTCCTCCAGGGACTACCGAGGCAGATTTTTTCACTATAAGGAAAAACTTTCCAAAGCTTAGAGTCATTGGAAAATAGTTTCTCAGTGGGGTTTGCTCCCTGTCTCACCTGGATAACATTATGACTTGAGCAGAAGCGGACAGAAGCCAAGAATCAGGTGAGGGTCGATTAGAAGATCTACTTTGAAGGTTCTTTTCAAATCTGGGATCCTACAAGAAATTTTGGAAACTGAAACGTAGAGAAAAGACTTTCCCTTTCCATTCAAGCAACAGTCACCCGTGGGAGCACACCATCCAAACCCCCCTTCCCAAGGATAAGAAATCACCCAAGAGGTGACAAAATCAAAGGTAATGAGAATGAGGTGAGCAAACACATCTGGGGAGTGTAACCCCAAGGACAGGCATTGAGGGCTGAGCGTCGGAAAGGAGTTGGGTGGCCTTGGTCAAGCGGGGTCCTGGGAGGAAATGGCAGTGATCAAATGGTAGCTCTCAGAGCGGTAAATGCTCAAGAAATAGAGCATATGTTTAGTCCCACTTTACAGCCAAGACCACCAGGGTCCTGAAAGGTTAAAGGGCTTCCTTTAAGGGCAATTGGAAGAGCAGGCTTTGGTCGTAGAGCTCCACCTCCTACTGTGCTGCTGCTCCCTCCTTTTGAAGGTCTCAGTTGATGACCTGTGAAATGGGTGGAATCTAGACCACTGATGTAGGAACATTGTCCCTGCACCAAGCTGCCCCCCGAGGAGGGCTGGGCACCCCTGCCACAGTCACCAGTCTCAGACAGTGCTGAGCCTGCCTGGTCTCTTTGGCAGGGTGGCCCAAAGCCGGCCAGTGGGGCACCAGGCTGTTTTCCATTTGCCTGCCCATGGCAGGGCCAGCTCAGCTCCCCTCTCCTTTCTGGGGATCCAAGGTTCTGAGATTCTGCCAGCTGCCTGCCCTGGGAAGAAGGGGAAGGCCAGCACCTGTGGGAAAAATCATTCACTGCCACCTGTTGGCTGGTGGCAGCAGGGTCAGGTCAGGGCCTGGGGGAGCCCTGCCAGCTGGCATAGCAGCTGTCCAGGTGTGGGGTGGGGGGGAGGGTAATTCGGGTCCTCCTCCTACACCCTGGGCCTGTTGAAAGTTTGTTTATTCCTCTGCTTCAGCACCTCTTGTATGTGTGCCCTCCAGTCCCCTGACCTTGTCCTTTCCTTGCCCTTGCGAGGCTGCCATCACCTCTTTCTAGGTCCCTACACCTCCCCCTCCAGGTCATCCTCCCC
>NW_005366873.1:72381-74513 GCF_000412655.1 Myotis brandtii
TGGGGATCGAGCCCACAATCCCGGGCATGTGTCCTGACTGAATCGAACCTGTGACCTCCTGGTGCATGGGACGAGCTCAACACCGGCCAGGCACTTATGTCTACTTTCATGAGGCTACAACGTGCACGGCGCTCTTCCAGCCTTGAGGGACGTTCTTACAACAGTGAGGAGAACATCCTCCCTCCCTGTCCTCATGCGGCTGATGGGCCATGGGGCACAGACACCGAGTGCCTACAAATCAATACGCACCTAAAACGAAGACGGCCCCCGGAGGAGGGCCTGCCCCGGGCTATGTCATTCGGGCTTTTTCTAAAGAGAATAACTTGGGGTATCAGGTGAAGTGTAGGGGGAGTCCACGCTCCTAAACCAGGCGTGCCAAGTTGGCCAGTGTTAGGGGTTGGATTATGTTTCCCCCAAAAGATATGTTGGGAGTCCTAACGCCAGGATCTGAGAGCATGACCCTGTTTGGAGATCGGGTCGTCACACAGGAAAGAGGAGTCAGGTCAGTCTGACTGGTGCCCTTATAAAAAGGGGAAATGTGGACACAGTGACGGGCACTCAGGGAGAACCCCGGGTGGCCATGAAGGAAGCGAGCTGGTGATGCTTCTCCCAGCCGAGGCGTGGCCAAGGTGGCAGCAGCCACCTGAAGGGGAGGCGTGGGCAGCTCTTCTCGGAGATCCGTCGGAGCCAGGCCAGCTAATTCCGATCTCAGACTCCACAGCCTCCAGAACTGGGAGAGAACACATTTTATTGTTTGAGTCATCCCATCGGCGGCACTTTATTATGACAGCCTGAGGTGACTAATCAGGCCACCACGTGGCCCCTGCTGGCTTCATTGCTGCCACTCCCCCACCGTACAGTCAGGTCCACGGAAGAAGGACTCACTGTTCTGGAGTGAACCTGCTGTTCCCTCTTCTGAGCTTCTGCACCTGCAATGCCCCCTGCCAAGGAGTCGGCTGCCTCTCCATCTCCCCTGAGCCACCTGGCCCTGAGTTCTCCCTCCCAGGCCTGCCTCCTGCCCCGCCAGGCTAGTCCTCCACCATCCCTCCCTCTTCTCCAAATTTGCTCCTCCAGGTCCCAGAGCCGACTCTCTGCTCTCAAAGCCTGGGACCCTGGGCATGGCGTCCACAGTGTCAGTCCCAGATGCCGCTCCCCACGGTTTCCCGGGCCTGAGTGAACACGTGGATGCCACCCTTGCTGAAAGTTCTCACCACCCCGGGACCATCTCATGAATCTCATTTCATTGCCCATCGACCTCCCAGAGCCGAATCTCTGCTCTCAAAGCCTGGGACCCTGGGCATGGTGTCCACAGTGTCAGTCCCAGATGCCGCTCCCCACGGTTTCCCGGGCCTGAGTGAACACGTGGATGCCACTCTTGCTGAAAGTTCTCACCACCCCGGGACCCTTTCATGAATCTCATTTCATTGCCCATTGACCAGGAAACAAGGGTCTTGTGGCAAATGAACGCAGGAGAGAGAAAGCTTTGTCTGTTTCCTGGGTTAAAACGTGGATTGTCATCAAAACGAAAACACAAAATTAATAATTTCTCAGAGATGAGTAGGCCTACAGCCCTGGGAGTGGAACTCCTGTTTGAATATCACTGGATACCGTATCCCAGCAGGGCTCCATGTGGGAATCACCTGAAGGCCCTTTAAAACAGCCTGTGCGCAGCCCTGGCTGGGGTGGCTCAGTTGGTTGAGTGTCGTCCTTTGCACCAAAAGGTCACTGGTTTGATTCCGGTCAGGGCGCATACCCAACCTGTTGCAGGTTCAATCCCCAGCTCAGCCTCCATCTGCTGCTTCCCTGCCTCAGAGCACATGGCCACCACTGGACCTGCAGCCAAGACCCAGGTCACCCCAAGTCATCCAAGGCTCAGGGCAGTGCTTTCACTGAGTGCCTATTATGTAGCCCACAGCCTTGGGGGGCCTGTTTAAACATTGTTCTCCCCAAGTCATCAGCCATGTCTGTGAGTCTGGGGAGTAGGTGAGACAGGCTGTCCTTGACCAGGGAGAAGGGCTCTCACCTGTGGCCAACCAGTCCCACCCCCTCCATTATGCCTCCGGTTTCCTCTCTGTCCTTACAGTCCTCTCTCCTCTTGCCTGGATATTGCAGGGGCCTCCTCCTCCTGGCTG
>NW_005366873.1:74824-87223 GCF_000412655.1 Myotis brandtii
CCAGCAGTCTCAGAGGAGTTGCCTCTCAAAGTCTGAGCAAAGCAACATGGAGGAAGCTTTCCCTTTATACCCCTTTGGTTTCTTTGTCCCCCAAACATGGACCATACTTTGGGACCTTTCGCGGGCTTTGCAAAAAGCCCTATGTAATGGGAGATATTTTGCAGGAAGCTTGTAGCCTTGAGCACAACACAATTCAGTAACTTTGAGCACAACACAATTCAGATAACTAAAAGACATCTGTCATGGGAGTAACCAGGGATGGACCAGACACTTATGTCAGCAGAGTGGCCCGCAAGGCCAGATAATTGAGCCTATTTTCCCTCTTATTTGAGTAAGTATGTTTATAGAAGCCAAGAATAGCAGAGTTAATTCACAGAACAAAGGACCATCTATGCTTAGTGGAAGATTTCAAACAGCAGTTTTTACAATATAGAGGTTACGGGAAAAAGATGGAGTGCCTATGCTTCCCTGCCTTGTCCAGAGCGTCGGTTCACGGCCAGTGCTGAGCAGAACTGTGACCAAGAGGCCCCTGCGTGGTGCTCCCACGCCTACCCTCATCATTATCACTGTTCATTGAGCACTTGCCTCGTGCCCTTCACTGGGAGGCCCTCACTGCCATCGCTCCTTTATCCCTCACAACATCCGTTGGAACTGCCATGTGGGATGCGAGGCCTGGTGGCCAAGAGGGGAGACACTCCGGGGAGGGGTGACTTGCCCAGATCTTCACAGACCCCTGGGGATGATCACAGGATAGGCCGGGCCACCTTAAAGAATACCCCCCTCCCAGGTGAAGAACACCTGTGTGGGTGGGGCCCACAGGGAGGTCTGAGCAGCTGAGGGCTCCTTGGTGGTTTCAGACCATAGAGTGACAGGAAGTCTCCCTCCTCTTAGAAGCCTTTCGTCCTCAGTGCTGAGCTTGTCCGGGGGTGGCGCCTGCCAGGCAGGCGGAGAGGGGCCTGGGAGTCTGTCCGTGCTCTGCAAATGTGCCCATCACAGTCTCTGGATACTGGAGCCCTATACCTCACCAAGAGCCGGGCCACCAAGTGGTCCCATCACCACAGAATTTACCACCACAAAGGACACGCCACAGCATGGGTCCTTCCCATGTCATAGCATGGTCCTTCCCATGTCACAGCATGCCTTTCCATGTCACAGCATGGTCCTTCCCATGCCACAGTATGGTCCTTCCATGTTACAGCATGGTCCTTCCATGATCCCTCAAGGTGATGGCAGAGTCAGGGAGGAGATGAGGAGTTGGAGTTAGGGGCCCGGCCCTCAGTCCTGAGGGGACTCTGATTCACCTGTGTGCTCGAACAGCAAGACCCCCAACCTGAGCCTCAGCTTCCTCACCTGTCTGATGAAAGGCTTTGCTGAGGCACAAGCACCCACCCTCTCAGGTGAGGAGGGAACAGTGGCCATGAGGACCAAGGAAGTTCAGGGGAAAGGGTGTGTGATCAGAAGTCAATGGCAAGAAACCCAAATATATGGAAATGCTCAGGACATTTGGGAGTTTTAAGATGTCCAGATCCCAAGTGTCCCTGCAGGGGGGCAGCTGACATAGAGACAGACTGTGGGGAGATTGATGCATCATTGGATTTTATTGATGTTAACACAGCGACCAAATTGTGCCTGGCGTTTAACAGGGCGTGAGAGTGAGCAGGACGTCTTCTCTCACAGTGTCTGTGCTACAGAAGTTGTACCTGTGGAGAAAAAGGAACCCTCTTTAAGTGCTGGGCTTGCTTACTTGGTGATTGGACTTGTTCAGCAAAGGGATTTGCTGATTTACAATTTCAAAGCAAGGAGGGAAGCATTAGGGTTATAGCCTCAGCCAATTACTGGAGAGGTGATTGCCTTCTGGGCTGCCAGTGACAGGCAGCTGGGCTCTAGGACAGGCCAGCTGTTACTCAGAAGTGGCCCTGGTCTCTGGGTCCTCTGTCCCCTCTTCTTCTCCACAAGCACACGCAGGCCCTCCACAAACACTGGCTGCGGACTGAAGGGTCCCTCGGCTCAGCCACTCTGGGGACCTGGCTGAACAGTAAAGTAGCTACAATACATTGAGCTCTTACTGGCTGCAGACAATGACCCTCAGTGGGATTATCATGAGTCTTACATTACAGGAGAGGAAACTGAGGCACAGAAGACTCTCAGTTAACAAATGGAAGAACCAAGAAGCAAATATCTGATGCCATCGGCCACATTTCTGTGGTAGAGTCCCACCTCAGACCTCTCTTGACCTTGCCTTCCATAACTTGACTTTCTGGGGTGAGTTGTCCCTACCAACAGGAATCTCTGCAAACACCCTTAGGCACAAGCCAGTAAAGATACATACACAGTCTTCTCTTCTCCCTTTTGCACGGTGATCTTGGATGCACCCACTTTGGGGAGGGTGGGGTTTACCACGTGGTTATTCCAAAGGAACTTGACTTTCTGAATTGTTCCCACGTCCAGGTCTGCGTCAAACTCATTGGAATGGGTGGAGCCTGGTTTGAGGACCCCCCTTGAAAGAGAAATAGGAGCATTTTCCTTCATAGAAACAACTTCCAGTGACCAAATAAGGCCACGCCGCTCTTTTCCACTCTGAATTAATGACAGTATTTTTCCAAATTGATGCCCAAATAAAGGATGGAGAAATGGAAAAGCCAGAAATCAAACCATTATTTAAGTGTTGGTTACTCAAACTCAGGTCAATTTCTCTTCAAAACTTTCTTATAGAAAATTATGTAATTCCTTCACATTATTTCTTTCTGGAAGAATTATTTATATAGTGACACGTTATCCACTTGGTTTAACATAAGCACATGCTACTAAACAAATTAGAAAGCATGATATCTGGAGTAATAATTAGATTTGTTTTTTAAAAATATGACCTATTGAGTGAGAAAGAATGAAACGCCTGGATTTATAAGAGAGGGGGGAAAGCTGTTAGTGGAAGTCTGAAATGAACTTCGGTTCACCAAGGAAAGAATTTAAAATCCATTGGCAGGTAAAGAGATGATGAGCATTTAAGTGATGGATCTGAAGGCCCTGTACGTCCTCAGATGAGATGGGGCGCTAAGATAGGAAATTTACCTGAAGATGTCATATTGGTGAGTGTTACCCTTATTTCCAAACAGAGCAACTTTGACCTGACCAGTGACCATTCTCCCAGACATTGTGACGGAAACCCCGTATCTCCAGCCTGCACAGGGGATGGAAGAGTTCGGGTTATTCATGCACAAAATACTTGACCCACATCTCAGATGCCTGTCTCTGACCCTTACATTGATTGAGGCATCAAAGTGTAAGAGATTGTATGTGTCAATCTACAACTCAAAGTAGGCCCGGAGGGGAAATAAGTATTTAGCAGTGTCTCCCTTCAGATCTGCATGGCCCAGTCAAAGGGCCACTAGCCAGACATGGCTGCTGAAATCGAAATCCAAATTAAATCAAATTACAAGTTCAGTTCTGCAGTTTCACTAGCCACATGCTGAGTGCTACCTTGCCGGCTGGGGTTAATGCCACTTCTGTCACTGCAGAAAGTCCTTTGGGACAGTTCTGCTCTGAGTGACAGTCCCACGAGTTAAGATGAAAAGAGAAAGGACGGCTTGTGCCCTCACCTGGAACTCTAGCTCAGCAGTGCGGTCCTTAAAGCCTGGAGCAGGCAGGGTCTGTGTCTTATCTCTGTGTCCCCAGGGCCCGGGTAGTGTCCAGCACCGAGTGGGGCTCAGTTGTCACCCAAATTTATACCTGGAGTGCTGCCTCTGCCCATGAGCACACATACATACACACAAATCTATATACATACTAGAGGCCTGGTGCACAGATTCATGTAACCGTGGGGTCCTTTGGCTTGGTCTGAGGGGATTGGGCCGAAACTGGCTCTCCGACATCCCCCGATTGCGAGAGGGTGCAGGCCAGGCCGAGGGACCCCACCAGTGCATGATTGGGGCCGGGGAGGGACTGTGGGAGGGCTCCAGGGCGTGTCCGGCCTGACTCACCCAGTCCCAACTGGCCGGACCCCAGCAGCAAGCTAACCTGCCAGTCAGAGCATCTACCCCCTGGTGGTCAGCGCGCATTATAGCGACTGGTCAAACGAATGGTCGGACTCTTAGCATAGTAGGCTTTTATTATATAGGATAATCACACACTAACATTATATACATATAACCACACACTCACATATACAAACACACACTCATACACACATGTACACACACATCACACATCCTTTGCATAAACACACATACAGCCCTAACTGGTTTGGATCAGTGGATAGAGTGTCGGCCTGCGGACTGAAGGGTCCTGGGTTGGATTCTGGTCAAGGGCATATGCCTGGGATGTGGACTCCATTCCCAGTAGGGGGTGTGCAGCAGGCAGCAGATCAATCAATGATTCTCTCTCATCATTGATGTTTCTATCTCTCTCTCCCTCTCCCTTCCTCTCTGAAATCAATAAAAATATATTTTAAAAAAACACACACACATACACACATCTTTTGCTTAATTCCTATTTTTCCTTCACATCCTCAGAGATGTTGTCCCTGTCCCTCTGGTCAGGGCCCGCCAGGCACAACACCCTTATAGCTGCTGGCTCCGGTTCTGTCTTCGCTGTTGGGCTATAAATTTCATGCGCAGCATTTCTTGTTCCCTGCACCCCCAGTGTCTAGCATAGTCTGATTTCCATCAATTAATGTTGGTTGAGGAATTAATACAAGGTGTGTGAATGCTTAATTTGTTGTTACTATAGCCAAGTATTTCATGCATCACTACAGCAGGGGAAGGATTGATTAACCAGTGTCTTTAAAAAAATGTACCTGATGATGGAAATGTCCTATGTCTTGATTGTGGAGGCAGTTACATGATTAGTCATTTGTCAAAACTCATAGAACTATCCAATAAAAAGGGTGAATTTTGCTGTAAAAAAATATCTCAGTAAACCTGACGACTATATAAGGCAGGTTTTATATTCATGTATTTATATAATACAGCCTCGTTTTTACAGTGAAACATCTTAGGGACCCATCATGGGCAGGGTCCATGCAAAGTGACCCAAACATGCCTGGTTTGTACCCCATGACCTAGTCCATCCAGCAGGTTTTTGAGAGAAATCACCCCTTTCTGATTCCCATCCACTCTCCACCAGAGGGGCAGCCCCTGGGTACCAGGTACTGGTGGATGGGGGGTAGGAAGGGAATAGATAGACTGGAATTGGGCTTCTTAAGGGGCTCAGCCTAGCAAAGAGCTGGTAACAAGTAAGTATTTGTTGAATTAATAGAAAAGCAGGTGTATGTATGTGACATAATCTTAAGAGTAAAGGGGATCAAATATATGGTGATGGAAGAAGACTTGACTTTGGGTGGTAGGCACACAATGCAATATACAGGTAATGTATCATAGAATTGTACAATTGTACACTTGAAACCTATTTAATTTTATTACCCAATGTCACCCCAATAAATTTAATTTTAAAAATGGAAAAACGGACCATGAACTGTGGAGCAGTAAAAATTCAGGGTAGATGCCACAGAGACGTACAAATTGCTGCTATCGCATTAATTATACTATTTGCTTCCACTCATTTCATGCCACAGAAATAAAATGGGAGAAATGCAGGCTCTTTCTAAATCCCCAGGCGAGTCTTAAATGGGATGGTTTGGGTGGATGTGTCCTTTTTCTAAGATCATAAAAATGTGTCCATAAATGTTTCAGGTCAGAGACAAGCCCTTTGCTTATAACAGAAACTAAGCTTCCTTTAGCCGGGAGGGAAAGTCTAGGTGCAACTTACGGGCAAAACTGCTGGAATCGCCTGTGTTCAGGAAGTATTTCTGCTCCTCCGGGCTTGCCTTGCCAGCAAATTTATCGGCGTAGTGGCCCATCTGCGGGCACCCTTCATCTGGGCAGGGGAAGCACTTGTTCTAATGAGAAGAGATACATCAGGCTGTAAGGAGTGAATTTGTCTTTTTAAGATCCATACGTCCAGGGGAGCAATTGTCCTACAGTCTGAGCTTCTTCATTTGTAAGTAGAAGGGGACTGGAAGAGATGATCTGGAAATTACCTTTGCAAGCCCAGGGCACATACATTAGAACTGCTTGGGAAGCTTTAGAAAATAAGGATGCCCATATTTAGAAAACACTGGCCCCGTGTTAGATCAATTACACCTCCAGGGAGTGATGTGCTGGTAATGATTAACAGACAACTGCGGGACAAAAAAAAAAAAAAACCCAACCAATCCTGATTGCAGTGTTTGCCAATTTCCATGGTGTAAATACTCTGACGGTGCCCATTTTCAGGCTACCAACATGATGTCGCTGAATGTGGCAGTGGGAAGAGACTGCTCCCACCGGCTCTCATGAGCCAGAACAGGCAGGCTCCAGAATGCCATTCCCTCCATCTCTCCCTTCGCTGCTGGCTGCATGAGCACAAAGTCCCGGCCTGGCATTGAACCCCAGCATCCGTCTTTCCTCCCACCACCACTTTGCATCTCATGTGCATTCACCTCTTGTACATTCTTCTATTCTTGCTCTGCCCTGGCCAGACATGGACACTCCTTCTCTGCCTTCGAAATGTGATTTTACAGAGTCAAACATTGCCTCCTGCAGGAAGCCTTTCTAGATCTTCAAATGGACTGCTCTGTTCTCTGATTTTCCAGAGTCTTCCTCACCCACATGACTCATCTAGAGTGCTGGCCAGCGTCTGCCTAAAGCTTTGCTTCCCTCCACCCCACAGGACCAGGAACTCTGATGGGACAGTCCAAACAAGGAGAGGAGGGCCAGAACCAGGAGAGCAGGTACTGCAGATTCCAAACACAGCTGGACCACAGTCCCACCGTGGGACTCGGCATGGGGCAATAACTCACCGACTTAAAGGCCCTGTAGGAAGCGCAGGGGTACGCAGTGAACCCATCAGGATTGAGGATGCTGTCCGCGTAATACTTGTAGCTTCTTAGGTGATTGCAAGCCACAAAGTCCTTGGTTCCTGGGGAAACAAATGAAGAAGTCCACACAGGTGGTCAGGGAGCTGTGACAGCGTCTCTGCCTCTCCAGGTGGGATGGTTCCAGGGTGGGACTGTATTTTCAGAAATTTCAGGTCAGTCCCAAATCCAGCCACATTAATGCAGTTAGCACATAGAGGGTGCTTTCTGTGTGCTGGGCAGTGGTACTGAGAACGTCGCATGGATCGTCCATGTCCTCCTCACCCTTCCTAGGAGGTGGATACCATCCCATCCCTAACTGCAGGAAGAGCTATAAATGACACACTCAGATTTCAGTTTAAAGCTTGCAAATGGCTGAGCTGGGAAGTAAACCCAAGCCCATGTGGTTCGTGAGTCCACGCCTCTACCCTCTGCCATCCTGTGTCCCAGGCACCAAGCTGGAGGTCCTTGAAGACACAACCAGATGTGACATTGACCTCCTAGACATGCTAAAATCAGAGTGACAACATGTTCATGCAAATGAAGAGGAGGGTTGAGTAGCTTTAGGTGGCTGTATATGAGCATCCCTACCACTCTCAAGCATCTCACTCCTTACAATCCTCCTTGGCTTCCATAACTCCCGCCAAGGGACAGATTCCTACTTTCCAGGCCTGGGCTGAACTTGGTTGGCCATCACTGATGGAGAGTTTAGGCTGCCCTAACCATACAAACCCTCATAAAGCTATAAAAGACAAACCTACAAGTCTTATCCTTAATATTTGCTTTGATAGTGTCCATACTTGCCAAGCCATTTCGATTGAATTCAATAAAAATCTTTACTCATTAGATCTGGTTAGATCACCAAGGGTTTTGACCTCTATGATGCCAAATGATGCCTCTGGCTGAAAAACTTGCCTCTCCACTGTAGTTTTAACATTATTAAGTACAGAGTCAGAGCTGCATCTGAAGAATGCCCTTTGTCCCAGGGCTCTTGATCAATGACAAAGACTAACCACCTCGAATAGCCCAGTCTCCATGCTAACCTTCCTCAGGTGTGATTGCTCTCATTCTTGACTCAACACTGAGGAATGGTGACTCTCACTGTGCAAATGGAAACGGAAACGAAGCCAGTTGCCTAAGCTTGAAGCATACCACTGACTCCCAAGGGAGAAACTGGCAGACAAATTCTCTTGGAGTCAGGATGTTTACTTTTATTGTTTTCCCTTACTTTGTTATGTGTATCTACCAATTTATTGTTGGGGTTAGAGCTTTAAGCAACGGTTTGGTAATTCTTTGTTGCTTGCACACTTCAGGACATCCACAACAATGTTTTATGGAAGTACAAAATCAGCAGAGCTTAGATACAACAAATGATATATAGCTATAGTTTTCAGAATTAAGGTCTAGAAGGGGGGTTGTATATTTAAAGAGCAGAGTGTTTTATTTGTTAAGATCTGCTGTGGGGAAGGCGCTGCTCACCCCAGAAAGGCAGTGTGCCCGTCTGGCTTTACCTGACCAGATGCCGTCCAGGTCCACAATCTGTGACAAGGCGTTCTTCTTGCACCCCGGCATCTCCTCTCCTCCATTGGGGAAGAAGTCAAGGTGACCTACCAGTTGACTGGTTCCAAAACCTGAAACGTGTGGAATAACAATGAGCTTTTTTCCAGTGCACGGCTCTCTTGGGTAAAACCCACCTGCACATGCGCATGGCTGGAGCATCATTGGCCTCACCCAAGGAGGGGATCAGAGGAGCTGCATCCGTGTGAATCACATCCACAAAGGCAGCATCGGAGGGATCAAGTCGGACCTCTTCAGAAGTACCCTGGAAACTTGCTTCTACCGGATCCAACCCTAAGAGAGATGGTCAGTGCTGCAGACCACAGGCCTCGCTGTGGTGGCCACAGGACCGAGATGTAAGGCTGCTCAGGCCATGCACTGTCTAACCAAAGGGGTCCACAACCGGGAGGTGTCCAGTGCCATGGCCACCTGGACACAGAGTCTCAACTGCTCATCGCAAGAGGGCTCCAGTGGCATGGAGAGGGAAGGGCAGATGAACAAAGACATTTAGATTTTTTCTTTGGAGCAGGGATTTTTTTTTCTACATCAGATGCTCTCCTTTATTTATATATCTTTCTTCTTCAACATTATCTTTCACTTCCCAAATTTGAAGCAAAAGGGGGGCAAAGCCGTGTGGTATTGTAGATAAGAACAAGATTCTGGGACTGGGTTGCCTGGCTCCAAGCCCTACTCAGCTACTTCTTGGGCAAGTTGCATGACCTTGGGTGAATCACTTGACCTTTATTGTGCCTCTGTTTCCCCACTTACAAAATGGGGGTAATAATGGCATCTATTCCACATGGTTGTTGTAAGATTAAATGAGTTAATATATGGAGCATTAAGTGCCTGGCACACCATCATGGCTGTATAAGGAAAATGTTAATTATTATTATTTTGTCTTGACTATAGTTACTTCTTGGAAGGGCTCTTGGATTTGTCAATAGTTTTTTTTGAAGGTTTGGTCAGAGCAGCCAAAAAGGCATGAACATAGCTAGTCTACTGAATAGAAAAGGGAAAGTCCTCACAAAGGTAGAGACTTGTGTGAGCTGAATGACAGCAAAACAGGGTCTGAATCTCAGTTCTACCTCTAGTTATGTAACCTTGGACAAGCCACTCACTTTCTTGAGCCTGTTTCTTTGGTTCTGAGGATTAAATGAGAAGGTGTAAAGCACTGTGTGTAGTGTTTGGGGATAAGTAGACACTTAAACTATGCTAACTATAACAATTATATTATTATTATTATTCAGATATCTTTTGTTGCTATTGTTACAATGTGAAGGCTTTGCTTGGGCTAAAAGGATGCTTTTGGCCTGTTGCTGGCTGGGTTTCTTGTCCCAGCAGAGACCAGGGAAGCATACTTTCCATGTTCTATTCTGCCCTTGATTTCAAAGAGCAGGGGAGAGAGGAATGACAATATGGACCCTTCTGAATTATACCAGCCCACGCTCATACCAGCCTAACTCTGCCTTTTCCCGGGTGCCCAGTCCTACTGAGCAACCCACATCACCAGGAAACCTGGTTTTAGACAGAAGGAACAGGGGCAGAGGCGGAAGTAGCAGAGAGAAACAAAGAGGAATGAAGCCACCACCCCCTGTTTCCCGGGGGCCTCCTGAAATGCTTGGTGCAAGCTCCCTGCCGCGGCCAAGGGGGACAGTCTCCTTCGGGCCAGTTGTGAGCTGGGCTGCAGTCTTGTACCATGTCGTGGGGTTACTGGGGACAAAACCCAGGGCCCTGCCCCTTGGGCCTTACCGGTGATCCTGCCCAGGCCTGGGGTCCTGCTCCCTGCCTCTCCGGCCACGTGGGCTCCCAGGCTGTGGCCGATGAGGTGAACTTGGGAGGGTGAGTAGCTGTAGTTTGTCTGGAGAGGGAAGATGGCATTTTGAGGACATTTCTGTGCGATGGTTTCTGGGATGTGCAAACCTGATACTGTGACTCCTCTGCTGAGGCCTTCCGTGGCTCCCCCTCCCCTTGGCATCAAGTCCAAGCTCATTACCAGGGCCTCAGAGTTTTCCTGACTCAATATGTATCTTTCTATACTCTTCTCTAGCGAACCCTTTGGGGAACTTTCAGGACCTCAAATATGTCATAGTCTCTGACCTCTGGGCCTGGTTCTGAATTCTCTTCCTGTGGTTGTCCATCTCCCCAATTACTTGCCCAGCTCTCGTCCACACAGCTCACATCAGCACCCCCCCTCCCCCCGCCCCAAACGGATCAGCTCGACCCACCCACCTGCTTCTATACAGCCTGGGACTCTCCCCACCAGAACCTGACCACACTCTATTGTCAAGTCTCCACTATAAGCTCCTCCAGAGCCTGGGACCTCATCCATCCTCTTCACCTCCTAGCACAGCTCCTGACCCTGTACCCCCAAAGTAGTGGATGAACGAACATAACATAGAGGTACGAGGTGTTGGCACATGTTGGTCTCACTGATGTTCACCCAAATATACTTGTTTATTGGTCTCCAGTGCCTCTAGTATAAACACCCCGGCTTTTGATTGCTGCAGGGGTAGTTAGAACCAATTGGTTCTTTCATAGACGCTCAAAATATAAGACAGAAGTGGCTGGGACCTTTATCTGGTAGACAAAAGACTCACTGAAAATTAGGGACTTAGACAAAGAATTAGGGAAAAGGACGACCAGGGCAGGAAGACACAGCTGAATTGACTGTGCAGAAGGGGTTCCCCACCATCAACAGGACCCCCAACAACGGGCCAGTGGAGTGGTACATGCTAACTATACACAGTCCTTCGGCTCCACTGGCTCTCCCCGGACAAGCTGTTTCCCCCAAACAGAGCCCACTTGGTATAGTGGGACCCCTGGAGCTAGATGCTTGGGGCCCAAAGATAACTCATATTCATCTGCTCTATGAGGGGGCAAACCAGTTAAGCTTTCTGGGCCTCAGCTTTCTTGTCTGTTCATCGAAGGCAATAAAAAGCCCCCAGTGTGAGCTCTTAGCACTTTCCCTTCCTCCCAGAAAATCCACTCAGGCGAATTTCAGAGTTTTCGAAGTAAGACACGAGGAGAAATATCAATTCTTTCTCACTCTTCTTTAAATCTATAATGCCAGTGGCATCTTGACCCAAGTGAGACCAGGGCCCCGCCTGCCTCCTGGGCGGCCCCGCCGGCCCCTCCACTCACCTTGAGCACATCCAGCATCTGGGCCACCTGGGCGCCCACCACGCGCACGTTGTTGACGGCCTGCGAGTAGGTGGTCTGCGAGCCCCTCTTCCAGTCCACACAGATGCAGTTCACCTCCTCCACCTCGAACATGTTCTGGTGGGAGACAGCAGGCGTATTGCGCGGGCCCTTGAAGCCACATCCAGGCAGGGCTCAGGGACCGACACTAGCAGCTGGGATTGGCCGTGCCCTGTCCTGGCCTGGGTGGGCGCTGAGATCAACTAGACGTAGGGAAACCTGTTGTCAGGAGTCACCCCCGGGTGAATGCACACAGATTCTCTCTCCAGCTGCTAGGAAAGCTGGCCGCTCCGGTTTTCTCCCCCCAAATTCAATAAGGCTGCTTCGGTTGGGGGAACAATTCCATCCCTCACGGAGCCCCATTTGGAAAAGGGAAGGCCTCAAGTGCAACCTCTGGGGGCCAGTGTCTAAATGTCCTTGTGGGTCTGACCTCGAGGGGCCCTTTCAGCCTCTGGGCAACGCTGCTGCCAATCGCTGGGCTTGCCTTCAGCCCAGCCTGCTGGGCCTGGACTAAGTTGGAAGGTAGAGGGAAGCTTTACTGATTTTAGGGTCAGGGAAGCATAGACTCTCATGGAGAGAACACATGCTGAACATATTTGAGAACTAGAACTGCCCTGACTTGAAAGAGGTTGAAGAATTCTGAAAGGAAAACTTCCTGGAGGTTAAAGGAACTGGTGTGTCCTTAGACGTCCCGCCAGGTGGTGCGCACGACCAGCTGGAATTTGAAACGGTCCTATAGAGACAGAGAGCATGGA
>NW_005366873.1:87620-101279 GCF_000412655.1 Myotis brandtii
GGGGGCCTCAGAGGGAAGGTGGGGGAGGGTGATGGGTGGGAAGAGATCAACCAAAGAACTTGCATGCATAGATGCATAGCCCACGGACACAGACAATGAGCCGGTGAAGGCCTGGGGCAGAAGGCAGGGATGAGTTAGAATAGGTCAATAGGGGGAAAAAAGGGAGCAGATGTCATACTTTCGACAATAAAGATTAAAAAAAGAAAAGAGTCCTAGCCAGTAGGGCTCAGTGGATAGAGCATCAGCCTACGGACTGAAGGGTCCCAGGTTCGATTCCGGTCAAGGGCACATGCCTGAGTTGCGGGCTCGATCCCCAGTGTGGGGCATGTAGGAGGCAGCCGATCAATGAGTTTCTCGCATCATTTATGTTTCTATCTCTCTCTCCCTCTCCCTTCCTTTCTGAAATCAATGAAAATATATTTTAAAAAAAGAAAAAAGAAACGGCCCTACAAATGTAAAACCACTCTGAATCTTTTCATGTCTATGATACAAATATGTGTGCTCACACTCACCGGGATACAGGAGGTTATTCCGCAGGACTTTTATTTTTAAAGCAACTCTGAAGAACCTCTGGAGAACTGGGGGCACCAGCTATATCTTACAGTTTGTACACTAAAGTGCTTATTCATGGTGAGACAGAGCGTTAAAGGCCTGGAAAACCAAGGGCAAACACAGAATGCCTTCAATTTTCTGGTTTGTAACTTTTCCTGGTGGCGTTATAGATCAGAGTTACTAATGGTATGTTGGGTAAATGCTTCGGTGCCAGAAAAGTAGACTGAACCAGTGTATACACAAAAAGAAAGGAGAATAGTATATTCTGTGTGTGTGCCTGTGCACACGTGTCCACGTGTGTCTGTGTGTTTGCATACGTATGTATGTGCACATGAGTGTGTTTGCCTGCTGCCTGTTCTTCTAACCAACAGGTGCTATGTTACATACAATTTGGGCAGTTTCTATGCTGCCCTTCTAGTCACCGGCCAATCTCAGTTTTTCATTCTCACAGAAATGGCCCCAGCAACACGCGCCTGACTCTCAGGGATGGGGGAAAGATCTGAACAAAAAGAACAGAATTCCTCCTAGACAGGATTTCCAAGCGCCCTCATTGGACAACAGGGCAGCAGACAACATTTAACCTTGATGTAGCCAGAAGCAAGGAAGCGTCTGTCCACATAGCAGGTGTCATCGTTTCGGGGTCCAGATGCAGTCCAGTGGGAAGGAAATTCTACTTTCGTAAAGAGGAGCTGAATTGCATTTTGAGCTCATTTACTGCGACTGCTTAAAGGGATGCAGGGACGTTGGCGGGACGCAGTGGCAGCGGCTGGCAGAGCGGGCCACGGGGAAGGGAGCTGGCCCCTACCTTGCACATCTTCAGCACCCAGCTCTCATCGCCCTTGTCTATGAAGCCATGGATGATGAAGCGGGTCTTCCTGTCTGTTTGAAAATTCGATGCCTCAATCGTTGATGGATCAGAGAGAAGGAGATTCTGTGACAAACACAGAGGGATTGCATGTTTTTGCAGCCCAACCACTCAGGACTGCCTCTCTCTTCCATTTTCTACTTGTCCCAATGCTATAGCCTTCCAAAATGTAGCACAAAAGCCACCTCTTCCATGAAGCCCACCCTGACCTCCCTTTTCCTGCCCCACCTTCCCATGTCAGGACTCACTGCCTCCACTGGGTCTGGATCGTGGCTCAAGGTCTTACCTTTCACAGCGTTCTTTGGTAAGCTCATTGCCCAAAACTGAGTTCCATAACCAGCTAGAGGTTCAGGGGAATGTGAGCCATTCATCCATTCAAGCCAACTTTTTGCTAAAGACCTACTCTGCCCAGGCCTGAGGGTGCAGCTGGAGGGCTGGGGTGGGGCAGAGTGTTATGGAGGAGGTGGGTACAGAGGAAAGAAACTCCTGGTGTGTGGGGTGGCACCAGCCCCTACCCAGTGACAAGGATGTTGAAAAGACAGTGGCCTCACCTGGAAGGTGTCTGGGTTCTCGTTGGTGTAGAGCAGGAAGCGGGTCCCGATCTTCTCGGGGCTCCAGGGAAGGACTTTCAGGGGCCTGATGACAGTCCCACCCCAGGGCTCAGAGTCGGAAAAGCAGCCGAGCCGACCATAGCAGATTTCTTTTCCTGTGGAGAAAGGGTGGCTTGCTCAAGGGTTAACTCTGGAGCTGGGATCTGGGACGTCACTCCTGCTCCGCCTGGTCACTCCCCTGCCTGGGGACAGTCTGAAAACCGTGCAGACGCCCACCTCTGCCCCACCCGTATTTTCTTGCCCCCAGTGCTACCTTCTGGTCCAGGACCCATCCCATTGAGTCAAAGGCCTGTGTCCCAGCTCAGCTCTTCAAATATATTTATTTAACGAATGTGGGAATGGGCACTGGTAAGTCAATTTGTTAATTCAGGCAGGTGTTTAATGCTTTCCCTAAAAAGGTCTGGCCTAGGGCACCGCCGGCATGAAGGCAGGATGCTGGGGAGATGCTGCAAAGCGGGTCCCCCCCATAGTGACCTCGCTCCCAGGCAGTGCCAGCCCCACCCGCCTCTGTCTGGATCTGAAGTTGCCCCCAGCTGCCGGAAGCCCTGTCAGGCCTCAGTGTCTCTGGCCGGAGCTGAGACGTGGGGCTCCAGTTCTCCCCAGGGGGCAGGTGTGCTGTTTCTCACCTTGGGCTGCTCCCAGCAGGAAGAGCGCGATGGCCCAGATGCTCACCATCTGCAATACATTCAGATGTTATCAGCCTCATCAAGTGGTGCCAGGGCAACGAGCAGACTCGGGGATGCCAGGCTATTCTCCCGGCCTCTCCTCCACAGATCGTGGGAGAATGGCAAAGGGGACTTACCCTGTCGGATGGTCCAGGCTTCCTCTCCCTCTGGAGCCAGTGCCCGGCTGGCTTTTATACCCCAGCTTTATCGTCTGGACGCTGCCTCAAGGAAACAGCAGGTGATGATAAAACATGCTGTGTGCACTTAATAGTTTAATCTGCACAAACACACAGAACGAGGTTAATAATCGTGGTCCAATCTTTCCACAAGCCTGGGAAGAGGAAAGAATGCTTGATTAAAAGGGGGTCCAAAGGCCCCAGCTTTGTACCTATGTGCCTGTGCATGTACTTGTGAGCCAAGTGGGCCCCACTTTCTGATTTTCTATTGCATCACTAAGTGGTATGCAAGTTCCAGTGAGGTCACAGCAGCAAACTGGAGGGCAGCATTTCCCACTGAGAAGAGATGGATGCGCCCCCACATAGGTGAATGTAAAGGGGAGTGTCTGATTAAGAAACACCTCCTCTCTCTGTCTCTCTGTCTCTGTCTCTGGCAGTCTAGTGATACCCAAGGACATGAGCTTTGGAGATAGATTCAACAGCCCTACAACAGCTTCTGACCACAATTCTCCATTAACTACCTATCCCAGTTATCTACTGCATTGTAATGAACCAACTCAAAACATAGTGGTTTAAAACAACAGCATCCTGGTCGGCGTGGCTCAATGGGTGAGCATCAACCTATAAATCAGGAAGTCACCGTTTGATTCTCGGTCAGGGCACATGTCTGGGTTGCAGGCTTGATCCCCAGTGTAGGGCATGCAGGAGACAGCTGATCAATGATTCTCTCTCATCATTGAATTTTCTATCTCTCTCTCCCTCTCCCTTCCTCTCTGAAATCAATAAAAATATATTTTAAAAAACAATAGCAATTATTCTATTATCTCACTGTAATTTTTAAAAAATATATTTTTATTGATTTTTAGAGAGAGAGAAAAACATGGATGTGAGATCTGAACATTGATTCCCTGCCTCCTGCATGCTCCCCACTGGGGATTGAGCCTGCAACCCAGGCATGTGCCCCGACCAGGAATTGAACCTGCAACCTTTGGGTGCATAGGACAATGCTCAACCAATTGAGCCACACCAGCCAGGTCCACTGTAATTTTGGGTTCAGGGGCCTCTAAAGCCCATATCACCAGACACGGTCACATCTGCTGGGTTTCCCCAGGTCCCCTGAAGGTTACACACCCCATCTTGTAAGATCCAGCCTCTGTGAGGCCGTCATGAATTACCCACAGACATGCATCTGTGAGCAGCCTGGCCAGTTCACACAGCAGGCAGATAAGCCTTCTCGTGGCAAACACCATTGGTGCCCTCTACCTCCCCAAGTTAAATATGCCTCAGTGTCAAAGTTCACACTTCTCTAGAGTAACCAGAACACTGGGGGAGAGGAGGGGAGGGCAGTTAGAGAGGCTCCCCTGCTAAGAAAACAGAAAGGACTTCACCCTGAATAACAAAGAATAGTCAGCAACAGCTATTAAGGCTTAGAGCGTGCAGTCAAGCATTTCACACGTTTCCGAATTTGAGTCTTACAGCAACCCCATGAAGTAGGTACCATTATTTGTCTCCCTTTGCATATGTGGAAATTGAGGCACAGAAAGATTAAACTGTCTCCAAAGTCACATAGATCATGAGTGATGAGATGGGGTTTGAATCCAGTCTGTACAGAGCAAAGTAAGGAACTGCTGAATATTCAGTTATTCGGAGCAAGTTATCAACAAGATCTGTTGAGTGTCAACCACGTAGAATAGGAAAATTAGTTACATGGAATAAGTTGAAATAGGAAATAAATTTCCTGCTGAACTGCCAGACTTGGGCCATCTGGTTGACCTAAGTGATGACGTATTTAAGCTTTGGCAGTCTGTTCAGGTGGTCTAGGAGGGGCTGGCGCGCTTTACACAGGCTGGGGACATCAGAGGCCTTTATGCTTTCCTTGGACACGCAGTGCTGGCCCCAGAGGAGATTCGGGCCTAGTAAGTAAATAGGTAAATGAGTCTGTAGGAGTTGTTACATGGCCCTGATGCCTCTCACATCTCTTTCCTTCCTGCTTCCACTTTGCCCTCTACACATGGCAACATTGGCTTCCATTCAACATGCCTGGTACTGTCCCACCTCGGGGCCTTTGCACTTACTCTTCCCATGGCCTGAAACTCTCTTCCCTAGACCTCCATTGGGCTGGCTCCTTCTGGTCGTTCAACAACTGGCTTTAATGTCACCTCTTCAGTGAGGCTATCTCTGACCACCCCTGAAGTTTCTCCACTGTCAGCCTCCCCACGTGACCCCAGCAACTTGTTTGCTTTTTTTAGATTTCTCATTACAAAGTATAATTACCTATCCTATTTGCCTGCTTATATATTTGCAGTCATGCTTTTCCCACCTAGAATGCAATTCCCTGAGGACAGAGACCTCATCTGTTTTGGCCACAGTTGGACCCCAGCTGCTGGCACTGTGCCTGGCACTGACGTGGTCAGGAGTTAATGCAAGAATGAATGTGCCATGAATGGAGTTCATGGGCATTTTCCCCTTCTTCTCAGTGAATTTCAGGGCAGAGAAAGATGAGAGGACACAGTTTTAAGAAGGGAGGGAAAAAAGAGATGTTATTTTTCAGAGAAGCAGGAAGAATATGAACATCTGACTAAATTTAGGAGAAATAATTATACGGGATCTGTCCCCTGTGCCTTTTTCCCTTTTAGCTCACCTCACTGCCAAGTTCATCTGTGGGCTCTATGCCCAACCCAAGGGAAGGACCCTACCTGTGGGGGTTCAGTGGTTGAAACCACCATAAGAGCTGGTGTGTTTTCTATTGGTGAGCATTTGTTTGTTTCCAATATTTTACTATTAAAAACAATGCCTTGGTGGATATTCTTATACATCTGCCACTTTCCACATGGATGGTGTATCTGTGGGATAAACTCCTGAAGTTGAATTTCAGGGACAAGAGATCTGTTCATTTCACATGTTTCTATGTATGTTGGCTATTCTCCCCACCCTCACTCCCTAAAACAACAGTGAAGTGCAGACCTTGAGCTATTTAAACAGGTAAGTTTTTAGAGGAATGTTATGGGTCTATTGGTTGTAAGCAACAGAAATCTATTCTGGTTAGCTACATTTAAAAAAGGACAGATTTATTGAACGAATATTGGGGAATCTCATGGAATCCATGAAATTATTGAACCGTGAGACCTAGGGAAGCCCAAGAAATGGGGCCATCCCGGAGGTCTCAGTCCTCCTCAGATCCCCGCAGCCTTGGACCTGATTCTGCTGCCGGGACCCTGGCTTTGTGCATCTCAGCTCAGAATTCTTAATTACCAGGTGACTGGCCTGGCCAGGCCAGGAGCTGTCCCTGAATTAGTTAGCAATGGGGAATGACTCTTATGGGGCAAGCCAGGCTGAGGCCCACCCCTGTGCACCCAAAGATGGAGCTAAAGTTGTGAACTGTGCAGCCACTACAAGAAGTGTGTGGCTCCACAGAAAGAAAATAACAATTTTAAATCAGCTTACTCCACTAAATTTGTACAAAAGTGCACAGTTGGTGGCTCAGTGCTGGTGAGGAGGGGAATTCTTTAAAAGTATTGTGATTGTTACACCTTGAAATAATGAAGAGGTGATTCACACGAGTTAGCAAGAGTGAGTGATATTGAGAACATCATGCTAACTGAAGTAAGTTAGATGGAAAAAAACCAAGAACCATATGTTTTCACTTATATGTGGGATATAAAACTGCAAACAATAAATGAACAAAAACTCATAGACACAGACAACCAGAGGGAAAGGGTGGTGGAGGGGAAGTAGAAGAGGCTAAAAGGGGTCAAATATATGGTGACAGGAGGAACTTGACTTCGGGTGGTGAACACATAATGCAATATGCAGATGATTTTACACTTGAAACCCTTATAATTTTATTAACCAATGTCACCACAATAAATTTAATAAAATTAACAAAATAAAAGAGTGAATGATGACTGTGGAGATTGGATTTCCTGACCAGCAAATCTGATCAGGACTATTGTGTTGTTTTAAGTTAAGAAGAAGCAACTCTCCATTCATTGCCATTAGTTGTATGACAAGAAGCATGTCTTCATGGATAAAGTCCAAGGTCAGTGAATCAAAAAGGTGCCCTCACTTCTGATGACAGCAGTGAGGAAAAGGCAGTGTAAGATATGTTTTCACTTATATGTGGGATATAAAACTGCAAACAATAAATGAACAAAAACTCATAGACACAGACAACCAGAGGGAAAGGGTGGTGGAGGGGAAGTAGAAGAGGCTAAAAGGGGTCAAATATATGGTGACAGGAGGAACTTGACTTCGGGTGGTGAACACATAATGCAATATGCAGATGATTTTACACTTGAAACCCTTATAATTTTATTAACCAATGTCACCACAATAAATTTAATAAAATTAACAAAATAAAAGAGTGAATGATGACTGTGGAGATTGGATTTCCTGACCAGCAAATCTGATCAGGACTATTGTGTTGTTTTAAGTTAAGAAGAAGCAACTCTCCATTCATTGCCATTAGTTGTATGACAAGAAGCATGTCTTCATGGATAAAGTCCAAGGTCAGTGAATCAAAAAGGTGCCCTCACTTCTGATGACAGCAGTGAGGAAAAGGCAGTGTAAGAACATCAGAGACTGGGGCCTGGGCTAACCCATCACTGTAAAAACCCTTCCAACACCGGACTTATTTCTTCCCCAGTCCCAGGCTTCCTAGGATGGAGAACCAGGTTAGAGATTGTGATAGGTGGATTGAGAAAATGGTCACAGTTCTCCACACTCTCCCTAAATATCCACACCCTCTGCAATGTGATCTTGCAGCCCCTTTCATCAACAACAGACATTTATTTCCTTATGCCTTTGGCTAGATGGATGCCTTAATTTGATCATCAAATGTGACTGCAGTAACCACTTGGACCAGCTCAAAGCCAGCTGACCTCCACGTTAAGTGAGAGACCCAGCCAAGATTAACAGCGCTGCTAACTCAATGCACTGTGACCACAAACATATGAGTGAATCCTGCCAAGACCAGAAGAAGCACCCAACTAACCCAGAGATTACTAACATATGCTTACTGTTTAATGCTGAGTTTGGTGGTGGTTTGTTATGCAGCAGTGGCTAACCAATACAGGACCCAGCTCAGCCAGGCCTAGGATTCAGAGAGAGCAGCTGACATTGTACTCACTGTCACCATTCTTGGGCACAAGCACCAGTTCACCAGTAAGGGTGTATTCTTTCCTAACACCCACATTTTGTTAATATGCACTGTACTCTAATACACTGTGTCCTGTTTAAGTGCCCTGGGGGATGTAATTGGACTAAGCCCCTAGGAAGACTGGGGTATAATCTGCATCTTCTTTAGAGCCTCCTAGACCAAGTAATTCATTCCACACCAGATGGAAAGGTTTCTAGATGAGGCTTTCAAACAATGTCAAAACACTGAAATATGTTGAATAAACTTATATCCCTCTCAGCTTTAGGAATTCAGGATTTGTATTCACACAAATCTATGGCTCTCTTTTGAAACTATGACTTCATTTCCACTGGAGAGCCGTAAAACTCGTTGAAGGTCACAAAGATATAGGTGAGGTCTCCAGCTGTCATCTGTTTGTCTACACATCCAGATGGAGCCAAACCACTGCTTTCCTACACCTGATCAGCTCTTTGTTTTACACTTTAATTTCAAGTTCAGAAGGTTCAGATACCTTGTCATTTCAATAGAGAACCGTCTTATGAATTCTGGGGGAAGAATAGGGTTGGCTCAAGCTGGGTTCTCAGAGCCCCTTAATTCCAAAGAAGTGTTTGTTCTGAGAAAGGTGTTTTCTAAATCTTTCTCACAACCTAGACACTCACCTGTATTCAATTGAACCAGGCACATACAACATGTAACCCCCTTAAGGAATTCACAAATAGGATATACAGGCAAGTAAACAAGCAACTAATATGGAGAGATAAGTGCTGAGATGGAGAAAGTCCTAAGTACAGTGGAAATGCAGTGGGGTGGCCTATAATCCAGTCTTCAAGGGTGTGGGTAACGGAGGTGAAGAAGGTCTTCCTGGAAGAAGGGATGTCTACACAGACAGGAAGGTAGTCAGTAGGGGTTAAATAGACAGGAAGACATGGGAAAGGACATCCTAGGGAGATGAAGAGTTTGCACAAAGGTCCAGCAGCATCTGAGATCAAGGCCCTTTTAGGGGATGTAGAGTTCTAGAAAGAAAGTGGTGAGAAATGATGCTGGAGTCCTAGGTGAAAACCAGACCTCGAGGGCCCTTGCAAGGCTCACTACGGAATGTGGATTCTATCTTGGGGACCATTGGGAGGATCTTTGATTTGTACGTTAGAAAAATCAAAGAGGCTGCAGAGAGGAGAGAGTCTGAGGGAGCCCCACTGGGAGCAGTTAGGAGAATTGGAAATCCCCAGTCCTCACCTCCTTATGTGTCATCTCTCCTGAGATGTCTGAGTAGGAGCAGATGGATAAAGCAGCAAAGGTGGGTACCCACCAAGAGGGGGTCATTTTAGACCTGGACATTTGCCTTAAGTAATCAGACTGACATCAGTAATAGTAGGTAATGGACAATGTGTCAGTATCAAGTAAACAATATTCCTCAGCTCAATGCCACATCATATGTAGCAAAATTCAACCGTCACTTGTGCTTCTTCAGACTAACTCCAAACTTTAGGTTTTAATCGCCGTATCCAAAAGTTCCATTGTAAAAATGAACTCATGATGACAAAGAAAGGACTGTATTGCTTCACCAACAGATTTTATTAGCAATAAGATTTAGTGGTCAGAAGTCAGCAGGCTCCCCACATGGGGTGAGAGTGAGCAGAACATCTTCCCTCACAGTTTCTAGGCTACAGAAAGTGTACCTGTGGAGAGAAAACAATGGTAAGTCAACTCCCTGTGGCCCGCAGTCGGTGTGTTACGCAGGAGGACACGCTTTGCTCTCCTCTCCAGCACACCCAGTGCTCGAGACCAGACACTGGCAGAGGGAAGACCTCTCTTCTGTATAAAGGACTGGATTCTCCTTTCCAATTTTGTTTCAGGGCTGTGCAACAGTAGAGAGGAGGTGTTGCTGGACACCTCAAAGGACAGGGAAGACTCACTTGTTACATTCTAAAAACACCTACTAAACACTTGGCACATTGTCAACCAACACAACTGAGGAAGTGTAAGGTCAAGAGCATGACAAGAAATCAGCAAAAGAAAAAATTCTGAGGCCCTGGTGTTCCATTGGCGAGGCATTCCTACTTTAACTCAGTAACTGACCTGAAATGACTAATTGTGCTCATTAAGACTGAACAATACTTGGGATGCTTTGGGGCTAATTTTCTTTAACATATAAGCATCATTATAAATTTCCTGGTACATACAAGTCCTCAGAAAATGCTCTTTTCTCTTCATCTTCATTTCCTCCCCTGTGGTCTAATGGCTGGCAACTCACAAATGGCAAATTAAAACTTAAAAACTAATATTGATAAGGGAATGAAGGGCACACAATAACTATATATGAATAAAGGTGAACTGAATTTATTTTATAGTAGTTAAGAATATGTTGGAGTCAAATTTCCTGCATATGAATTCTGGCACTAAGCCTTTATTTAATTATCTGTAAAATGGGGATAATAATAGTAACTACCTCCCATCTCCACAATCAAGAGAATAAGCATATCTATCATCTCCCAATTTTTCTTCTGCTCCTTTATAGTCTTTCTTTCCCATCCTTTTTCATCTTCCCTCATCCCCAGGCAACCACTGATCTGCTGTCACTATGGACTCATTTGAATTGTATAGAATTTTACCAGGAGTTGAAATTAAAGATGTATGCACACTTTTGTCTTTTCCAACTGGCTTATTTCCCTCAACCTGAAGACCTTCCTTTAACATTTCTAATGTTGACCTGCTGGTGATAAATTATTTTAGTTTTTGTATATCTGAAAAGTCTTTATTTCATCTTTATCTTTGAAAGATATTTTTGTGGGTATAGAATTCTAGGTTAACAGTTTTTTTCCTTTCAGTACTTTAAGACAGTTGTTTCACTGTCTTCTCACTTGCATTTCCAATGAGAAATTTGCTGTAATTATTATCCTTATTTCTCTGTATGTAATAAATATTTTTCTTCTGGCTGCTTAAAGATTTTTCTCTTTATGACTAGTTTTGAGCAATTTGATCTTGATGTGTGTTGGTTAGTTTTCTTCATGTTTCTTGTTATATCACTGAGACCTAACGGTTTATAGTTTCACCAAGTTTGGAAATTTATTCAAATACATATTTTTATCTGAAACAATTGTAATGGTCTACCTTATTTGTTTCTTATCTCTCGGGGGTCACTTTCCTTTGTTGCCTAATGTTCAATGTCTAGAAACTGTTATTTTATATATTTTTATCTGAATTTTTGGTTGTTTTCCAGTTGGGATGGTGTATCCAGTCGCTGTTATTCCATCTTTGCCAGAAGCAAAAGCCCTCTCATTGGGCTTTTATGAGGACTGGGAAACATGATGACAAAAGAAGCATAACACTGTGCCTCAGAATTTGGCTTTATATTCAAATCACTGGGCTAATATTTGTTTTGTGCTGACCATCAACATCATCAGCTCACTTTTTCTGGTGTTTCACTCTGCTAAATCTCTTTTGGTTCACACACACACTTTAGTCTTGGTTAGAACCAAAGGCTGACCTTTGTCTTCAGTAAGAGGGCTAATGATCCAGAATAGCCTATTTGTATTCCTTGATAAGTTAAATATTTTTCTGATCATTTAAGTGGCAATTGGGTGAACCCAGAACATTTGGGGAAGATATACATGTTAAGCACACACATAGCACAAGGCATAGTAGCTGAATAACATCAAGTTTCTCAACTTAAATCATGAAACCAGATTTTCATTCTAACACCGCTTGTGTTAGATAACACAACACTCATCTACAAATTTATCAAAGTTGTTTCCCTAAAGTTCTGCACTTTATCCTAAAGAAACAAGAGGTACGAGGAAGCAGGTGTGGGTGGGATGTGGGAGAACCATCACAAGAGAGTTAACTTAAAAATCAACTTCCAGTGGGAATAGAACTATAAATGTGATTCAATACTTCAAATCTCTTTGGATTTTTATTACTTACAGTTTCCCATCATTTCTTTGCACCATGACCCGGGATGCTCCCACTTTGGGTAGAGTTGGGTTGATCACATTGTTATACCAAATAAATTTAACACTCTTCAAATCTCCAACATCCACATCTGAGTCAAATTCATTGGTATGAATACTGAATGGTCGGAGAATGCCCCTTGGAAATTAAAAAGTTAGTAAAAACATACATGAATTTACATACATATACATAAATAGATGTATTTCTAAAACCAGCTTGCATCTCTAGTACAATAACTGATGGTACATTTGTCATTTGAATGTATTAAAAAGTGCAGACATGTATGCTCAGTGTTAGCTTGTCTGCCATCAATAACTCATATTACTTTAAAGTCATTCTTACTACTAATAAAACTTCAAACATGATTTAGTCACTAATCCTCTCACAATGTAATAAATGATGGCATCATTATATCATCTTTCCCCAGTTGTTTTGTGGACAGAATTATTATTTACTGATTATAAATCAGATGCCACTCATCCCAGTAAACATCAGGGGTTTTCTCAGGAAATAGCAGAGAGAAAAATTAGAAACAAAATTCTGAAATGTGTGAAGGTGCAAGGGTGAAATCACCTCTTCCTTTTGATGGTGGGTGGCAGTAGTTTATGCTCATATAGTAATAGATCAACTCTTATGTCCATAACATACATTGAATACGCGAGGTATTCCAGCACTTATGAAGCTTAGAGTTGTATTTCACTC
Organism: Myotis brandtii; assembly: GCF_000412655.1. Taxonomy (NCBI): domain Eukaryota; kingdom Metazoa; phylum Chordata; class Mammalia; order Chiroptera; family Vespertilionidae; genus Myotis; species Myotis brandtii. The sequence goes on from NW_005366873.1 coordinate 100,277, forward strand.
ACTTGAAAACTTCGTACTGCTTAGAGTTTCCTCTGTCGCCAAACAAAGAAACTAGCACGTGTCCTCTGACCTTCTTTCCAGACAGAATAACAGTTACCCTATACCTCCAACCTGTATGGGGCGGGGGGAGAGGGTGGAATGCAACAGGTCAGCTTGCAGAGAAGACACTGAAAACAGGCTAAGTTGAATTCACTGCTGCTGCACCCTGAGTAACTTATATAGGGTGTCCCAAAATTCACGCAAGATTTGAATTTTGCGTGAGCATTAACAACAACAACAACAAAGAAAGCCTAATTTGACTTGGTTTATTGAATCAGATTCTAATATCTGTTGCCCTTTGATTTCTATCCCTTCAATTTGATAAGCATTACCAAGTACCAATTATGGCCCAGGAGCAGGGATAATGAAGACCAATGAAGACCACGGCTTTGCGTATGTGCCAGCAAAGCCATGGGGGCCATTTACCTAATGTGCTATTCCATACATAACCCTATACTGTATACTTTATGAATCAATAAAAAATTTACAATTTTTACTTATAAACCTGTGTTTTCTATCAAAATTACTTCTTGCGTGAATTTTGGGACACCCTATACATGTGTTGGTAGTTCTCAGAGGCACAGACATTCCTTTACCTAACCGTTCAGAGGACAGGCACTGGGGGAGGGGAAGAGCATGCCCTCTTTCCAAAGTCAATAGATTTCAAGACAAGGGAAAGGGTAAATTTTTGCTTTCAATTTCTTTAACCTGACAATGTATTCTTAAATGTTAAAAAAAACTTTATGTTAAAACATAGTAGAAAATAGTAGACTATGACATTTTCATCAGTTTACTTCATTTTTATAGTAGCATTATCTCTTTCTTTTGTCTAAATAGAATACATTTATTTTAAAAATTATACAATTCAACTTTCCATTGCCATTGAAAATGTATTAATTTGTGGTAACCAATTTATGGTACTACTCAAATTGTAAACTATCAGTTTTTACCATTTTGAACTAGC
>NW_005366873.1:101328-128804 GCF_000412655.1 Myotis brandtii
GGCTTTAGTTTTTAAAAAGCAGCTAGTTTGATTCCTAACCAAATAGTTTTCTTCCTTTATTAGCTAGAAGAGAAACTTGGAGTCTGTCCCCACACTTGACCATCCACACATCCTCCAAGTCCCAGCACCGGCAGAGTCTGCAACCCTAAATATAAATATCTCTTGAATCTGCCTATTCCTTTCGATTCCCACAACCTTGCCATCTCTCGCCTGGATTACTTTTCTCTTTGTACGAAACCTCCGAATTTTGCTCAGTGAAACTTCTGACTGAATGTGAAGGTCTGGGGCAGAAGCAGCCTCCAGGATGAAATAGGAAGAATTTTTTGTTTCATTTCTAGTTCAGCCCCCAAACTCTGTACTACTATCCAAATTAGCTGAGCACAGCATTTGATTATTTTTCCATGTTGGGGAGGGGAGTTTAAAACGTCTGTACAGAAAAGCAATTTCGTACATTTTCACTGGGCGTGATAAAATACATAACATGAAGCGTTTAAGGCAAATCAAGTAGAGACTTACGGGGAAAATAGCTGGCGTCACCCGTGTTTAGATAAAATGTCTGGCCTACTCCCTTAGTTTTCTCAGCATATCTGTCAGCATAATGTCCCATCTGTGGGCAGCCTTCAGTTGGACAGGGGAAGCACTTGTTCTGGGGGAAATAAACAAGTGATGGATGAGGATGCTCTTTCTTATAATAGTGCATCAGCTTTGACCCATGTGTTACAATTCGAATATTCTAAAACCAATTCTGTTCTGATGGTAAAAGAGAACTTTAATAGTGTCTCAGCAAAGGTTAAAAATGCATCTCATTATTTACAATGACGAGTCAGCAACTTCACTGTTAAGTAACACAATACTAACAAAATTACAAAAAACCACACAAAAGAGAATTTATGCCTATATTTACATATACATATTTTAATATTTTTCCTCTTGCTCCCATGGCCCCAACACATCCACCTGCCTGCAGGTGGTTAGAATTTATTTGAGAAAGTCTGCAAGGGACAGAGCAAGAGGTGATAATCAGCTTTTGGTCCCCAAAATAGGACCCAGTAGGAGGACAATGGCTCAGAAGTTGGGTTTTCCTCAATTCCTTTAGCTCCCACTTAGCATATAAAAGTGTAAAGAATCCAGATCTCACAATGGACATAGACACCATGGGGGTGAGGGCATGAGTGGGGGAGTTGGGGGGAAATGGGGGATAAGGACACATATGTAATACCTTAATCAATAGAGAGAAAAAAAATAATTCAGATCTCAGAATTCTCTCTGAGCGGAGAGAAATGCCCCAGTTGGTTGTAAAAGCTTAGCCATAAGGTTGGGGTCTAGAAAAGATGGATATCATATAGGAACTGTGGGCCAAGGAATTCTGGGAAGAAAAGAGGGAAAGGAAGGAACAGAGTGGGAAGAAGAAATAGCAATTCCCACTATAGGAAGGCAAGGCTGCTCCATCCTGGATCAATGGACCAGACAGGGACTGGGCAGAGTACAGGGTCTGCATCCAGCAGATGCGAAGGGGGCGCTGAGCCAGCCAGGAGGAACAGCCAAAGCTCTCTGAGGGCATTGCCTGAGCCAGAAGAGTGGATGTCCCCAGAATTCACCAGCAGACATTTGCCATGGGCCCATCAATAGGGAGGACCCCCAAGTTCTCCCTCTGCCCAACACATGCTGACCACCACCACCACCATGATCACCTGGCCACAGCCAGCTTGGAGAGAAAGGCTGAGAAATCTGCAAGACTGAGTCTATCCTATATAATAAAAGGCTAATTTGCTAAGTATCAGACCGTTCAACCACTCAACCAGTCACTATGATGCGCACTGACCACCAGGGGGCAGACGCTCTGACCAGTAGGTTAGCTTGCTGCTGGGTCTGGCAGAGGCAGCTGGGGCTGTAAGGACTGAGCCCCTTGCATGAATTTCGTGCATCGGGCCGGCAACTGGGGCTGTGAGGACTGAGCCCCTTGCATGAATTTCATGCATCGGGCCTCTAGTTATTACACAGTTTTATAAAGTCAGCATTTAAGACAAGGTTACCATGTTTATCAGCATCCTGTAGCCACACACCCAGATTTCCATAGACTATTTTTTTTAACCTAGAATTATTTCCAAAACATGATTGAGCGTTTATCTGACACGGGCAGAAGTGAGAGAGCAAGGCAGACATGAGACATTTCAGTAGACAAGCCCATTTCTTGAAAGTTCTCCAGTACCTTAAAGTTCACCATTAAAAGAAATCTGTAGAACTAAAGGGTTAGGTAATGTGGCAGTCATAGAGTGACATCCAGTGAATGCGTGTCAGGGACAGTGAACTACAGCAGCCACAATAAATGATGCTCACAAAATCCCTTGGGGCCCAGGTGGAGTCTACTCACTTCAGTGAAAGAGCTGTAAGAGGCACAGGGGAAGCCAGTGAAACCATCAGGGTGGAGGATGCTGTCGGAGTAATACTTGTAGCTTCTCAGGTGATTACAGGCAACAAAGTCACGAGAGCCTTTGAAATCAGACATGATTCCACATCAGTGACAGATTTTATCCTTGCAAGTTAATGTCATGATCAGAATGGAGTTAAGTTGTTCAATAGGTTTCTCTAATTAGTGTGAACTCATGGTGGTCACAGGACAAAAACATTTATGAACTGTATTTATGATTTGTAATGAAATTAGAAGTTAAGATGCTAATAGTTAGGCCATAGTTAATGAAAAATAGCAATTTTTGCAACTAGAAAAATTGCTTTTTTTTTAAAAATGGAAAAATAACTTTAGAAGGAAAAGATTGGTCCATATTGATACTTAGCAATGCATTTCCTGAATTTGATCCTTGGAAAGTTGACTACAAATACATTTTCTTTCTTACAGTCTCTCCTCATGCCACTTCCCCCAATGAAAACCCCATATCTTGGGGATACAATTAAAAGTCCTTGGTTATAGAAAATGTGAGTCCTGTACAATGTCAAAATATTCAGCAAGTTTAGCAAAACAAAACACAAATCCTCCCCCAAGAAAAATCTGCCATGCACACATGGTTTTACCTTCCCAGATCCCCTCGATATCAACAATCTGAGAGAGAATGTTCTTCTGACATCCGGGCATGTCTTTTCCTCCATTTGGAAAGAAATCCAGGTGTCCCGCAGTTTGGCTCATTCCAAATCCTGAGGAATTTCACAATATGGGAAAGATGATGTTATTGTATGAACTGAAAACCCTCTAAAACACACTAATGTATAGACTCAAAAACCATTCTAGGAAGACCCGCTGAGGAACTCACCCATGTTGGGGATTATGGGGGCAGCGTCTGTGTGAATTACATCCACAAACTGAGCATCACTGGGGTCCAATCGGACTAATTCAGGTGTTCCCTCAAAGCAAGGTTCAGCTGGGTCCAAACCTAAAGAAACAAGACGTGTGACATCAGTATCTATCAGTGCACCTGTGCATTCACCTGTGTTCATTCGTTACGGACCTGAGTGCAAGCATTGGCGGTCATTATGAGTTAGGCACGAAAGAGTTAAGCTAGTTCTTTCCTGCCTTACCATTTCTTGAAGGGAAATCTGTGTCTCATTTACTATTCGCATTAAAGTGAATTTTCCTCAAACCATAGGATTTTGTTTCATTTATGAACACTTAAGTCACTAAGACAATCCCCATCACTGTTCTTTTTAATTTTATTTTTACATTAAATTTATTGGGGTGATATCAGGCTAATAACACTCATCACTAGCAGAAGTTACAAGGGAAGAGCCAGACTCTGGGAAACACTGGCCTCTAAAAGTTGCTGAAGGCTAAACCAGGTCCCCAGCGCCCGGCTGACTAGGCTCTCGTACACATTTACGGACTATGGGAAAGAACGTTCTCTCCAGCAAATTAACAATAGACATTCCAGATGCATCCACCAAGCCAAACGTAACCAACTTCTCCAAAGTACTAAGAAGAAACTGAGAGGGGGAGGGTAGAAGAGGGCAGTGGCTGCTTCTAGAAAGAGTCAGCTCTCAGACATAGGATAGTGAAGTCTTTCTTATAAGCATACAGAATTGTTATAGGACTGGGTATCCAACATGGGACCCCATTGGCCAAATGCAAGGAGCCTGAGATTTGTAAAATCATATCGTTTAATTAGCATCATGCAGAACTGGTAGCCCAGGGCCACCGGACCACCTGCCCCCCACTCAGCTCTTGGGTTGTGGTTGATGACAATTGGGCTCATTATCAATTGCTATTGAAGCAGAATAGAATTCGTGATACATTTTTGAGCTCTTTGGGTTTAATTCTATTTATTATTTAATCTATAACTTATGCTGTTTATCCTATTCCTGAAACTTGTCCTTTGTGAATGCTTAAAAAAGGGAAAATAGATATGAATAAGACCTCTACATGCTTTCAATTCACATTTTAGTCCCATGCAATATTTACATGTTAAATAGAACTCTGTAAGCTAAAGACCAGAGCCATAAAAATCCACAATGGCTCAGCAAACACTGATCATGTGGCTCAATTCAGAAAATGTGAAAACCTGTCTCCTACTTTGGTAAAAAAACACCACATTTCCATCCTTTCAGACACCATGTAGGCTACATGTCGTCTAATCATGTAGCGTTTACTGTTTTGACCAACCTGTGATGCGTCCAACCGTCCCATTGGTCCTCCTTCCCGCCTCGCCGGCCGCGTGGGAACCCAGGCTGTGGCCGATGATGTGGACATTGGAAGGCGAGTACCCAAATGCTGACTGTTGGAAAGAAAATGTCATCAGAATGTTTTCAAATTCAGAATGCGGAATTCAAGATGAATACAGAAGGGGAGCCTCTGAAAACCGGAGTTTTAAGAAGACATACTCCCCCCTTCAAAGCAATTAATTTTGAGGTATATATATTTAAATATAATAAAAAAATGGTGATGGGCTTAACATTTAAACAGGTAGAAGTAGGGCTCTCTTTTGTTGTTTTCCAACATAGAGAGACCTTTTAATGGACACGAGGAATGGTTACCCAGAGTCAGTAAAGTACATATTTGGATCAGAAAATAATAATGAAAGCAATTATTTAGGCACGTTCAAGTTTAACATCTTCTTTGTTTTTAGTTAACAACTCAGGTTAGCTTGTTATCACTGTGCTTCTCTTAAAATTTTTTTTAAAAACTAGTTTACTCTTGAGGCTGACATTACCATGTCAACTTGGTTTAATAACTGGTACAATTAAGAGAAATACTGGGGGGATTCAGTAGAAACAATCTACCTGGTTGCTTGAATAATATCACATTTAAAAAAAACTAGTTGATTGACCTCAGTAGGCATATTGATGCAGCCCAATCTGGACTTTTTTTTTTTTTTCTACCAAGGTGAAAGCCAGCCTCAGTAGAGAAATGTCTCTATTAATGATCACACCTACAGCATTGTTTGTTGTCCTGTGGAAGGGAATCCAGAGAGGCTATGTGCGTGGGTTTTACACACAAGTTACCTGAAGGACTTGTACAAAGTATGCCACCTCTGCCCCCACAATCCGGATGTTCTGTGAGGCCTGTGTGTAGCCCGTTCTGGAGCCACTTTTCCAATCCACGCAAATGCAGTTCACGTTTTCCACCTTAAACATGTTCTGGCAGAAGAGACACAATACATGGGTAAGCGATTCAGAATCTTTATCACTTTCCAATGAATACCTCTGAGGACTAGGATTTACAATATCATGCTTGCTGATAACCCCAAAGCAATGAGCATAACGGACTTCTAGTCTGTTATGGATATAGATTCCCTTTTAAAGTTTAACATTGACTCCAAACTGGAGCGTTAGCCATAATCGGAACTGGATTCTTGGGATTTCTACTGCAACACTTGCATAGACACTGATTCAGGGAAAAATATATAAACTGTGGTACAGTGGGTTGTGTGATTAGAGCTTCATGATGTCGTAAGACTACATCGTTCTTTACCAGAACACACTGCAGGACATTACCTTTCTTGTTCACTGCTGTATCTTCAGTGCCCTGAAAGTTCCTGGCACATGTAGGTGCTCAATAAATACTTATTGAATGAATGAATGTATGAATGAATGAAAGGCCATGTTAGGATCCCCTTAAATATTAACAATGTTGAAGATAAATGAGTAAGCTTTTCTACAATGGGAGAACTAAGCAAAGTTTTTAGACAAATGCATTCTCTTGTATAATGTTCCTTGATCAGCTACCTAGCCTTCCTAGGGAATTTTGTTCTATTTGATTTTCTGACTTTTTTTAACCCTTCATTTTCACAGGGCACACAGCCAAAAACAAATGAAAGAAGATAGGATCACAATACATGGCAACAACAGAAGCTGGAAACGAAAAGCTACTAGTACACAGTTTTCCTAGATATTGCCACCATAGGAGATCACAGAGTAGCAAGGGAAATTCATTCTTTTGGGCTTACTAAGTTCTATTCGCTCCTCACATAGCAATGAAAACCTACCAAAAACATTTAAAGCTATGGACAATGCAACTCCTGTTGTATCAGTACGGCAACATGTGTTGCTAAGTTTTGAAATATCTTTCTATCCTTTATTGGATAACTGCTACCCAGAGCCTCCAAATGCCCGCCAATCTTGCCACCCTGACGGTGCCAGGCCATATGCACCGCCTCCACCTCCTGGACCTCCCCTGGACACCCAGGCCAGCAGGACCAGAGGCCCCTCCAGTGTCACGATGGCCAGCGTTTGTCCTGATTGGCTGGGGCTGTGCCTTTCCCGTGGTCGATGATCACGCCGAACAATCATCCCTGAAGAGAGGACCCCGTCTCACCTTGCACATATTGGCCAGCCAGCCTTCTTCTCCCTTGTCTATGAATCCGTGAATAATGAAACGGGTTTTCCTATCCGTTTTGAAATTGGAGGCCTCGATAGTTGATGGCTCTGCAACGATTTCCTGTTTAGGGGAGAAAAGTGTTTAATGTCAAGTCTCTCACAGACTCCAGCGGAACTGTTTGTAAGGAAAGGGAGGCGGTAGGAGAAGACTGCCCGGGCATGGGAGCCTGTGAGTGATGGTTCTCCCATTTCAACCAAGCTGTCTGCAACCAGCACCAAGTCACTGCTTCCCAAGTCACAATATTTTTTCAGTTGTTCAACTTGGGATACATCTGCTAACATATTGGTGGTAGAGGGCTCACCTCCATGCAGTGAAAGGATTTGTGTGTGTCTGGATTTTATATATGTACAATATGTTGGAAGAGCCTGGCTGGTGTGGCTCAGTTGGTTGGAGCATCGTCCCATGAACCGAAAGGTTGCCAGTTCAATTCCTGGTCAGAGCACATATCTGGGCTGGGGCTTCGATTCTCTCTCTCTCTCTCTCTCTCTCACTCTCTCTCTCTCGCTCCCTCCCTCCCTCTCTCCCTCCCTTCCTCTCCCTAAGCATGACCTTGGGTGAAGATTAAAAAAATATGTTGGAAGAGTATATATATATATGATCCTCAAAAATGTATACACACACTTTAAATAATTATAAAGGCTGTGCTTATTAAAATACATTTCATTTTCAAAATCGAGCGTTCAGCTGTTAAAGTGTGTACACATTTGGGGGGACACCCTGTATGTCCATATTTAAATGATTTATTAAATGGTACCATAGAGGTAGGATGAGAACAATGTCAAGGTACTGGACCTTCTATAAACAAAGTTACATAAAATAATACTGAAGCTCACAAAAATCTGCAAAGATGTACATTCCACTGACGTATTCCCTTTAGAAGACTTAAAACTCAGTGTCCTTATCACATACAGCAGATGGGACTGAGCTCTGAAAGCGACGAGCACTCGTACCTGAAAGGAGTTGGGGTTCTCATTGGTGTACAGGAGGAAGCGGGTGTTGACCTCTTTGGGGCCCCAGGGCAATATTTTGAGGGGTCTTTCCACAATCCCTGCCCAGGGGGCGTCATCGCTGAAGCAGCCAAGTCTTAGGAAGCAGATTTCTTTCCCTGCAATCACCCAGAAGGGTTTCAAGGATATTAGTTTAACCAGAATGTTCTTTTTTAATGGTCTCTATGGCAAAGTATGAGTTAAATTCTATTTTGTGGCTCATTGTCTTCCTCCTCATCCCCAAGCATCTTGCTATCTACACAGTCACAAAACAGTGTCAATAGACAACGCCCAAGCTAAAGACAGGGCCTGCTCCCCATCTCTACCATGTGGGACCACGCACCCCCTTCATCTCTCTGTGCAGTGCTGTGTGGGGTCCCGTTTAGCCTCTCAACTCAGACGTCTTTCTCGAGCCATTGGTGCCCCCAGGCCTTGGTAGGGGAGGTGAGGCTCTCAACTCCTTGTAGCCATCTTCTGGCTTTGGGCTTTGGGTAGAGAGCTCATTTCCTGCAAAGGCCCAAACCTGATATCTGTGAATGGCTGAGTATTTAGGTCCCTGACCCATGTTAAAGGGGCATCCTGGATTCCGTGATGAAGAAGCTCCTCACAAACATCAAACAGAAAATTCATGGTTTGACTCAACTCTAGGCTTAAATATTACCCCAAAGAACAACACAAAGGAAGGGTTTTGGAGGAAGACAAAGCCTAGATTCACAGTAGGAGTAGGAGTCGTAGCTTGTGGGGGCTGCATTCTCAAAGTAGTACCATGTGCCAGGTGCTGGGCACGATGGTTTACGTGACTTACATGACCTAAGTCTCACAGTGATCCTATGAGAGGAGTGGTAGTATATGCCCATTTCACAGATGATGATAGTGAGGCTCAGAGAGGTTAAGAGTTTTGCTCATGGAAATACACTTCTGGCTGCTGGAACCAGTGTTTAAACCCCACATGACCCCAAGCAAGAGTTGCTGGATTTAGCCACTAAAAAGACAAGTTAGAGTATCAGATAAAAAATGAGTATTTTTTTAGAGAGAACGATCACATATTTGTTGTTTATCGGAAATTCAAATTTAACTGGGCGCCTGAGCTTTCATCTGGCAACCTTCCTCCAGGTGCCTGTGCTCTTGACCATGCACCTTTCTTGCTCTATTCCTTGTCCCCATTGTGGTTTGAATTCAGCCGTCATAGTCCTTCCTGAAAGGACTGAACACTATATAAATATATTGACTTACCTACTACTGTTCCCAGCAGCAGCGAAAGTGTCCAGATTGGAAGCATCTAAACAAAGATAAAATTTTGAGTGAATTGGGCTCAGTTAGTTTTCAAAAGATTGGCATAATTCAAGTCCGGTTAGACCTTTGGGGGGTGGGTGGGGGATAGGGAAATACTAATAAATTAGGCTTGGAAAACATGCTCCCGACTCACCGTGGCAGTTCCGTCAGGCCCCGCGCACAACCAGATAGCACCTAAAGGTCCTTTTATAGGCAAGCCTTATCTTTTTGAGCAGTTCCAAGGATGCATTTCTAGGTTTAATCATAAATAAACCAAAATTGATAGAGTAGGTAAAGTTTTCCACAGTACTTGTGGGAAGATGGGAAAAGGGTAGTTATGAGCAATTCTCTCCCAGCCTGATTATATGCTCAGAATCACCATAACTTCCTGATGGTCAAGGCTCCAGCCTGCCTCTTTTTAAATTTACAATCTCTGTGCAGGGCTGTGGGTATGTGCGAAACTAAATTGTTTTCACAGATTTGATAGCAACCGTCTTGAAAACAAATACTAAATGCTTACTAGCTCAGGCAGTTTTTGTTTAACCTTGCCTTCCCCTCAAAAACAGTGAAATAGAGGCAATTCTTCAAGAGAGTTCATTCCTCTTAGGAAAGCACTTGATATTTTAATTTAATAGTCCATAGAACTAGCTTATTTCTCAATGATAACATGGGGAAGAGAATAAATGAGCTGACAAAAGGAATTGAAGATACTTCTAAGAGCATAGAGGTGAAATCAGTGACCCCACCATCGAATGAAATCATGAATGAGAGAGAAAAATTAAATTCAACTCGGAAAAAAATGGTTTGGGAAAAATAATCTGAAAGAGAAGTATTGGATGGAAAAGAACTGAGATATTTTCAGTGGGTGATAGATTGCTTAAAATAAATTTTAAACAGATGGTGATGGGATACCATAATTTTAAGAGATTGGTGCCATTCAGTGTGACAGCATCAGAGATACAGACTGAGTCCTTTGAAGTCTCCACATTTGTAGGTCAAAAATGGTCCAATAATTCAGTTCCCTGACAAATTTTACAGGTACAGGGGAAAAAGCAATAGAATTATTTGTCTATGAAGAAAGTTGGGCAAGGGAAATGTTAAAATCAGGATGGAAGGCACAAGAAAGAATTCCATGGGTAGTACATACCAGACCCTTAACATAACCCTGTTGAATGAATGAATGAACAAACAAATGAGGGAATGAGAATAAAAAAACAACTTATTGCTACATTGCTACAGTATGAACTGCCTATACAATCTCACAGTAAAGAACTGTGATTTTCTGAAGCCCTTTCTACTCAAAACAAGCAAGCAAGCAAACAAACAAACCCCCTCACAAGTGAGCCAATGTTCACTTTTTGGTTTACTGTGAAGTAAAATATATTCTGTGTGACTTACCAAATAATTCACACAAAATTTCTCAGTTGGCCTTTTAGATAGTACAACATTGAATCCATAATTCAGGTGATCTTTGCTCAATAGAGGCTATAGAATTAGGACCAAGAGTCATCAAATTCTGAGACAGAGACTAGAGTCCATGGGGAATTATTTTATAAACTAAAATAGGTTCAAATCTTAGAATGTCTTAGGAAGATTCAACTTCCCAAACTGTTATAAAAGCGAAGAAGAGAATTGTACATGATCAGCAGTCTATCGGATGAGCTCTGGATAAATGACTACTAAATTCAATCTTGCTGAACCCTTTAGCTGAGTTGTAAAATTTTATCAACCCTATTGTTTCATGTAGACCACAAATGAGCTATCTAGGACTGTCTGTTTATGGAGTAGGTGGCAGAGGTTGGTGGCCCCTTCTTATATGGAATAGAACTACACCTTACTACCTAATCTCCCTTGCAGGGAAACAGATCACATGATCAACATCTGGCCAATGAGCTGTGAGTACATAGATATGCACTAGTCCTAGTCCTGTTCATAAAAACTCATACATGATCCTCATATGCCTTGCTGTACATGGCTTGATGCAGGAAAGTATGGTGACCATGAATTCCATATGTTGAAGGTAGCAGAGTCACAAGATGGAAGGAGCCTGGGTTCCATGCTTAGAAGAAAGCCAGCCATCAATTATGAAGACCCATTTTGAATTTTACATGAGCAAGAAATAAATTGCCATTGTTTTAAGCCGCCGATATTTCAGTGGTATAGGAACTAGCATTACCTTAACCAATAAAGGTTACTGTATTGTAGGATGATTTCTACTTCCAAGAACTTATTTTTACCACTTAGCTATAGGGTTCAGCAAGTTCAGACACCAAACATTGAATCCTGGGCTATAAATTTTACCATGAGGTCTGAGTGGTACTTCTGTATAACATTGATATTTTGACAGATATTTTTCTAATTCTTCACTTTAAAAATCCATTTTCCTGCCATCTCCCAAATTATAAAAATTAACTGCTCAATTCTTCATTCCATTTCTGTAGAATTTTAATTTTAATGGGCATTTTCCTGTTCAGTCCTGATAGTGACTGTTGTTTTCACGAGCAATCCGAGGCCTTATGCTACCTCAAGTTTTAGTGGAAATTTACCCAAGGTTGTCTGGGCCCCAGGTGCAATGCATGTGTGATTGAAGCAGTTCAATCTGCTGGATACATAGGAAACTCTCACATACCACAGGGAGATGGACTGGAGTCCCCACCAGAACTCTGCTCCCCACCAGCCTTTGTTATTCCTCACATCTCAGGATTGCGGGCTAGAAGGTGGGCCCTGTAGAAGGTGGGCCCTGTAGAAGGTGGGCCCTGTAGAAGGTGGGCCCTGTAGAAGGTGACAGCGCCATGGCAGTCCTTTCCCAGGTAGCTCATGGCCTTGAAAGTGGACTCTCATTGAAAAATAATTCCTGACCAGCCATGCATTGTACAACTTTGACTCAGCTTTGACCCTGCAACCTTGGACATTTAAAAATAAAAATGCCAAACTTGTATGTTTTGAATCCAATAGCTTTGATTGCAGAGGAGTTAAATATTGATATAAGTTTAGGCTCTGGTTCTGGCCACCTCGTGATACCAAACTCCAGGTGAGGGAAAGAGAGGTCCTGGGACACCTGTCTGGCCAGATAACCAGCATGGGAACCAAACAAGGTCTCATTTACTTAACCTTCAGAGAGACTCCCTTATCCAGTCCAGTCTACCGCCAGGGCCACCGGTGGGAGGGAGAACACGCCGCCTGGGGATGCCGACCTCCCCTGAGCAGAGGACATGATGATCTGGGGCTGCTGTTGCCTCCCACCCTCCAGAGCAACCATGCGGTCCCCTCTGAGAGGGTTCAGCTCACCCAGACTCAGGGAGTATAACTGTAGTCATCCCTCCTCTGTTGTGCATGGAGATGATTTACTCTGTGAACTAAAATAACAAGCAGACTTAAAAATTTATAGCATTAATTATTTAGCTTTACATCCTTTCTTAGTTTGGGCATTTAATCTTCCACAGAGATGAACTTGCCCAAGGACACACGGTTGGGAAGCAGCAGAGCTCCTTCGGGAGGGGCAACTTCTTTCCCCCAGCCCAGGAGACTCGATGGCGGGACGCCCCAGGAGGCCCTGTGCTCCTAGGCTGTGTTCCTTTAGAGTTGATCTAGAAAAGAGTCAAGAATGGGTAGCAGGAGGGGTCAGCACGGATGTGTGATACACATGTACGGTACCAGGTATCTGCTTTTCGAAACAAAGGCACATGCATCATTTATGGATAACCTATCTTATTTGTATTTAACTTTCCTACTGTTCATGCAGAAAAGGGCAATTTTATCAAATAAAAGTACTACTTTTATCAAACTGAATATAATAATTATTTCTTTCCTGGGCCATCACAGTAGGGTTTTTTTAAATTGCTTTTCTTGCCCTTAGACTGTCTCCTCTCTTGTCTGTCCTCTACATACTACCGGGCAATCAGGTTTGAACTGCAGACTGGCCATGACATTACAACCCCAACCTCCTTCCCTGCCCTGCGCTTTCTAGATGAGGACTGCCCAACGGAAATCTATTGTAAGCCACATTAAGAAAAAGTAAAAGAGAAATAGGTGAAATATATTTTAATCATTATGTCACGTAAAATATTCAAAATATTATCATTTCAACACGTGGCACTAGCCACATTTCTGGTGATCAGTGGTCACCTGTGGCTAATGCCTATTGTATTGGATAGCACGATTCTAGATCAAATTTACTTTTCTTAACATCACAAATAAGACGTTACAGACCTGGTTAGCTTCTCTGAGGTCTCTAGCCTTGCTGTATAACCATTTGACCCATTTTCCAAGCGACTCTGAACCACTTTCAAGATATAGTTGAATGGAATCCAACTATAAAGAATGCAGTAACAAGAGTTTCCAGGTGTCACTGAGCAGGAAGAGAGGGCAAATAGGCAGAGATGTAAAATTCAACAGACCCAGATCACAGCTTGGATACTGGGAGCTGTGATGAAAGATGGGGAAAGAGAGGGGAAAGAGAGGGGAAAGAGAGGGGAAAGAGAGGGGAAGGGAAGGGAAGGGAAGGGAAGAGAAGGGAAGGGAAATGGAGGGAAAGCAAGGTAAGGGAAGGGAAGGAGAGGGGAGGGGAGGGAAGGGAAGGGAAGGGAAAGGAAGGGAAGGGATGGGAAGGGAAGGGAAGGGAAGGGAAGGGAAGGGAAGGGTGAACGCTCAACAATGCCATCTGATAAGGGAATTGGTCTGATGGCTCATTGTTTGTTTTTATCCAAAAATAATATATATCATTATCGTTGCGGCTGATGGCTGGCTTTCCAGGCCCCTCTGTGATAGCAGTTTTGCAACAGTTTTCACTATAAGAAATGCAATTTGAATAATGCCTGTATAGTCTCAAATTGATTTATGCCTTTGGTGGTCAAATTAATTGATTTTATCCTGGAAAGCAGTATTTTCTACTTCTTCGGGGGGGGGGGGGGGAAAAGCAATTTGTTTCCTTGAGCATACTGGTGTAATATTTGAAAATAGCATGAAAACAGCAACATCATCAATTCCACTCTGGACGAATATTCATGACTAATCCCACTGGAGACAGGAGACCAGGGTGTCAAGGACAGATGAATGCTGATCTAACACAGTCCACGTTTTGGTCATCATTGCATATCCTATCAGCATCACCACATTTTCACATTGAATTCTGAGACCTAAAGATGCATAAGTTAGATTTTCCCCGAAATCTTGTCTACCACGTAAGTTTATGAACTGATGCTGAGCAATGGCATTGGTGTTACTATTTCTGTCATTGCCTTTTCCCGTCAAATGAACCACTCTTAAGCCACTGATCCTTTTTTGTGTGCATGTGAAAACGAGGCTATAACTCAACAGAACGGGAATGACATACAATGCAAATATAAAACAAATGCGAAAATACATGAGCCTACTCTTCCGCTGGGCGTGCTCTTGAGCATAAACATGGTACCACAGGGGCTACCTCTCATCATTGCATGGAACATAATCGCTTGAGGAAGTAGGCAGGCACTGGCGGACACTATGCCTGGCATCTCGGGTGTTTTGATTCGTTGGCCTGACCCACTTCACAGGCCTCGGCACAAATGCATCGTCATAGCAGCCCATCTGCACTGATGAAAATAAGTGTTTTCATGAAAATAAATCTTCGGCATCTCTCCTTCCTCAGGAATTAGAATCGCCTCTTATAATCTCTATTTGGGAGGTAAAAAGTAATCTTAACCATGTTTAAAAAAATGTAATTTAGTGAAAGACCTTTTCCCAGAGAAGACATGTAAAGAAAGAATAGTTTTGCCCTAGCCGGTTTGGCTCAGTGGATAGAGCGCCGTCCTGTGGACTGAAGGGTCCTGGGTTTGATTCTGGTCAAGGGCATGTACCTTGGTTGCGGGCACATCCCCAGTGGGGGGTGTGCAGGAGGCAGCTGATCGATGTTTCTCTCTCATCGATGTTTCTAACTCTCTTCCCTCTCCCTTCCTCTCTGTAAAAAATTAATTTAAAAAAAATATATATTTTTTTTAATAAAAGAAGGAATAGTTTTTCAGCAAAGTTCACCATGCTATCGTTAGGGCACATGGGTTTATGGCTCGGTTGAGTAAGACACACAAGGGACTTCCCTGGTCATGCTGTATCCCAGTTCTCTGAGCCAGTTCACCTTCCCCTCACCCCTGACCCAGCCCCCCCAGGAAGCTCTCCGCCCACCTCAGCCCCAAATCCCTTCCAGGCAGCAATGGCTGCAGGAGATGAGGTTGTTGTCCTTCCTTGAATTACTGGCTCTTTTTCTGACAAATTAGTGAGGGAAACAGAGGGGTGTATCTACCCAGAAGAAAGGGGCACAATTCTGCCCTCCCTGGTCTTGCCTTCTCCTGCTGCTCAGACCCCTGCCAAGTCCTTCCTACAGCTTCGTCCAGGAAGAGCAGGCTGGACACCCATGGCTCGATTCTGATTGCTGTTCACTTAACATGTGGTGCTTCTCCAGTTGGTTATGCACGTGGATTGCTCTGCATTTTAGTTGTAACTCCAGTTTGGTCCTGTGAGGGGGTAAGTGTAACTTCCATCTACTGCACCGCCATCCTGAATCCCTGGTTGTGGTGCTTCTCACTAAGTTCACTGTAACTCAGTTTCCTCATCTGTGAAATGGGAATGTTATAGAAGGAGGAATGAAGGAGCCAGGACAGGTAAAGCATGTACAATAGGGTCTCTGGCACAGAGCAAGCACTTCATAGATAATATTATGATTCTGATGAATATTTTCTGTTTTATTTGTGTTTCTATAAGGCTTTGCAGAATTTACTAACCATCTATTTCATTTCTTCTAAACTTTCCCTCCTCTAAACCAATAGATCTTGCCTGTGATTAATGTCACACACTTAACACATAATTTGATACATTGTGAAATGTATCAATTGTGAAATGATACATATCATCAAGTCTGAGTTTCATATATACATTGAAAACTTGCTTCTAAGAAATAGCTGACAAGCGATTAATAGCGCATAAGAAAAATCACAGTTAACAGAACAGCAGATAATTAAGCCAATTACATATTTTTCATTTATATGATGACTATGACTTTGTCTAGAGAATACTAAACATGCAGACGAAAAGTAAATATTTCAGATGAGGCAACCATTTGGATAATTGAAGTTTAATTAAATCTAGCTTAAAGTTCAATTAAATCACATTTTCTCTAAAACATCCTTTCCTGGAGAAGCCGTTATGCAAAGTATTTCTTAAATGTCTGAGAAAATTGCATGAGTCGTAAAAATTACTGGCAGTAATACCCATTTTCTATGGGTGACATCATTCCCCAGTCACTGCCCTGTAGTGACCGATACTTTTCTCGATTAACCATTGCAGGAAGGGCAAGGCGTCCTGCAAAGTTGTCGGGTGGAGAATGCTGCTGGAATAACCACTTCTAGGGGTTTACGCACCATAAACCAGCAGTTCTCAACCTGTGAGTCGCGACCCCTTTGGGGGTCGAACGACCCTTTCACAGGGGTCGCCTAAGACCATCGGAAAACACATATATAATTACATAGTGTTTTTGTGATTAATCACTATGCTTTAATTATGTTCAATTTGTAACAATGAAATTGGGGGTCACCACAACATGAGGAACTGTATAAAAGGGTCGCGGCATTAGAACGGTTGAGAACCACTGCCAGAGACTCTCATGAAATCAGACTTGATTGCGCGTTGGTGACAGTTGTTTTTTCTACTCAGTGTCCTGGTTAGGATGTAGCAATGGATCAGAATGACACTGAGAGACAGCACAGCCGTGAAGTATATTTCACGCCTTATGATCCCAAGAGCTTCCCAAGTAGTTAGATCATAGAAAAAAAGGTCATAGAAAAAGTTCACAGACAAAAAACTTTAGACAAAAAATATGATTCCTTTAGACGAGTCTCACTCACGATTGGATAGTCGGGACGCTCAATGTCAATTTCTCCAACAGCTTTGTCTCCCCTAATCCTAGTAGCAGCCTCACAGAACCCTGGAAGCCCTGGGGGAAATATGTGAAGTTATTTTAGCATTAAACACAGAACTTGATCATATCAAATATTTAGCATGTTTGGCAAAACAAAACATTTCCCCAAGGAAATCTCTCTTTCCACACAATGGTTTCACTGTCCCAGACCGTGTCTGTCTGCAAAGTGTGGGAGAGAATTCTTTTTGCTTGTGGTGTTTCTCCTCCTCCACTGGGGAGGGATCTCGGCTCCTGCTGCTCAGAGTGTGGTCCATGGACCAGCAGCTTCAGCATCATCTGGGACAGATGTGCTTTAGAGCTCACTCCAGAGAGCAGAGCCATGGGCTCCCGTGGACCCGGCGGCAGTTGCCCGAGAAACACCCAGAAGAGAGGCGGCACCGGCTCCCACTGCCACTGCGGGACTGACTCTACGTCCCCGCCGCCCTCTCTCCCCTGCCCACAGGGATGTGCTCATCCCTCCCACCAGGAAAATGCAGGAATTATCCAGGGATGAGGGAGATCATTCAGGACACAAGCGTCTCCTATTTTAATACATTTTTTAGTAAAATAAAATCTTCTTTATTTTGTACATCTCATGCACATGGTTAATCTAATGGTAACTAGAAATAGCTGGGATAGAAAAAATGTAAAAGTTATAATCCTATATACGTTAATTATATATTTAAACATTGAATCCCAACTAGTAGTTTAACCTGAGCGAGAACTTGAATCTTCACAATCTTATTGTAATATAAGCATATACTAGTGCATATGTATTTTTTAAATATATAAAATGTACTATCGTGGGCTATCAAATCTGGAAGCAGTTTCACGGTTGTAGTGCTATACGCAGATTCTTCCACAAGAGGGCGCGTCAGCTAAATATATTGAAGGGAAGTGAAAAAGGTGTGTTTTCTCCATGATAAAAAGACCATTAAAAAAAGAAAAATCAAAAGGCTTTTGAATCTGTACTCATTACTGTATATCAGTAAAAAGTAATTTCACATGAAACCATCCAGATATTCACCTGGAGCTTTATAAGGTGGGGAGTCTATGATCAAAGAAAGTCAAAATAAAATAGAATCTTACAGAATTAGTGCTGGAAGAAAACTTTAAAAAAAAACTTACAAAAGAATTAATTTAGAAGTAGCCTCATCTCAGTCCATATATTTTTAAAGTAAGAAATCTTAGAAATAGTATTTAAGATTTTACTGAAATTGGCGAAACCAAGGCTTAGAGAACTAATTTGCCCGGGGCCAGACTCTAGGCCCCAGCCCCAACTCCATGCTTTTGCCCACTATGCTCCAATGTATTAATGCTCTTGATCTCTATCAACATCTACTCATATTTTTCTATCTGTCTAGAGTAAATAATTATCCTCCTGATTCTCAGGTCCTGGGAAAGGTCCCCGTAGCTCCTGACTTTTGGACGGAGCACCCGGTAATCCTGCTGCTTGTGCCAGTGTGGGTGGAACTGGGCTCCTCCTGCCGCAGGCCTCCAGCCTGAAATCATGTCCCATGCTCCCCTGGGGACTCGCTGTGGCTATTTCTGATTATGTAAATAACTCATTGATTATACTTTCTTATCTTAATTTCTCCATTGGTTTTCTTTAACGATTCCTCTGTACATTATGATTTTAATGGTTGCTCTAGCGGAGTGGTTCTCAACCTGTGGGTCGCAACCCCTTTGGCGGTCGAACGACCCTTTCCCAGGGGTCGCCTAAGACCATCCTGCATATCAGATATTTACATTACGATTCATCACAGTAGCAACATTACAGTTATGAAGTAGCAACGAAAATAATTTTATGGTTGGGTCACAACAGGAGGAACTGTATTTAAAGGGCTAGAAGGTTGAGAACCACTGCTCTAGCGAGATACAGATATATGTGTATATTTGCATATATAGATATTTAACTTTTCACAGTCTACTTAGAGTTAACATTGAACCACTGCACATAAAATGTTACAAACTTTGCAACTGTGTAGGTCCATTTCCTACTCCTCGCCATCCTTTATGCTATCATTGTCATACCTATTACGTCTGTATAACATTACATATCTCACAATGCCTTTTAAAAAATATATGTATTTTTTATTGATTTCAGAAAGGAAGGGAGAGGGAGAGAGAAATAAACAAAAACATCAATGATGAGAGAGAATCATTGATGGGCTGCCTCCTGCATGCCCCCTACTGGGGATCAAGCCCGCAACCGTGGGCATGTGCCCTGACCAGGAATCAAACCATGACCTCCTGGTACATAGGTCAACGCTCAACCACTGAGTCACACCAGCCGGGTTAAATGCCCTTTTGTAGGTAAATATTTCCTGTTGCCTACAGATCCATTAAAAAAGGACAAGAAAAGAGAGAAGTTCCCAAGGACAGGTTTCCAACTTTAACCGCGGAAAAGCTTTTATCAATAACAACTGAGGTGAGGCCATCAGTGTACACATAACATGTATCTCCACGTCTGGGTAAGCAATGCTTCAAGGAGTCTCTATTTTAAAGTGGTTCCATTTTATTCCACTCTGAGTATAAGCAGGCTCGTGGTGGACAGGGCTTTGATACCACAGAGCCTCTCAGGGAGCCTGCCAAACACAACTGAAAATTACCCGCCCACATACTTTTTCTATGAATAGCTTGTGTCACCCACAGTAGATTCAGAAACACAAAGCGAACGATGATTCTCCCCTGCTAGCCCAACAAGCTCATTCAGTCATTCTCGAAAAACGGGTGTGATTTTGACTCAGCATAACATCTGCCTGGCCCATTCACCTCTCAACAATAAGGTGGAAGAAAAGGCGAGCTAACCAGGGAGCGGTGGCGAAAGCATGAGGAAGAGTCGGTGACAGGCTACCCTTGAAATGATGAGAGCAAGCTGAGCTTCGACTGGGAAAATTCCACCCAGGAAGAATGTCATCAGAAAAGACCTGGAGAGGAGACCTGGAGACCAGGTATTATTCCGTGTCTGTCTGGTCTACCAGCACACAGGCTGTGTGAGGGCAGGAGAAGGGTGTTGGGGTGCATGACAAAGGAGTCACTAGATGTGTGTCCCTAAAAAGGATGATTGGTACCCAGATAAGACAACAGGTACAGAAACAAAGAAAACACGATGGATAAATAGGCGGAGACCTTTGTGCAGAATGAATGATCAAGAGGGTGGCTGAGTGCCCTGCAGGCGTGGCTCAGTGGTTGAGTGTCGACCTATGAACCAGGAGGTCACGGCTCAATTCCTGGTCAGGACACAGGCCCAGGCGGTGGCTCAATCCCCAGTGAGAGGCCTGCAGGAGGCAGCCGATCAATCATTCTCATCATTGATGTTTCTATCTCTCTCCCTCTCCCTTCTCGAAATCAATAAAAAATAAATTTTGAGGGGGGAAAGAGAGTGGGTGAGTGATCCACTTGTAACGACACGTGAAGCAAAGAACTAGTTCTGATAAAATCAGATTAGTTATGAGAGAGGAAGAGTAAATTGTCTCGGACAGTGGGTCCCATCACCCCAGCTGCTTGTGAAATCTGGCCCTGGCATTTTAACGAGCTCTCATGATCTCAAAGCTGGGTTAAACCATCAGAGGACAGAAGGTTCTAAGAAACCAGTGATTCTTCAAGGCATGTGGGCATGTGAGCGTCAAGCTAACCTTTCAGTGGCAGCCAGAGTCCAAGTCTGGGCTTGTCAGGAAGGTGAGTTCTGCGCAGCATCTCCTGACCTCGTGGTTGTGATTCAGAAAACACAACATCGGATCCCTGAGACACAGCCTTTGCTCTTTATAATCGCACTCCCATCTTATTCACTAACTGGAGTCCCGATGCACGAAATCTGTGCAAGGGGCTCAGCCCTTTGCAGCCTGGCTTTGTCTGGGAGGTTGTCTGAAGGTCGTCCGGCTGTCCGGTCTAATTAGCATATTACGCTTTTATTATTATAGATGGAAGCATTTGACTTGTGCATTCACCTGTTTCCCCTCCTGGAATTCTATGGGCTCCCTTTAGTTTCTACATAGCTGCTCAAACAATGAATACTGAATTGTCACAAAAGAATATTTATAAATTATGTTATGGTATAAAGCAGTGGTTCTCAACCTTCCTAATGCCGCGACCCTTTAATACAGTTCCTCATGTTGTGGTGACCCTCAACCATAAAATTATTTTCGTTGCTACTTCATACTGTCATTTTTCTGTTATGAATCGTAATGTAAATATCTGATATGCAGGATGTATTTTCATTGTTACAAATTGAACATAATTAAAGCACAGTGATTAATCACAAAAACAATATGTAATTATATATGTGTTTTCCGATGGTCTTAGGCGATCCCTGTGAAAGGGTCGTTCGACCCCCAGAGGGGTCGCGACCCACAGGTTGAGAACCGCTGGTATAAAGGATCATGATAAAGTGACTATTATTCCTTTGCTCAACCTTTCCTCTTCCCTGTGCTTCATCTTTGAGACCTTTGGCATTTATCACCATATAACAAATACAGCTAATTAGTTATATTTGTTGTTTATCTTTAAGCACCAGAAATCAGTCTTTTCCGTTCACTGCCTTTCCCCTGCACAAGGAGGGCTCTAAATAACATTTCTTGAATGCGCATGTGAGCAACCTCACCTATATCTACCACTCAACTGAAGGAATAAGACTGATCTCCTGCACGACCCTCCTCTATTCCATCCTCTTTCCGCCCCATCAGACGTGGCCATGAATGTAAACTTGTTTATCACACCCCTGCTTTCCTTTACACTCTGGGTGCTGGAAACACCGCATGTGTTTGTGTCCCTGAAAATACACTGTTTGGCTTTGCATAGTTTTTCACTTCCTATCAATGCAATCACACGCTACCCATTCTTCTGCGATTTGCTTTTCTCACCCAACATTGTGTTTTTGAAGCTCATCCATGTCGTGTGTAGTGTTCTAGGGCATGATCATACCACAGTGAATTGATCCATGTGGCTGTTTATTGTCATTTGGACAATGTGTCGTTTTGGTGTTACAAAGATTATCGCGATGAACCTTCTTCTACATGACCCTGGACAATTGTGCCAGTTTTTTCACATGGCATATGTGAGAGTGAACTTGCTAGAATGTCAGGTCTTTCATTTTAGTCTTGAGTAGATAGTGTCAAATTCTTTCCAAAGAGACTGCTCCAATTTATATTCCCCTCAGCACTGCCTAAATGAACTGGCTGTTCCACATTCTCCTGTAACTCAATGTTATCAGACGTTTACATTTTTGCCAATCTGTTGGCAAAAAAACAGTCACATGGTTCCAATTAGCATTTCCTTGATTATCGATGACATTGAGTTTCTTTTCTTTGTTTATTTGGGTTTCTTCCATAAATTATCTCTTCATCATTTTTTTTTTTACTGGGTTGTCGTTCTGTTTCTTATTTGTAAGCATCCCTTACATATTCTGGAAATAAATAACTTGTGAGTTATATGTGTTGCAATATGTTCTCCCAGTTGTGGGACTGAGGGATTTTTTACTTTATTTGTGTTTTCTTTTCATCAACAGAAATGCTTAATTTTAGTGTAACTGAATATATATTTTTTCCTTATGATATTTATACAAGGTGTCCCCCCAAATGTATGCACGCTTCACAGCTGATGGCTCAGTTGATGTTTCTTTCTTTTCAGATTTAACCCATTGGAATTAATAATGCAAAAGTGTGTATGCATTTTGGGGGGTCACCCTGTCTATATTTATATCTTTACAAAGAAATCCTTCTTAACTCAGAAGTTGTAAGGATATTTGATGCTGTCTTCTGATTGTTTATAGTTCCCCCTTTTACACGTGAGTCTTTAACCCACCTAGAATTGTAAGGCACCCATGTGCATGTGTGTAACCAGTTGTCCAGGCACTATTTGTTGAAAAGTCCAGTCTGTCCGCACTAGTTGGCACCTGTCAGTTCCATAATGTGTCATTTCTGTATTTGTATGGGTCTGTGTCTGTTGTTCCATTGGTCTCTTGGTCTATCCTTTCACACAATATTTATTATTTTAATGTAATTTTTTATTTTCTTGTGGTCAGAACACTTTACATGAGAGCCACCTTCTTAACAGATTCATGAGTGTGCAGTACAGATGCTTGTCTACAGGCACAACGTCGTACAGCAGGTCCCTAAGCTTATTCATCTTATAACTGAGACTTTACACCCCTTGAGTAACAACACCCCATTTAAAAACACTTTAGTAAGACTCCGAAACTACCTCCCCAACATAATCAGAATAGTTCTCAGGAACCAGAGCTTAATGGAGCAAAACTAGAAGCGTTTTCATTTACACCAGATGAAAAAAAGGGTACTTGTTATTGAATACAATTTAAATTGTGCTGGAAGTGCTAAATAATGCAACAATTCAATACCAAACAGTCTACCAGCTGGGGAGAAGGAGGCAATGTTCCCTTATTTCCAGATGCTATCACTATATTTATGAAAAAAACACTGAAGACCATAAGAGAATTCTGTAAGGTGCTCAATTGTAAAATTTATATGCAAAAATCAACAGATTCCTTTCTCGGGAAACATTTTCATTCGAGAAGACATTATACTCATGAAAACAGTAAAAAACAATGAATCATTTTTTACCCACTTACAATTAAAATATCATCTTAAAGAAACACACACACACACACAAAATCTCAGTAAGATACAAAATATCTATGAATCCGAATAGTAACTAATAATAATACCTTTTAAGCAGTTAACAGTGGCACCGGTGTTCCAACTGTTTAAAATTGATCAGGGACCATGAAAAGAAACTCGTGCTTCACCGAAGAAAAATATCTAAACATTGAAAAACAATATTTCGGAAAAAAAAAAAACATTGCAAAATATAAAATAAATAAAAAAAGGAAAGGAAACTTTGGACCTTTTGTACCGAACAAAGGCCAGATCTAGCAAAAATAATGCTAGTCCTAGATTACTTACTGATTTAAAAACAAAAACAAAAAAACACTCAAAAAAATAGTAAAATATTAAAAAAATTAATGTTTTATAGACCCTGGGAAAAAGAATTTTCAGCAAAGTACAAAAATTTAAAGCGTTCCTTTCTTTAATTTTGTAATTCTTTACTGTGGAATAGCTCAGAATGTCACTTCTTTTTTAAATAACAGAATTGATAACTGAGCAAGGAAACGTAATTTGGATTATAAAATACTTGCTTTAATAAAAATTCCTTAAACAGTAAACAGTGATGTTATGCTATTTTATTTCACTTGGCTTGTGTAAGTGAGGGATTTTTTACACTATCACTTAATCCTCAAAGCAAAATATGGGTAGAAGTTGTTGTTATAAGCATTTTGTAATTGAAACACCTGAGCTTCTGAAAAATTCTATAGCTCCCCAAGGTCATTCACAGAACACAGCAGAGTCAGGGTTTGAACCAAAGTTTGTGATCTTAACCACTAAGCAAGACTACCACTCCTGCCTCTACAAAGAAGACTGTAGGCCTCTACTGAGGAATTTGTAAGAACACCCCACTCAATAGAGACAGGGTTTGAAGTGGATAGCTGTGTATCATAAAGGATGTCTGTTCTTATCTATATATATAAAAGCCAAGCGACCAGAACAACTGGAACGACCGGTCGCTATGACGAGCACTGCGGCCAGCCAACCGGCCTGATGTGGGCAGGGCAAGCTGGCCAACCTCCCATGGCCCCTCCCCTTGGCTGGCCCAGCCCCCAATCAGCCCCGATGGGGGCAGGCTGGCCAGACCACACCGGTGCACAAATTCGTGCACTGGGCTTCTAGTCAGTTTTTATTTAAATGCAATGCAAACCCAATAAAATCCTGACAATTTTTTTAAGTAACAACTTTATTCATATCAGGATTTTTTTTTCCTTAATTCACTATATTATTCTAATTTCTGGAAGTCTAAACATGGAAATTCATTAAAAAAGAGGATAACTTGCCCTAGCTGATATTAAGATATACTATAAAGTCACAGTCACTGGGAATAAAATAGGCCAGGTTCTCAGCCTGGGCAGTTTGCCCCTTAAAGGTATTCTGCAAAATCTGGTAACGTTTTTGATCATTACTGAGGATGGGATTCTCTGGCACCTGGTGGTTGAGGTCAGGGATGCTGTTAAACAACTTACATTGCCCCCTCTACCCTCCCCCCACCCCCCCCAAAAAAAATTAAAAAAATCTCACCGTGCCCAAAACAGCCCCTTACTCCCAACCCTGGCAATTATTGGGCCCCAAATAAAGAATGACCATGCCCCCAAATGTCAATAGTGCCAAGGTTGAGAAACTAAAATAGGCAAATAAATACAACAGAGTAGAGAGGTGTCCTCAAACCTCCTTTCCTACACCAACTCTGACATTGCCTAAAAATTAAAAACATCTCCACAGCATAAAAACAAAGACAAGATATAAACCATAACCTGGGGGGAAGATTTGCAATATATATGTCAGACCAAAAAAAAAAAAGAAATCCCTGATATACAAAGAGTTTTTACAAATCAATAAGGAAAAGACAACCCATACAGATAACATAGGCAAGGCACACAAACAGAGTAGTCAGAAATTAAAAACATACATAAAATATAATAATACAAAGTGAAAATTATATATAGACTACATGTATCAAATGCAATAATAAAACATAATAATAAAATGCAGATTAAAATGAGATACTGCCCAGCCGGCATGGCTCAGTGGTTGAACACTGACCTATGACCCAGGAGGTCACGGTTCGATTCCCGGTCAGGGCACATGCCTGGGTTGCGGGCTCCATCCCCAGTGGGGGACGAGCAGGAGGCAGCCGATCAATGATTCTCTCTCATCATGGATGTTTCCAGCTCTTTCCCTCTCCCTCCCTCTCTGAAATCAATAGAAACATATGAAAAAATAAATAAAATGAGGTATTATTTTGACAAGAAAAACACACAAAGCCTGCAAATACTGCAGGCACCGCCTTTTGAGTCAGACAGCCTGGGAAGGGCCCTTGGGGTCCTCTGTTACTGGCAGTAATAAGTACGACTAGCGACGAAAGCTTCTATTCTCCCATTTCAGAGGAAAGCTGCAAAGGGCGCCCACCGCAGATGTGGCTACCTAATGAATAGTCTCAATTTATGTTGACCAAGTGCCGGATAAACAGCATTCTTTCATATACACTGGCCTTGTTTGACTGTATAAATCTGTACAAATCCAATCTTCCTCGTGCAAATCCACTAGAGGCAATCTCGGGATATTTTATTAGCTGTAATGATTTATTCAGGCCTCTTGAGTGCCATTTATTTCCCAGTAGAAATGTTTAGAGTATTTCAGTATTTCATTATTCACTGATTTTTCCCCTAAAGTCCATTAAAACTTAAAGAAAAAAAATTATATATGTATCTCCTACTGGGCTACAAATATCCCTAATGGTTTGGGCAGTGCTTAAGAATATCTCTGTAGAAATAATATTTGTACATAACCCTAATATCTTAAAAGAAGCTCTTCTATAAAAGGGGAAAAAATCCCTTTACATTTGCTGTTTCTAAATTAACTTAAATTCAGGATTTGGTAGAGCACGCAAATATAAAGGTTGTCATTTATTGTGCCAATGGAAATTGTGATTCCCGGGCAGTGTGAGGTCAGGTGAAACCCCAAATTCCGGTATAGACTGACCCAGGGCTGCCTGGTCCCCAGACACCATTTCTGGGAAGCTCAGGTTGCCTGATGGGCCGGTTCATGGAAGGCATTCCATCCCACAGATGGGCTGCTTGGACTTGCCACCGAAACCCGCCCTTCAGTCGCACATCACATGTGGAAAGAGCCCAGCCATGGTCACCATTTGCCCAGCGCCGGGCCCACAGTCACAGATGCCCAGGAGGGAAGGTGTTTCTGAGAACAGGGACTCTAAGGACTGTGAGTTGTGTGAAAGGAGGACCCAGAAACAAAAGCCTTGGGGGAAGAAGACAGTTACTTGTAAAGTGGGTACAAGGAAGTCATTCTTCAGGGTTACTGGCTTGTTGAACAAAATACCCAAGGGATTTGAAAGAAAACACACGCACGAGAGCACCAACGCCACCAGGTTTACATTGAGTCTGTTCATGGCGAGCCTCGTTATAAAATGGGGACATGTTTTTGGCCAACAGCTCTGCAAAGGTGAAGGGTAAGATTAACTTACAGAACTGCCTCACATCTCCCACTGGTTCCCCAACTTCCTTGGAGAAGGAGTTCCAAGTCCCTTACCAGGTCTCACAAGCTGGTCTCCGTGCTCGCTGACGTCACATCCTCTTACCTCCCGCCTTGACTCGGGGTCTGGCCCCCTGGCCCCAGCTGTTCTTCAAACACACCCACGCAGGCTCCTCCCTCAGACAAATGTTTGTTGAAGGAATGAATCAGGAGGAGTTTGGGCGTCTGAGAAACAAGGAATTACAGATAAACCAACAGCTGTCCTTTGTCTTTCCCTATGGACCCCAGGGAGTGGGCAGTGACAAGATTCCCAGAATGGTGCTCAGCAGAGAGGTGGAATTGTCCCAAGACCCTGGGGA